>NC_133824.1:57112660-57414933 GCF_047830755.1 Zonotrichia albicollis
TGTGGGCTTTCAGTGTTTATTCTACTATTTGGTAGTGGAGCATGAAGTAATTTATTGTCATGTGTTACATATTAATAGATACAAAAAAAAAAAAAAAAGGAAAGCAAAATAAGGTTAAATAAGGTTTTCTGAATATTTTATTACTTTATCTGAACTCCTTAAAACTTGCTTTTTGGTTTATTTGTAATAAGTTTGGAAACATGAAACAGTGTGCTGATGAATCTGAAATTTATGGAGATTTGATATATATCCTATCCTTAAATATATGAAATGTTTATATCTGTGAATTGCTATTCAATATATCTTGTTGAAAAATGATTATGCTCATGTTCTCTGAAAATAAAGGCTTGTAATTCGAGACTGCCTGTTTGAGAGTTCCCTCCAACGCTGTCTCAAGGTAGAGTTTGAAAAAGGAAGCAGTTTATAAACTGCTGAAATACAGCTCAGTGTCAAAGCAACCAAAGAGTAAAATTGCTCAAAAGAAATAGTTGCTCTGATTTTGAAAGCGAGTCAGAGTGGAGGAGCTTGCTTTGTGCTCAGCTGCTATTGGCTGCACAAACCCCTCATCTCTGTGGCTAGTGCTAGATAGGAATATTAATAATATAACTCATGCCTCGTCGTATTTTGCTGCTTAATCATCTTGTTTGGCACACCCCTGGCCATGTTGTACGTGGCCATAATTCAGGAAAGCAAACTCACTGGGGCACTGTGTGTTAGAGTGCGGCAATCAGGCTGGGATCGTGCTGATGATGAAAGCACTGCCCGGCGTGGGTTTATCCAGGAAAACCGGGGAGAAGCTGTAGCAGGCAGGAGCTGGGAGAGGAGCTCCTCCTGTGCCAGCCCATGGCTGTGCCTCCCTCGGCACAGCTTTGCTGAGGATCCAGGCTGGGTAAGCAGAAACCTGTGTCAGCTTTGCTGCAGGCAAAAACTCCAGCTCTCTCAAGTCCTTGCCACTGTTGTCTTCCCTGTGCTCTTGCTGCTCTCAGAAGTGGTGTTTCAAGGAGGTCGATGATATTTTGTTGGAAAATACTTGATTATGTTAATGTAGTTTGGGAAGATAAAGAGGGGCTCTAGCATGAATTCCAATAGAAGAGAAAATTTTTATTTTTAATATTTCCTCTTAATTTTTTCTGAACCTGACATTTCCTCAGAGACCAGAACTGAATCCTGTGAGTTGCTTGTAATTCAAAGTGTTGCTATATTAGTCAGGAAAACTTCTGAAAAAATGTGGAGTAGAAAACAAATGTTTGGCTTGATCCTAAAGGTTGGATCCTTTATAGCTGACGATCCAACCTTTATATATCCTAAAGGTTGGATCCTTGTATTCTCTCATCATTTTATCCTTTATAGGATAAAATGATGAGAGAATACAAGGAAGTAGCTAAAACAAATCAAAGGGGAAACTAAATTTGATTGGGTTTTGTTTGGTTGTTTTTGTTTTTTTCCTTTGTTTTATTTTTAAAAAATCAAGTAGTCCTTTCCCCCTTTTGGTTTATAAATAGTTTAATCTTTAAATAGTGTAGGTTCTTTCAAGAGACCCATGATTTTTTGTGAAGTGGCTTCCATGCTCTTGTCAATGCATGAATAAGAAATAATAGAATGGGTGGGGAGGAAGTTGATTGTAATTTGACTTAAAAGCGTGAATGTTTTGACCTCAGCGATTGGCAGTTTGAAAAGAATGATTTGCTGTGCTGTTTGTGTGAGTGCTGGGTTGTTTGGTGTTAATCACCATCCAGTTATGAATATAATTCACTCGTTAGACAAGTGAATTAGACTGTAGGCTGGTGCTGGACTTCTAAACATACCTTCAGTAAACACTCAGGTCAAAAGGAGGGAGGTTACTTGGAGTGCTTTGTTGAGGGAAATTTCACACTCATCTTGTGGAAATATTCATCTTGTGGATGTAATGAAGATAATGCTCTTCAATTTGGAGAGGTCTGTAAAAATAAGAAATTTTTATTATAGTTTGTTATGTAGTTAGCAAGTGTATTTTCTGAAATACAGTTTTGACTGTGAAGTTTTCATGTATAAACAAAAGTATTAGGGTTTCCTTTTTGGTGAAATATTGTTTTATTTGCTTTTTCTAGAAGTTTGTGTTTTGGGCTCTAAGTTTCAAGTAGGATGCTTTTTGGTTTGATTTATAACTTGACTACTTTAGCAGCTGATACCATTTAAGAATATTTTGCCTTTGCTTGCTGTAACAAAGCAGTTGAGTCAGAGGAAAGCTGATCCTTACTTTTTTAAAATGATACTTTTGTTTGTGGTTTTTAGAGCTTTGAGACAGTGGTTAGAAATCAAATCAACATAAAACCTGATCCTAGCTACAGAGTTCTCCTAGGCTGGAGAGGCCCAAATCTGAAAGTGTAGGATCAGTCACCACATTGTAACAGTTTTTCCTGCATTTCAGAATTTAGAGCAGTTTTTGTGATGCTCAGGAATAATTCTTATTTGGTTATATTAGCACTTTGCCTGATTAAGGATTGCTGAATCAGGTTCAGTAGTTGAAAGGTGAAGGCAGATGAGTGTTAATGTTTGTATTACTCTGGCTGGTGTGTTTTGTGGTAACATTTTAATAAAGCAAGGGCTGATCATTGTGTTGAAGGATGTTAAGAGGGACTGTGTTTGTATCCTAAGCCAAAAGAGAGGTTTTCAGTTTATTTTTTGCCCATCTTTTTGCTGAAGTTGTTGTTGAGCATGCCAGGGCCTGAGTTGGTTCTCCTCCAGTTGGAGGCAAAGAATTATGCTTAGAATACAGGCAAAATTTACTTACAAAAATAAACTTGAACTAGAATTTTCAAAGTTTTTATGTGAAAATTATAAATCCAGAAGTTTTTGTACCAGTAATGTGTGTGCTTAAATATTTTTCATAGGAATGAAATACTGTGTTTCAGTTTGGTTTAAGAGAGGACATCAGCACTCTTATTAGGCATAATAAAAAAGTAGCTTAGTTTCAAAACACCAATCTAGTGGGTATTTCATACACCTGTGTATTGTCCCCCATGGACATTAAGAAAACATTAGGGGTTTCAAGTACTGTAAATAAGACATTTACTGTGGTCACAGCGTGGTTTTGTTTTTCTTTTGTCCCCCCTAAACATTTTCAAATAGTTCTAAACTTCTTCTTCCTACAGATTTCAATGAGTTCCTTACTTACAATGAGAAAATAAACTTCCTGTTTTTTGTTGTTGGTTGTTTTTAATTTGCTTTAAGGGCTCAGGAAGCAGAAAACCAGAAAATGACCGAAGATTATCTTAGACCTCCCTAAAATTTAAGGGTTAAAGGCAGCTTGTGAGGGGGTGCCATGGAAAAAGTGGGATGATCAGGGAAGGGGGAAGAGCCAGGGAGGGAAGCTGTTGCTCAGTCCCAGAATGGGGAGCAGAGAGGAACTGGCCAGACCTGTTGTGTGGGAGGAGCTGGGGCCGGGGCAGGGCAGGGAGCGCACGGAGCTCGGCCCCAGCCCTGTGTTCTGCACCGAGAGGGGCCGAGTGCTGCTCAACCGCCTGCACTCAGCCTTTTACAGTCTGAGCTCTTTGTGACTTGCAAACAGAAGAAAGTTCATGGCTTGCTTGATGTGCTGTTTCTTGGAGATAGTGAGGATGTGGAGAAATGATAAGATTTTATTCCTGAACAGATAAAGTTCTGTACAATAGTACACCACTGTATAATAATACAATTTTGTTTGCCATACTTACTTATTATTCAATCAAAATCTCTATGTGTGAGCTTATGTCTGTCTATCAATTGGTTGAATTTTGGAATTATTTGATTTTTTTTCTCACGTATCTGAGCTGTTGAAGGGAGGGCCAAGAGTAAATACTTGCCCCATGAGTGCCCTAAAGTGGTGCAGGTGCTTCAAGGAAGGATTATCTCACAGTGGAAAGAGTAGTGCCCAGAGCAGAAGAACCTGTCATTTTCCTCTTCATTACACAAACAGCCTTTTTAATTTCCTCTGCCTTTCTGAATCCTGATTGAAACCTTGCATGAGGCCAAGGCAGACTGGGTGCCCAGGTAAGGCTGTGTGCACTGAGAGAGGTCTGCCTCAGAGATGGCATGAGAGGAGTGTCCTGTGAAATAGTGAGAAGATCATCAGGGCAAAGACTCCTTGGGTGTGCCTGAACCATTTCTTGGATGGTGGGAGTATGTAACTAGGGGTGACCATGTCCACAGCTAGAAACTCCCAAACGTTTTTTCCAGCATTTTGGATGAGCAACCATAAAGTTTGGGAGTTGGAGGAGGAGTGAGAGGGATGCTCTCGAGCTGGATTTTAGAGCTCAGGTTCCCTGGTGATCTTGTGATGGGCTCTGAGTGTCCTGTGGGGTTTTGTTCTCCCTCTGCTCACTCCTTGCTCTCTGCAGGCACTGATGTCCCTCACAGTGCTGTGTCATGGCATTCCTCATTGGTTTTGAGCTGTCTCCATGTGTTTGAGCCCAAAGAGATGTGCACACCCATTCTGTAATTGACTCAAACCCTCAGTCAGGACCAGGGCTGTGCACAGCCATATGGAACTGTTCCTTCAGAAAGAGAAACAACCCCAGCCAAACCACACTAATGGGAGAGTGGGAAGCAGGGATGTGCCAGCTAATGGGGTGGTGGTGGTTTGCTGGGCAAGGATTTTGCAGTCTGTTGTATGTGTTCTTTCTTTTCAGCAAAATCACATTTAAAGCAGATTGTTTTAGCCTTCATTTCAAGTGAAAAGGAGTTCCTTTCTCAGCAAAACAAACCATCATAGAAGCATTCAGTTTCTCATTTGCAGAATAAATGATTTTAAGTTCTCTTGAGTCCAGCATGGAAAAAGTGTTCCATCGTTTAACTGGATGCTGTGTTCTCCAAAACATCAGTTTTTTTTAAATGGCTGTTTCTTAATGATCCACAGCTGAAGGACCTTCCCATTACTCTTGGCAGCCTGAGCTGTCTTCATAAGGTGGAACAGGCTCTCTCTTTGGTCCTAGGAAATAGTATTAATCCTGCCAGTATTGAACTGAATCCAGAATTACTAACCTGTCAAAACTCTGCTTTTAGTTACTACAGGTGATATTCAGGATATCTGAGAGTTGCATTCATGTTGTCAAAAACACATGATGTATTTGTCTGTGGTAACATCAGAATTTCTAGAAGGAATTTGTTATGTTAATATTATTCCAGTCTCTGTTAGTAAAAATGAGTCAGGTTATCTTAATAAAATGGTAATTTTCTAATGATGTACTATATTTCTAAAGTAATGGCTTTTAAGTACTAAGCATTTAAATTTGGCTTTTTAGTGGAATAATGAAGTATTACAAAGGCTGTCAAATGTTTTAGGATGCATTCAGATAATTTAGTTATTTGTTTTTCCCAGTGTTTTCCTGGTAAAAGCTGCCTAACTAGTCTGTCTTTCTCATGGTCTGTTTTTCTGTTTGTACCAATTTGGTTGATAACTATACAGAAGCAGAATAGTTGGGAGGAAATTCCAAGATGTTTCAACTTTTCATTAGCAAAGTGATTGGGAAACAAGGAGGGTTTACTCAGATGTCTGAAACATCATTTTGTAGCTGGGTAGCAAGCTGGGCTGTGTCACATGCATAAGAAAGAAGTCCCTGTGGAAAAGCACCCCCTCAGAATGGGTTGCTTTTATGTGTGTATTGTCTTTGCTTGTTTCAGTCTTCAGAACTCAAAATTTGCATTATTTTTGTCATTTCTTTTGAGTAACCCTTGCAAGTTTGCACATTGGTGTAGGTAGTATGAGGGGAAAAAAAACCCCTGGTGAATAGGCAGGGTGAAGTTGATCTTCAGTGCTGCAGTTTTATACAGTGCTTGCTTAAGGATTTTGAACTTTAAGCATCTTGTGCAGGAAGGCTATTATTAAAAAAAAAAAGTGTGTGGGACACTGGTGTAAAATCTTAGAAACTAAATTCTGGTTAATTTGTGTTAAACCCTGGAACAGATTTACTGGAAGCTTCCCTGTGTGAATGAATGTGAGCAGCTGAGAAGGAGTTACTCAGCCAGGTTACTTTTCCAGTTGTGACTAAGGGGCCAATTAGCAGCATCCGGATGAGACGGCAGCGCCTCGGTAAAAATAGATGGCATTTGGAGGAGCTGGGGGCTGCCTTGGGGGAGGGCTTCAGCTCTAGACTGAGAGAAACAAGGGAAAGAGGCACCCTTCAGCAAGGAGTAGTGCAGGACTGTGAGAATTCCATGAGCAGCCCAGAGGAATGGCAAAGAGCAATGCCAAATTAGAGCCAGAAAGCAGCAGGCCTCTGCTGCCACAGGAGCTCCTGAGCTGGGCTCATCCTTCCATTTGACAAGAGCATAAGGCTGGCATTGATATGAAAATGAAACAAGCTGTAGCATCCTCTGAAAATGACAGGAACCAGAGGTGTGGGTGTAGAGCTCGCTAGATTGTTAGCTCTTCTGTTCAGGATTGATACGTTAATGCCTCAGTCAGAGGCAGGAGTAAGTCACACACCAGTGATGCTTCAGCTGATTTGCTTGCAGGCAATTAGCTGGCTACTGCTGGCATCTCTGAGACTAAATAATTAACTACCATGTGGGTACAGGGAGGAGAGCAGGATGGGCTGGGATTTTGCTTTCCAGCCTTTACTGTTACAAGTTAGTCCTGGGACCACAGCAGCTTTGATGGTCCTGCCCTGTTGTTTTCATAGGATACTGAAGCTGCTGGATTAGGATAGTTAAAAACTCTTTTGTTGCCCACTGACCTACTTTGGCTGCTTATTAGCTATTGGATTGGGAAAGGGCCATCTGTGTATGTGCCCACTGGTACAGCCTGAGTGCAAAGAGGGCCTAGGATGCTGTCTGCCTTCTCTGGATAAACCTCAGTGCAGGGGAGGCAATTACTTAAAATACTCAACTTTATTGTGAATGGCTGGCTTCACTCAGCATGTAATAATGTATTAGTGAATTTGATACTTCATGGAAGAAAGAGAAGGCGTGAGGGATGCACTTGAAGTCCTGCCTTTAAATACAAAGGGTGTAAGTTAAAGATTTCTTACTAGTGGTGTAGTAGTGAGCTGGCTGCTTTCTGGAAAGTGCAAGCCAGGGGAGGTGTGATCTGTGTATTCCTTTGGACAGATACAAAGCATGTTTGCTGATCTGTACCTGCAAAAGCTCTATAAAAATGATTGCAGAATGTTAGGCTAATTCACCAGTAGTGTATTTGGATCACCTCACTTTCAGAGTTACCTATATTTGTATAAACCTGCAGAACACACACTTTTCCTGCTGAGTTTTTCTCCATTAATTTGTTGTGGAATACATAACTGATGTGATTGCTCTTCCTTTTTTAATTTTTTGTTTTAGTCATTAGTAAGCAATGAGCTTTCTGCCAATTAGAGCAAAGGTGTAATCACAGTTGTAATGAACCAGAGTCACACTCCTTGACTTCAGTTTGGCCAGGGTACCACCTTCAAGATGAAGTTTGTGACCACAGCACAGCTGGGGACAAATATTGCTGGAAATCTAATTTCAGTTTATCATCTTCAACAGAGAGGCAGCTGAACTAATGAGTAGCTTGGAAGAGGTAGAGAGGGTAGCAGTTGATGATGAAGGGTATTGTTTGGTAACCACAGAGGAAGTGCCTTAATTATATTTAATGCCTAAACTGTTATGTCTGGTTAATATTTGTAACAGTCTAAACTAAGAAAGCTTTGCAAAGTGACTCTAAGCCCAGCAGAGCTGTGCCTTTGGTTACTTGCATGGCATAACCTTGTCTGTAAAGTTTCTAATTTTCTCAGACTTATTCTTAAGAATTTAATACAAAACTTCTAATTTATTGTGGGTCAGATATTTATTTTTAACAGCAATGTGCTGTTGTAGACTGATAGTGATATTGCAGAGAGTTTAAACAATTTCTATAGAAATTCAGGTGCCAAGGCCCAGTGGTCATCACATATATTTGTCTGTCCAGGAGCAGACTGCATTCTGTGAGACAGAACCCCCTGTGATGGATTTACACACAAGCAGGTAGAGAATGTTCTGCCTAAAAAAACCTAGATTATTTTCTTCAGTGTTTTTGAGGAGCTGAGAGGTAAAGATCTTGTGAAAGAAGGTCCATGTGCGTCATGCTAGTGCGAGGTTATGATAAAGGTTGTTCTTTAGACAGTTATAAATATTCTGAAATTAGATCTTTGCTCCCTAGAACCATGTTAGGGAGATAAAATGCCTATCCCCATTTAGGGTTCAAGAAGCAGAATAAAAAGTTTCTGTTCAAAAGAGAGAAAAGTGGCCTAATAGTCTATGTCAGTCAATTTTGCAAGTTTTAGCAAAAATACCTGGTTTAGGTATAACAGAGCAATAGACTCTAAAGGTGGATAATTACTAGTAAATGACTCTCATTTACATAGCTTTGAAACTGAGCTGAGCCATTCTGTGATGGACAAGATGCTATTTCTAAAGGAATAGATGTTATTTTTACTTAGACATATGTAATGATAATACATAATAACATAAAATACCCAGCACAGCACATATTAACTTGACAGGTTATAGATGAGTATTATATAAATGTCATGTTTTTCCCTTCTATTGCTGAGTTGTTCCAGATCCTGAATAATCTGAAGATCAAAAAGTTGCTGTAGAAGTGGCATAGAATGGCAACGTGTTTCTGTGCACCAGGGAATGTGAGAGAGCTCTACAGCAATTGCAAAAGCAAAATAAAGTCGAGTTATATATTTATTTTCTGTCATTTAGACATATGCACTGGGCTTGGCAGTATGAAAAAGGGCGTTCCCTGTGAGTTATTTGAGTTATTGTCACAAGGTGTTGAATAGCAGAGTGTGAGGCTCACAGGTGACCGTGTCACACCTGCAGGGAGCGCGCGGAGCGGGAGCTGCGTTCCTGGCAGGGAAACTGCATGGGCTGCTCCTGCTGCAGAGCCCTCACCCAGCACCCTCTGAGCAAGGCTTTGGAGCTTCTCAGCTGCCCAGGAGCTGTTATCCCAGCCTGCACATCAGACTGTACCTGCAGGTTTTCCTGTGTTTGCCACGGCTGGGATGTAGCCGGGGTTTTGTTCTTGTGCTCAGCAAACACGGGGGCTCCTGTCCCCAAGGGATTTGCTGCTGCAGTGGTGTGACCGTGTTCACAGGGGTTTTAGGATGAGGGAAGAGACAAGGGTCTGACTCCATGTTTCAGAAGGCTTGATTTATTATTTTATTATATATATTACATTAAAACTATACTAAAAGATTAGAAGAAAGGATTTCATCAGAAGGCTAGCTAAGAAAAGAATAGCAAAGAATGATAACAAAGGTTTGTGGCTCGGCTCTCTGTCCGAGCCAGCTGGGCTGTGATTGGCCATTAATTAGAAACCCCCAACATGGGCCAATCACAGATGCACCTGTTGCATTCCACAGCAGCAGATAATCAATGTTTACATTTTGTTCCTGAGGCCTCTCAGCTTCTCAGGAGGAAAAATCCTAAGGAAAGGATTTTTCATAAAAGATGTCTGTGACACAGTGAATCCCTGCAACCCCAGCTGGCTTTTGGCATAACGTTGAGTCCAGCTTGTTGATTCTCATCTTGGACATCTCAGTAGGCTGAAACTAGAATTAAAAAAACCTAAATGAATAATGAAGGCCAAACACTCCATGACTTTGTTGTTGCATCACGCTGGAGCATATACAGAAAAGAAGGAGGTAAGAATATCTCTTAAGAAAGAGAAGAGTGAGAAAGACGAGATAAGAATAAGAATGTGTAAGAAGTTGAGCTTTCACTGTGTCCGTTTGGGCACTTTGTAGTGATTTCCCAGCTTGTTTCTGCAGTTTTGGGGTATGTTTACTAAATACTGGGTTCTTTTCTTGCACAAACATAGTACTTTGACGTGTGTCACAGACATATTTCCTGAAAAATCCTTTCCTTAGGATTTTTTTTTTCTGAGAAGCTGAGAGGCCTCAGGAACAAAATGTAGACATTGATTATCTGCTGCTGTGGAATGCAACAGGTGCATCTGTGATTGGTCTCATGTGGTTATTGCTAATTAATGGCCAATCACAGTCAGCTGGCTCAGACTCTGTCCGAGACACAAGCCTTTGTTATTAATTTCCTGCTTTTTCTATTCTTAGCCAGCCTTCTGATGAAACCCTTTCTTTCTTCTATTCTTTTAGTATCATTTTAATATAATATATATCATAAAATAATAAATCAAGCCTTCTGAAACATGGAGTCAACATTCTCATCTCTTCCCTCATCTTAAGACCCCTGTGATCACCACCACAGATGTGCAGTTCCATAAAATCTTTACTCCATTACACACATTTTTTCCCTCTGTGGAGGGAGTGAGAGAGCAAACAGTTGGGTTGTGTAGTGCATTACTGGAAAATGTTGGGAGCCTATTGTGGTAAATTAGCATGAAGTAGAATATGTTGCTGACTAAATTTATACTGCCAAATGAGAAGAGAATGGAAATAATGTTTTCAGGGTTCAATTAAACTCTTCTCAATGTATAAACAGGGTTATAGAAATGTATATTTTATATGTATGTATATTATTTAAGCTAATAAATTTGAGTATTCTAAAATATAAGCCTGAGCTCTTAGACATTGGGTTATGTATATAGAGCAACTCTCACATAATTATTTGTTTCATTCGAGAATGAATTCCTGTAACTTCTGGGATAAATTAGTGGGTCAGTATCAAGCAAAGCAGCAGTTCTGGCACTTGCTCTGAGCCTGCTTGGATAAGAGTTATGAGTTGGGTTTCCTGTGCTCTTGTTCAAGCTTTTTTTCAAGTGTCTGGGCATTTCTGTATAAATTTCATAGAGCAGCTCTGTAGTTGAAGCAAAATGAATATTGCATATTTTATTTGGACAGATGGCAGTTTCAGAGCACTTACTAAGCAAGATACAATTTTTGCATTCTTACAGGAAGCATGTACAGATGTATAATTTTATCATTATTTCATTATGCACTTAATGCACTGAAGAAATGAATTGCAATGCAAATCCTGGACTGTGACTGCATTCAGAGTGGAAGCTAACTGTAAGATTGCTGTGACGTGTTTGTGTTCTTATGTTTAATGATCATTACAGAGCACAGGCCTCTCATGTCATGCAGAAAAAAATTGTGATCTGGTAAGAATCTTATCAAAAGAAAGACAATAATCCTCTTAAGGCTTCTTCTGTCTTAGGTCAGGAGGCCATCATGGGGTTTGTGCAAAGGTTTGTTTCTTAGTGTCCTGGAAGTTGTAAACATTTTAAATCTAAGAAGCCTGGAAACAAGGTCCTGTTCATTATAAATGGCTGGTCTTGCCATAATATTGCCATTAATTTACAATGGAAAAAAAAATTGTACACATTGTAGCAAGATAAAGCTGAAGCTGCAGTGCAATCCATCATGCTCTCTAAAATCAACAGAAAACAAGTATGAAATAAAATTTGAGCATAGCTTGACCAAGTTGAAATAATGAGCTGAGACTTCGTGTTTCTATTGGTGTTCTGGCTTCCAGTGCTCTACTCAGAGCTTTGGAATGGATGTAGGATGGCAGGTTCTAGAGACCAGCTAGGCAATTAAAAACACACTGAAAAGCACCTGGAAGAACTGTTAGATATTTTAAAGGAAAGGGTGATTCCCATGGAGCACTAAGGTGCCATTGTGCAGCTTGCTCTATATTGGATGTTTGAGAAATCCCTTGGAAAACCAAGTGGCTTTATGTACATGGTGTTCTGCCTCTGCTCTTTGGGATGTGATTTAGGGCAGAGGAGTTGAGCATATAGGTAAGTTCAGTTTACTTTGCATTTACTCTACATGTAGCTTTTGCTATTCAAATGTCTACAGAAAAACCTGACTTTAATTCTGGTGTGCAGCTCATGCTGGTCAGGGCTGAAAGGAGCTGGTGGAGGGCTCTGCACTGGAGGCATCACCAGCTGGGGCTCAGCAAAGGTAGAAGGAATAACACTTGGTGACTAATCCTGGAGCCTCCCCAGCTGCAAGGATTCCCCATGAAGAGTCAGTCTTGTGTTTGTAACCAAGCATGGTGCTAAAATCCAGATCTTCTGAGTTTGTGGTATTTTGGTTCTTACACTGAGAATGTTCTAACAGCTCAGGGAGTTGCAAGGCATGAGCTGAGTTTACTGTGTTTTAGGGCTGTCTCCCAGGTTGGGTTTTTTCTAATACATCTGGCTAATTAAAAGGTTAGAGTCAGAAAAAAAACCAGAAGCAATAAACCATCCAAGAAACAAATAAAAAACCAAACTGAAAGATGCTCATGTTTATATACATGTAGAATTTAGGAAAGAAACAGTGAGGATTTTTTTGTGCTTTTTAATTTTAATAAAGAACATTTGCAATCCACTGTGCTTTTTTTCCCCTTCTGGGAGGAGACTTTGAAAAGTAACAATTAGGTGTTTCATGTGTAATGCTGGGTGGTATTGGGCAGAAAGTGTGTGGCAAAGGTATCCTGATAACTTCTTCACCACCTCAGGTCAGTGTTTTCAAGTGACAGGACTGACATTGGCACCAGCTCTCTCTGGTGACTGTTCAGCAAACTCAGTGACTTAGCTGAGTGAAGAGTAGCTCCTACTTTGAAAGTGCAATTCAGTAAAAACCTTTCTAAAACAACTGGCATGAGCTTTCTGAGCCAGTGTAAAAGAAACTTGAGTCAGTCCAAGAAGCTGGCCACAGTAACTCTGTGTTTCAGCAAAGTATTTTTGTCTTCTTTTGGAACTTTATGCTGTGTGTTCAATTTAGAGAATTGAAATCATATTTATGTGTATTTTTGCCAGCCTTCTTGCTTTCCTGGAAAAAAAAGAAATGACTAGTAATAATTTTTGAAATATTAGTAAAAACTGAGGAGGGAGAGAGCAAAAGGAACCTACAAAACCTTTGATCAGCCTGGGGCTCAAGTGTGTTAATTTGATGTCCAGGCAAACTCACCCCAAGTAATGTAATTGGATATATTAAAGATGTCAGAGTGTCAAGAACCTCCAGATATGTGGCTGCTTAATCAAATCCAGCCCCTAACCTCTAACTCCTTCATTCTTGTTTTGCTTAACCACTTTGAGCTTCTACTTTTTTTTCCTTTTAAAATATTTTTCTTTCACTGTGTACATCTTCCCTAAACATTTTTTCCCTCCATCTTCCAAGTCGTCTGCTCCACCTCATTCTCTCTGTCCTGATCTTTTAATAATTTATGTTGTTTCCCTGCCTTCTTTAACTTCTCTCTACCTTCTTTATAATATTCACAGCCTCTTTGCTGTTCTTCCATCTCTGCTGAAATTTTTTTGTACACTCATCTACTTGCTGTTTTTCCATCAATTTTGCTCTGAAATCTTGTCATTTGAATAATTTTCCTTATCTTCTTTTACCTTCTTTGGCCTGGATCATTTTTGGAGTGAATGGACTTGCATGTAGAATAAGTAAATGTTGGCTGTCCTGGGTTTATTTCATTAAACTCATCCCAGTTCTCGAAGAACTAATGGGGAAATGCTGAAAATATTGTCAGTTTACCTAAAAAACGAAGATATTGCTGCCTGATTATGAAGAGACATGGTTCTGCTGAGTGGTGATTATCAGTCCAAGCATAAGGACTGATAATGTACAGACCAAATATCTCGTGAGGCTATTTTTGTGGGACACCAGTTGGTGCACCAAAATACCCTGGCAGACTTGTCTTCCATTAATTGCTCAGGAATTCTCACTATCCATCATGTATTTCCTTGATTACATGTCATTATCTGAGATGTTTGATGTAATATTTCATAACAGATTCCTTGTGTAGGTCAGTGATGAGTGAGAGCACCCAAACTTGTAAAACCTCAGGTCCCTTAAGAGTCTCTCTGCTCCCTTGGGAGTGCACATCATCAATGCCACTTTGCACTAATACAGACCTTTTGCAGCCAGTGTTCATGGAATAATGTTTTGTTATGGCTCATAAATGGCTTTGACAACCAGGCTTGTGGTCTTGGTTCACTTCCAAGTTGAAAGATGTTCACAGCCCAGACATCACTGGTGAGAATGGACAAGTGTTGATCACAGGTTAATGAACCATAGCCCAGAGGAGGCTTTTCCTTGAAATTTTGACTGCTGTGGCTCTGGATTGAGCTGTATGAAAATGAAGAGACATTAAATTAAATTATATTATTGCCTGCACTGTGCCTGCTGTGGAAATAGGCAAAAGGTTCAACTTCATAAAGTGTAAAAGTATAATTTTGAAAAATATGGTTTATTAAATTATTTTTATTGTCAATTTATAGCACTTCATCCACGTAATATAGTCTGTTCAGGGGCTGAAACCTGAGGTAACAAGTATGTGAGTAAAGGCAGAATGTTGATTAATTTATCTACATTACAAAATTTGGGCAATTTATATGACTAAGAATACATCTTTTAAGGAGTACACAACACAACCCTGTGTTGTTTGTAATGCTGCCCCACTCGAATGATATGTTAGATCTACACTGAGTTTATAATACCCACCCCAGTAAATGATGTTTGTTGAATATCTATTAAATGATTGGAGAGTCTTACAGGCAGTTGAGGCATTTGTAGATCCAGGATCCCTGTGGAACTACCCAGGAAAATCCCACTTGGTGAGAATTTGCTCAGTTTGTGTCAGGGCAAATTTATGGCCAGGGAAATAATTCTCAATTTTGTGACAGATTAGCTGAAGAGGCAGTGATTATCAGGAAATTGGTGGATTATGTCCTGTGTTGCATTTCTAATCATGCAGTTTGAATGTGCTGGAAATGGTGTGGTAACATTGTGCTTTTTCTTTCTGAGTGTTTTCACTCAGGAAAGTCAGCTTGAGTTTGTCCCACTGTATTTATTGCTGTGTGAATAATTGTACTGGTTAGATTTTACATATTTGGAACACAGTGCCTGACTGCTGCCCTGCCTGTATAATTATTAAGTCTAGAGAATGGCTTGGGAAAACAGCTTTGAGAAAAGCACCTCTTATAAATGAATGATTACTGACTTGGCAAAGCATTCATAATATTGACAGCCAGTTAGGAAAATTAAATCAATGGAATCAGGATAGTGATTATTTTTCTCAAGAAGTGTTTGTATAAGAAAAAGAGGGCAAACATTTGTACTTCTTGGAATGTTAAGAGCAATATTCTGCTGTGAGAAGTGACCTATAGACGCGTGGTTGTTCTGTATTTCAGGACTGTAAGTTAGGAAAAACTCTGAGCTGGGTGTCACCTTCTTCTCAAAGAAAACCAAAAGCTTTCAAATTCAAATTTGCCAGTTTTATTGGAATGAAGACTAGAAAGGTAACTTCTTCCATAATAAAATCTTCACAGTGATTTGTGAGGGTGAGCTGTAGCAGTTTTATGCACCACTGCCCCCTTTGTGCAGGTAGGTCTTGATGCAGTACTTGGTTGTATTTAATGTGATTTGGTGAGTGGGAGCTGTTTGGGGTTTGGAAGATTTTTTTGTCACAAGGAGATTTTGCTTAACTAGAAAAAGAATTGTGCTAGGTTTACTTAGTAACTGGAAGATAGGAAAATTAAAGAAGAGTTGAGGAATTATGTTGCTATTAAGTCAAAAGGAAAAGTTGAAATTTTGCAACTGAATTGAAAGAGGAAATCTCAGAGGTGGAGTGAATGCAGAGTTCTCAGATGTTGGGACATTATAAAGAAGTTCTTAAAATTAATGTGAATAAAAATGTTACTATTAGTCTCTCTTCCTCATTTTGGATTTACTTTGGTTTTAGTATGTGTTTTTATTTTTTGTGTTTAGTGTGTTGTTTCCTTTTACTATCATACAAGAAGATGATGCTAATTCTCTATGCAAATGTCATCTTCAAGCTAATGAATACCATTAATGTATATACTGGAAGCAATACTTATTCTGAAAGCATTTTGATTTTAATGATTCATAAATGTTCTGATAGTGCATATGTGGGTGAAGGGTAGCGTGTGTGAGCATCCTTTAGTTCTGCTGAATACTTCATATGTAATCTGCATATTTTGTCTTGTTTCATTCTGATTTTTGCTGCCCTGTGCCTGCAGTCCTATGGCTTTTTCTCACAGTTGTCATGCTGCTTTGAGCAGCTCAGTCCCTCCCTACACCTTCACTTCTTCACTTCCCAGCATTGTATCCTTCATTGCAAAATCAGGGGCAGGAGGGAACTGATCCGGGTTCTCCCCCATCTGTTTGTTCACTTGCCAGGGAGAGGAGAGGCAGAGCTCACTTCCCTGCGTGCAGGTTCTCTGGTGCGCAGTTTGTTTCCTATAATCCAAAATGAGTTACTTGTAAATGACTTTAATTAAAACATGAATGTAGTATAAATGTTAATATGTTTTTATGGATGTTACAGACTTGCATATAAAAGTCTGCCATCAGATTTTTATGTCTTTAGTTGATAAAAGGATGCAGAAGGCAGAGACTGATGAGAAGGGATGGGCTGGTTGGATTAGGATTATTTTGGGAAAAGACTATTAAGAGAAAAACAGAATTGCTTTAGCCATTTTACTATTTCAGCCCTTGCAGTAGTAAGTGTTGGTCCATGTCTAAAAAAATATTATAGCACTTTCTGTCAGTTTTTCTGATAACTTTATAAAAACTTGACTTTAAAGCTCTGATTCTGTCTTGATAACCAGCATTCAGATGTCCTAGTACATGCTTTCACTAAGCCGATTTCCTTTGAGTCTGTGAATGCTCACTGTATTTCAAAAGCTCTGAACAGTTTTAAATGGCTGAGGAGAAAACTGACAAGCCTGAAAATTAAATTGTAGCAAAGACCTGAAAATGAGGAGAGTTCTCACAGTCACCCAAACAGAAATTTATCTTGCTTTAAATTTTGGTTTTAATAAATGTATACTCCTCTGTGTATTTGACATAAATCACACATGCTACTTAATAGTGTCACTTTAATTTTATTTTATAGGTTATTAAAGTGTTATGAGTATTTACACAGATTTATTAGAGTTGGTTGCTCAATTTTCTGTTCTTTTATGTGAAAGTAGATACAATGGTAATACAGCAGGTTATTAAATTTTGGGACCTAAATGTGTGGCTGTGTGTTAGCATGGGAGTTAAATTCATTGAAAGCTTTGAGTATCTGCTGAGAAGAAAAGGGTTTGCTGTCTTTCCTCAGCCAGCTGTGAACATCTGTGGGGAGCTGTGTGTTCATTCCAAGCTACGGCATGAGGGAGTTCAGGAGTTCTGCTGTGGGGTCTGTAGGTATGTGCCCCAAATACCAGAAAAAGAACCCCCACCCCAGAATCTCAAACCAGCCATGGTCTGTGTGGGAAGGCTGGCAACATGGAATACTGATTTTATTTATTTGTGCCACCCTTTTCTTGGCTTAGGACCCCCTAACTTTTCAAGCATATTTACTCTTGTATACATGCCCTGTTTCCAAGTACAAACCCCCCCTGGCATTGTGTGTTACCCTGTTCCCAAGGCACCCCAAATTCCCAGGAACATTGAGAAAAATTACTGGGTGAAACTTCTTAGAGTTGTATTCCCTAGTGTGAGTGGCAACTTGCTTAATAAAGAAAAGCAGATATGACCAGAACAATTGGTTTGTGGGGTTTTATTCTGTGGGGCTTTGAGGTTTTTTTGTTGTTTGTTTAGAGGTTTTTTGCTTGGCTGTGGTTTGGTTTTACTTAGTTTCCCCTATGGTTCATATGGCCTGTTGATGCAGTCAGACTGGCATGAATTTCATGAAGGGTTTTAGAGTGGTTTTTCTTGAGAAGAATGTAATTATATTTTTTGTTTTGTTCCCACACCTCCAGATACTTAACAGGAGAAAGAAAAAGAAAAACTTTTATGACTTATTTTAATGCTTTAGTAATTTAAAAATTTTTATTTAATATGAACCCTGCTTAAAATGAGTGTAATCTTGAGTCATATATATGAGTCTGGTTTTAACTTGTGCTGAACTGTATCCTAATGGATTCCACTTGATTTCAGCCTGTTTTTCTTTAGCTATAATGTCCTTGTTGGTCAAAACAAACATGTTAAAGTCATGTAGAACAGTGCAACCAAACCTCATTATGGTCATGTAGCAACATTGTGTATTGATACCTTCTAAATATTTTCAAGGTCTGTGGTGCATTATAGGTGTAATAAAGAAGAGTGTAAGTTTTAGAAATAAAGCTTTTGAAAAGCAACCAATTGCACTTTTTCTTTTTTTCAGCCTGTGTATAAGGCTGTCTGTGGAAGAAATGTTTCATCATTTAACTGTTGCTTTCTTGTTAATAACAGTGAATTCTGAAGTCCATTCATCTCTTATTTGAAGGCAGGTAGTCAAGAGAGCAGTCACAGAACTCTGCTTCCCCAGGCCCTTTATGTCCTGTAGGGCTGTAACCTTAGAAAGGTCATGTATAGAAATGATCTTTTTGTTGTGGGTGAAAGCTAATGAGTTTCTCTGTCTCCTTGGCTCATCTTAAGTTTCAGCTCTGTTTGAATGTGTGAGGGAGACCTGGCCAGTGGAATGGCTTTAGGGTGCCTGATTTTGGGACCTTCAGTATTCCAGAGGTGTTTCTGGAAGGAGGATTTTCCTCCCATGTAGATTCCCTGCTGAATCCTGTCACTACTTCAGTGCTGTAAACAAAAACAGGTTGAAGAAACTGTTGCATCTTTATTTGTACTGCAATCACATTTATTCTTTTTAGTGTTTAAGCACTGGTTTTAATTAAATTGAAGCACTGTGTTTAAGCAAAACAGATTTGTGGTGCTTAAATCTTAAAACTATTTAAAAGTACCATACAATTAACACCTCCCAGCATTTGCCAGGTATTCCTTACTATGACTTACTCTTTGTCAGCAATGAGAAGTTCCATTTAGATTGGCCTTTGAGAAGTCCAGGTTTTAAGAAATAAACACAAATTCTCTACTACTGAAGCTTTTTTTCAAGTGAGATCAGGAAGGTCAACCAGTGGATTTTGGTGCTGAGGCAGGCATTGGTGCCTAAATAAAACCGTGTAGTTCAAAGGAAGCTCCCTAGTCTGAGGAGAGACCTTCAGAGTAAAAATGTGGAATTTCATCTCTACAACTTTCTGCTGTTGCTATCCTCTTGTGTACATGAACATTGAATAAATGAAGCTGCCTCTGTATTCTTTTGAAGCATTTGGTAAAGTAACCAACAACTAAGAAGTTGACATTCCTTTTATTATTGTATTAAGTCTTTTCATTTGCTGTGAATTAAGAAAATAGAACAAAAGTAGTGAGTTCTGCTTACTTTATTGGTCAAGCACATACTATTTTTTGTGAAAATGTTCCTATTGATGCATGTTATGTGTTCACAGTACAGAAAAAAAATCCTCACTGTGTTTCAGTGAAATTGATTTTGCTATGGGAAGTGTCAATATGGGGATAATGATTGAAACTCAGAACTTGTTTATGGAATTATGGCCTTGCTGTGTGTTCATATATATGTATTCATGTATATTCATACAGGGCTATAAATGACGTGGTGTTTTTAGAAATACAAATTAATCAAGCTTGATGTGTTTGACACTTCTTTCATCCTTCTTTGGAGTTGAAGTTAATGATGGTAAAAACCAGCCTCCAGTCAAAGTAGTTGTTTATTGTAAAATTAAGTCTTGGATGCTGGTGTGTGTCCATCCTCTACTTCAGCCTGGACTTTCTTGGTGAACTTTATTTTCCTCATAGCAGTTGATGATTAAATTCCTTCTACAATACGTTCAAGATCTCAAACACACAATAGCAATACAGTTCCTGTAAGTGGTTCATTTGTTAATCTGAGCTCTGTTTTATAAGAATTGTATGAATGCTGCTTTCCTTTGAAATTGATCTTCAAAAAGAAATCCTGTTTTGTATAATAAGATGCCAGACTCACAAAGATTTCCTTTCTTGTTTCATAGACGTTCCATCTTCAGAGCAGCCTGAACTGTTCCTAAAGAAACTTCAACAGTGCTGTGTCATTTTTGACTTCATGGACACGCTTTCAGACCTTAAAATGAAAGAATACAAGCGCTCCACTCTTAATGAACTGGTGGACTACATTACAATAAGCAGAGGCTGTTTGACAGAGCAGACTTACCCTGAAGTAGTTAGAATGGTGAGTTCTTTCTTTCTCATGGTCTCTTTTTAAACCCACTTGCACTTCCAGTTACACCCTGTGGGCAAAATTGAACCCTGGAGTAGGTGGATTAAATGATGCCTTTGGCTTGGATTTGCTAATAGACATTGCTTGGGGATAATTCTCCAATGACAGAAATATTAATTTTTATATATTTTAAATGAAAGTCAAGTAGATTATGGTTATTATAGTGCCACAGATTATGAAAGGAAACCTGGATTGTTTCCTGATAGAGAAAGCCAGCAGCCATTAAATCACAGTCCCTCATGTTTCCTCCAATCTATCTTCCCTCTCCTCCCAGTGTAAATAATGGAATAATTTTTGCAGGTTTCTTATCTTTCTTTGAACTTTCTCCAAGTTCTTGGGTGTCTGCCTCAGGTACAGATACCTTAAAGCATGCATGGATAATAATTTTAAAATAATAAATGCTAAAAATGTTGTACAGGATTGTTGTGTCAATTTCCTGGTTGGGTTATGTGGATTCATTGCAGGGGCTGTTAAGAGTGAGCAAGATTGCTCAACTATAAAGCCACACCTTGTATATATAAATTGTTAAATAATAGTGTTTAATTGTAAAAATGGAAACAGTACCAGATGCTCTATGGTGAAGAATGTTCATTGCAACTGGCAAAATCAATCACTGCTTTAAAATGTTTGTTCTGTGCTGCTGAACAGAACCCTTATAACCTGTTCTCTAAATGAGAAAGCAATTAATTAAATATAGATTTAGTCTTGACAGTTTCCTAACAGTACTGTGTGATTGTGGAATCCACTGGCTATGTGCTGTAAGAAGAAAAACATGAATAGTTTTTGCATTGCATTGTGTTTGCTCCTTGCTTCTTTTCTGACACACAGATACATGCTGTGTTGCTTGTCTGTAGTATTTAAAAATAGCTGTAAATTGTGACAGAACCATCAAGCAGTTAATCATGAAGGAAAAAAACCCAGAATTAAGGGTGTATGAAAAAATCTTAATATGTCTTCTTTGTGTGTATGAATTGTCAGAAAGCCTGTAATTATGAGTTCAGATTCTTTCTCTTCTCCCTCACCCTCTCCTGCCCCTTTCTGCACTGGACCAGTCTTGTGAATGAGCTGCTTGCTGTGTTATTTCTTCACAATGTGAACTCATGCACCATTCACATACCAGGCAGAATACAGAATGACTTTTTTTTCTTCTCAGTTTTTCTGCTGGTGCTGCACTGTAGTATCTAAATGGTTTGCATGTGTTAGTTTAATCTGATGTGTACCCCTTGTGATGAACAAAGTGTATCACACCCTTTGCCTAGCAAGGATGTTGATGCACAGATAACTTTAATAAAATAGGGGACTTTCTCTGTGTGCAGCAGATGCCTCCAAACTCATCCCCCCAGAGAATTTGGTAATTTTTATAGCATTTCTGTTACTGAGTTTTATTCTTGGGTTGACACTGGTTATAGTTGTTTACTGCAGCAACATCTCTTGAATAACAACTCTGCAAGTTAGTGTTGACTTAGCTTGGGCCCCAGGAAGCAAGAAGAATTTGATTTGTAATTGTTTGTGAGGTTCAATTTGAATCATAAATAATAATCTATGAAACAGTGTGATCTTGAACAGTAAAGTAAAACCTCTTTAGTATCATGTCCTGCTGTCCCTGCAGTCACTTTTATTGATTCACACAACAGGTTTTAACTTAAGGAAATGATGTATTGCCTAAAGAGTTTGAAAAGCATGGTTTTGAATAATTTCCTTAAATATAGTCTGTATCTATGATATGGAGTAGCTATTGGAAATAGACACAGCCTGAATATTTCCAGTGGATTTCACAGATATTTACTAATGGTGCTTAAGAAATTCCAGTTTCACCTTAGATCCTTTTAGATCGAAATCTGTTCTCTCATCTTTTCCTTTCATGGCATCATGCCCTTCTTCATTCTGCTTTCTTCTACTTTGCATTTGTGGTGCTGAACCCAGGCTGTTTTCTCTTCAGTGCTGGGATGCTAAAGCAGGAGAGGGCTGTGAATATTCTCATGTCCTCTGTCTGGCTACCCAGTGGCCCCTGACTGCCCAAATCTGATTTTTTTTTTAACGAGTAAAAAGATGCCTATTATTTAAGTATTTAAAGACGTGAACATGTTTTTTCCCTTAAGAATTTCCTGAGGAAATTTGAAGTAAATATAATTGGAAATTGTAATTTAGATTTTGAGTGAAACTCCAGCCTGCAGCAGCCACCTGAGCTTTGGTGAAGGTGTAAGCAGCTGAAAGCTGGACTCCCCTGATTGTGCCAGTGGTGTTGTTGGTGCATGTGCTGCTGGAAAACTTTGGTGGTTGTTGTGTTCCATGGGAGCAGGAGGCAGTGCTGTGATGCTGAATTTGTGGGGGTGAACCCATAGCAGATACATGAATAATTCCTGTTGATGGTCCCAGTGAATGCTGTTGCTGTGTTTCTGCTAAACCACACCACCAGGGCTTTTGAGGCTTGCAGGTGGTTTGGTTTTTGTAGATGGACTATCTGGTAAAAATGCTAGTTTTTCCTGCTGGTCTTTGCATATAAAAGCAAAGACCACTTTGAGAACAGTTACACACGTCCTAGAGGGAAAGGTAGTTCTTCTAATATGCTATAGGAGAAGTTTTGAGCACATACTGCCTGGTGAAGAGATGGCATTAGTCACTTTGTACTGAAGCACTGCTTTATAGTGTAACTTATGCTTTGCAGTAAATACATGTTCTTGTTTCAGGCAGTTTTGTGCCCATAGTCATACACTGAGACAGACTTAAATGTGCACAGTTGACTTCACAAGTGCAGCTACCACCTTCATTGTGCTTTTGGGGATTTTCACCAAAGTCTCCAGCTGGGTTCACAAGGGAGCTGTCACATTGACAGTCTCAGACCTGTCATGATAGTGAGGAAAACAGCAATATCTGTGTTCTGACCAAATTAGCATCCCCACTGCCTGCCTGCCACAATTGTCATGGGAGTGTTTTGATTGAAAGACCAGGATCTTAAAACTGATCAAAACTGAGCCCAGCTGTTTTATGTCCCTTTGAAAGATCTCTGCCCCGTTATGTTTAGTGTTTATGAATCTGAGAATTAGTATTTTCTGCTTGTCCCTTTGGGCTACTATGATTTGGAGGTGAAGGAAAAAAAAAGTTCTTTTGTGAGTTTTAACATCATCTAGGAGCAGGAGGGAAAAAAAGGCACACCAGTCTAAACCAGATGTTTTTAAAGTTACTAATATTCATAGAGAAGGATTAATAGTTAAAGTATTTTCTAAATAATCTAAAATATTTGAAAATAATTTATGTGGAAGAGACTTCTTTTGTTTGAAGGTTTTATAATGTATGTGTATGTTAATGATCTCTGTCAGTGACCCCAAAAGGTGTTTGGCTCTAGACATACTAGGCTAGGAAAAAGTTGCCAGTAGCATTCTTTAGAAGAGCTGAGATTTCTAAAATATAAAGGTTTGAAAAAGTCATTTGTAGCAGCCAGATAACTTAGAGATGTTTTTCATGCCATCTAAAATTTATGCCATTAAAAGCTTTATCCATGCTTGTAACATCACATGTTTTCGTCTTCTCTTGAGCACGTGATATGATTTTGTATATAGCTAAATGTGAAACCACTTGGCTGTTTGTCAACCTGTGTGCAAATCTGCTTCTTTAAACCCCTCTCTATAGCTTGATACAGTGTCTGGCATGTTATTTGTTATTCAAAAAAATAAAATAAACCAGAATCTCCTAATGGCCACCAAAGCAAGTTGCAGAGGCCTCATCCATGTCATCAATATCAGTTGATGGGGAGAGGAATTGGGATTTGTGGTAATGGCCATGAGCTGAACAGATTTATTCAGGAGGGGATTGCTCAGCATGCTTCCCCTGCAGTTTGATGTGTTGTTCAGAAGGGCAGGTGACATTCTTTAGAATTAGGCAAATCTTAGGAAAAATGGCCTTGCCAATTAAGCCACACTCTGCTAAGAAGGAAATGCCTGTAATAGGACTTTATGAGCCAATAATTGGACACTTAATCTAAAATTTATTCCTGTCTGAGCAAAATGTGGAGGCTTAAACTAATGATACTGATTTTTGCTGGTAGATTAAGCAGTGGTAGTTGAAGGAAATAAATGTTTGTTTTTATCTGTGGTATCCTGAAGGGTGTATGTGGTAGAACTGTTTGTGTTTTATGGATGTTAAGACATAGATTGAGGAAACTCATCTATTTAATTTTAAAAATGGATGAAAAAAATTGACAAGCTTTTAAACTGAGAAGTCTGGATGAATCTCTTTGTTGGTGAGCAACCTTTCAGCTCTCCTACTTTATTCTTTAGAAATTGTAGACCTGGGCCCTGACGTTTACACATCAGTGTGTGTTTGCCAGCCCACAGGAGATGGCTAATGAAACTCTCTTCAGATCCATCTTTTAGAATGGAGTAGTGATACTTTGTTCTCTTTTCTAAGTGCTGAAATGCCTCTGGCTTCCCATTGTCATCTTTATCTTTTCTGTAATGGCAAATTGAGTAAAATAAGACTGTAATTTCTGTTCAGCCCAAGTGAAACATCATAGGAGATGTCATGTGGTGTAGGAGCTGTGTTAAGCAACAGAGGGAAAGAAACTTGGTTAAATCAATACCCAAATAAACACAAAAAATGCATTTTAAAAGTCAGATTCTGGTTTGGGTTTATTTTTTTTTTTATTCTCTCTTTCTACTGACATAAATCTGGAGAGATTGCATTGGTTTTTACTGCAGGTTTGTCTCAACAGATGTGAGGGCAGAGTCTGTTCAGGAGTTTGTTTGTGACAGACCCGTTAAACATAAAGAATATCTTGCTAAGCCATGATTTTTTTTTTAGTATGTTGAGCAACCTATTTTTAGGAAGTGTTCTAGCTGTTAGACTTCATAGGCATTATGGTTTTTATATTTTCTATAGCTTTGGCTGTGTCTTGTGACTAAGTATGACATCTTCAGAGTTTCTGTATTAAAATGTTCTTGGATAGAGATTTTTCTGCAGATCCACCTATATTCATCTCACCTTTTTTGATTTAACAAAAAAACTGTGTGTATGTTCCTGTTGCTTCTTGCATTAGATTTCAAAATATAAAATGAATGTCATTTTGAGTTTAAGGGAAAACAATGAAATCATATGCTCTCACAAGAATTGACAAATCATATCCCTTTCTAATGGGAATGTTATGTAAGGCCAGAAATTCTGTATAATATTAGGAATTAATCTTGAACTTCAGTCAGTGGAAGTAGAACAGATTTTGAAGGCATCTGAAATGCTGGAAGGAAAATGCAATGTCCTTTGATTCCCCCCCCCCATGTTTTTTGATTAAAAATTGTCATGTAGGTGCAGCCATAATGGAGCAAACATCCTTTTGTTAAAAAAAAACCACATAAAAATCACATAATATTTTACATTCTGTTCTTCTTTCTTTAATGTGAGGGTTAGCAATTCTGTAGAAGCAAAAAAAGAATCTACCTTTGATTTCTTTTGTACATTATTTCTAAATACTTTTGTTAGATGTTTTTGTTGCTCACATTCTTTATACTCCTAGCTCATATTAAATGTACAATGCTTATTAAAAGAAGAGGCTCTGATGTTTTGTGCCCTTCTCAAAAAATCAGTTGGAGGCAGCTCCTCTTGCAGCAGTTGTCCCTAATAATTTTTCTGTACAGTCTGTAATTACATTTACCTGTATCCATTATTGCTGTGGTTGGTTACATTGGCCTTGCATGTGTCAGACTCTGTCTGCATAACAGTGCAGTGACTGGGTCTGAAGGAGAGAAATAAACTGGGAAAACACTTTCTTGTTCAAGAAGCACTTGAGCTGTATTTATTTATTAATTTATTTACTTACTTGAAGGACCTTTACATCCCCACACACTATTTTGGCTGTGTCAACCTTTAAAGCATTTTTGTCTGCAGACAAGCACAGTGTTAATCTGCTTCTGAGGGATTGTTTTCCTGAGTTTTGAATTGTGTGTTTTGTTCTTTAGTTTGGAGTCCAGGACAGCATGAGTTTTGTAATGCTGTCTAGAGTTCACGTTCATTCATTGGCAGGCTTTCACTTGATCTCCTGCCTGCTCCAGAGGTGAGGGGCTCTTTCTGCTGGTGCTGTGCTTTAATTTGTGCAAGGTACTTAGCTACTGCTGTGATTTTTCAGACTGTATTATAGAATTAACTTGGCACACATTAAATAAATAATTCTTCCATTGAATCATCTGAAAACTTAGTTACAGGGAGATAGTGATGAGTGGGGTTACTGGTAGGGTTTGGGTCTGGGTGACCCAGAGTGGAATTGCAGAGCTCCAGTTCCCAGCAGGGAGGAGGTTGTACCCAGGGCCGGGGCTGAGCTAACACTTCGAATTCAGATCCAAGTGCCATAATCCACCTTGGTTCTTGTCTGAGTGAACAAGATTAGAACAAGGGGTGGTGGCTTTAAACTGGAAGGGGAGAACAAAGAATAATGGCTTGAATTTGGAAGGGGACAGGGCCTGATTGTGTGTTAGGATGGAATTCTTGACTGTTAGCTTGGTGAGACACTTGCACAGATTATCCAGAGAAGCTGTGGCTGCCTCATCCCTGAAATTGTTTAAGGCCACGTTAAATGGGGCTTGGAAAAACCTGGTCTAGTGGAAAGTGTCTCTGCCTGTGGTAGGGCAGATTGGAATTAGATGACCTATAAGGTCCCTTCCAACCCAAACCATTCTATGGTTCTGTGAGGAGTTTCAGGGTGTTTGTAAATTGGGTTTCTTTTGGGCAAAGCATCCACTGCAGGAGTATAGCTACTGATTTTTTCAGTGCAAGATATCACTACAAAGCAGCTCCTCTCTCTGTAAACACACATGGTGTGGACATTGCACCTGGCTCCAGCTGTTTTCTCCTACAAACTCGCTCCTGTTGTAGTTCTGCCAAGAGAAGCATTGCCCAAGGATCTTGGGTTTGCTGCTTCCTCATCTGTATGGATGGAAGCTGCTGCCACCACTGAAGTGGGTGAGGGTAAGCTAACAAGTTTAGGAGCCCAGATCCAGAGCTAAATTCTTGCAGGTTATTGATTGAATTTTTAGAAGACTTAAAGGTCAAGGGAAAATGAGAAGAACTGTTTTCCCCCCAGCCTGTGATCTGGATTGTTGACTGTGTTCACAATCCAATGTAGTTCATTTTGATGCAGCCAAGTCAAAAGCAATGCTTCTGGGCAAAAGAAGGCACATAATATTAAGCCCTGAAAGACTGTGTTCAGGCAAGCAGTGGTGCAGAAAAGAACCTGAGCATTGTGGATTGCCTATCATGAGTATCTTAATATGAATTTCTGGTAGGCTGCACTGTTCAAAGAAGTGAATGTCGATAAATTAATATGACAACATGCAGGAGAAAAGAGGGAGATGGTCTGGCTCTTTATATATACCCCAGTGCACTTGTGCACAGGTGGGAGGTCAAAGGAAGGAAGCAAAAATAATCACAGGATTAAAAACAAACAGAGAAACCAACAACTGCCTGGGTTTAGGAGCTTTGTTTTTCCATTTAACGCCACAGAGGTTGAGAGTTGTCATGTCTATATAAAAATACCTATCTATAGATAGACACATACTGCATATGCAAATATATATATATATACAGGTGTAAAAGAGATCTGGTGGCTTAGCAAGAACCAACAGGGTATCAGGCAGATTCAACCTTGAGATCACAAACAGTGCTGTAGCTAAACTGGTAGTGAAACTTTAGGAAAAGAGAGCTGGTGGAACAGTTTATAATCTTTTAAGATAAAATTAGATACTACATTTTGTAAGATGTTCTTTAGTCAAACTTCTGGGAACAATTCTGAGGGTTTTATAGAGAGATTATAGCTGAGTGACTGCAGTAGTTGCTTCAGGCTCTAGAATATGTAAATGTGTAAATGATATTGAAAAACTCCACATATGCAGATATGTTTCAGAAGGAAAACTCCAGTGTCTTTTCTGGGGACTAGTGTTGTCTCCAGGTTAGATGGCTTCATGATATGACTTAATTTCATTTTATTGCTTCTCTATGTTATTATTATGCACAGCAGTTTAAACATTGTGAGCAGAGATATTGGGTTTGAATTTTATATGTACATGGGGTTTATTTGGATGATTCCACATATTTTTAATTGAAGAACAGGTGTTCCCTGTAAGCTAAATGGGTATCCACTTACCCTGCTTTTATATAGAGAATACATTAAACTTTGTGTGTGTTTGTTTTCATTTCAGCTTTCATTCAGGAAGACTATTACTGATAAAAATCTTTGTTTCAAACAGCACAGAGTAGAAGTGCTCAGCTGCAATTCAGTTTGTGAAGTGTTTCTGTTACAGTGTTGTCACTTTTATAGCACTCCAGTGAGGGGCATGGAGAGGACTTCCCAAAACACGAATTTTGACTTCAGACTTGAGCCTCTTACTACCTTCTTTTCTAAAAGATTTTTTGAATATAAATGTGGTGATAAATGTATCTTGAAGCTTGATGCTTTTACCTTTATATTCCTAATTTTGTGGTTGTGTATTGCCAGGTAGCAGCCATCAGATTTGTTCTGAAATTGCAGCTCATTCTCTGGGAGGTTACAGAGCAGCCTTCCCTGTCTTGTTTGTTTTAAACAAATTGACATTGACTTGTAATTGCCTGGGAGAGTTTTTGTCTTGTGTCTGGCTGGAGTTAGGTGTTAGGTCAGATCTTAAGAAGAAATTCTTTATTAAGAGGGCAAGTGAAGCACTGGCACAGGTTGCCCAGAGAGGTTGTGATTGCCCATCCCTGGAAGTGTTCAAAGGCAGCCTGGATGGGGTTTGGAGCAGCCTGGTCTAGTGGGTGGCATCCCTGCCCATGGCAGGGTGGTGCAAGGAGATGACCTTAAAGGTCCCTTCCAACCCAAACCACTCCATGATTCTGGAGTTTGTGCCTGACTGACACAGAGCTCAGAGGTTTCTGTGCATCTCCAGTCTGGAAATCTGTCATTTCAGCATTTCCACTTTGGTCTGAGATGTTTTTGATTCAGTGCCAATGGATAGATTGAACTGCTTGTTAAGTTGGTTTCTGGCACTTGGGTGTTGAGATTCTGCTTGATGGAGGAGCTCTGGTGGACTTTGCACACCCAGTTTGGTGTGTGCTTCTGAAAGACACAGCCATGGAGAAGAAGTGCAGGTGTTTTTGAGGGCAGAGAGGGCACATCTGTCTTGATAGAACTTTCTAGAATATTGGAGTTCTGGTTTGCCTTCCAAAAGGATCATCTGGGCTTGGAGGCGTTCCTAATTGGTGGCAGACAGAAGTCAGTATTGATCCATGGTCATTTGTGCTGGCTTAGGGACAGGAAACCCTGGGGACTGTGTGTGCAGGCTGGCAGGGATGTCCTCTGCCTTGATGATCCAAGCAAGGTCAGGAGAGAAATGGTTCAGCCATCCAGCTGAAGGAATTTTGGCATGCTGCTTGGGCTCAGGGATCAATCCTAAATAGCTGCCTTATGCCTATCTGAGAAAAAGTCTTTCCAGATCTGATGTTCCTGTGTTGTGTGGTGGCTGTCAGGGTCTCCAAAGTACAGCTGGGCAGTTCATGCATGGAAGGACTTGTTGTCTTCAGTTCTCCCTTAGAGGCTTATAAACATTAACCACCCAGAGGCTACTGATTCAGATAAGCTGCTATAAATTGACACTGCATGTAAATGAGCTATCGTGCTGTGTTGTGGTGATTAATGTAACTGTAATGGCACACATTATCTCCTAAAGTTATGATAACCTGGGGAAATCACTTAAAGATAACCTGTTCTGTCTGTTCTCCTCAGGAGGAGGATATCTGCATTTTGGCTCCACATAGCTTATCTTTGCTCCTAATGCAAACCAGAAAATTAAAGAGAGCAGACTGCATACTAGGACCATATTCTAGCTTGCATTGCATTTACTTCTGCATGTTAATTTTCTTATGCAAAACCCCTGCTTTTGAGTTGCCTTGAGACTGGCATTTTTTAATAGGCGCTCTCCAGAGATCATACTAATTCTGTCCCAAGCTCAAGATCCAGATGTCTGTGCTGGAACTTAGCTAATTGTTGCTGAACCTCTCATACTTCTGTCGTGCTGGTAAGGCCCTGGCACTAACTGCTTGAGGCTTGGTTTGACTTAAATTAAGTCTTACAGGAATTTGTCTTTGTTTAGCTCTTCATTCTGAAAGTATGTACTTTCCCTTGCAGGTTTTACTTGTGCCATAATTCAGTATTTGTTCCAGTTTCTAAACAAAACAGCTGATGAGTGATCTGTAGGTACAAGTTTTAATTATACACGTAGAGTTAAATTTGCAGAAAATTCTTTCTTGTTTCAAATGAAATTTAAAGCAGAAAAGGGGAAAAAAAAGCTGCCTTTGATTTTCTTAGTTTCTTATTTTGATCCAAATCCTGAGAGAGCTGGGATTTTTGACTGTGAAGCATTACCAAAAAATGCTTGAGTAAGTATTTTAGAATCCCAAATCTTTGGATTCAAGGTACATTTCCCACTTTTTACTTGGGAATCCTTTGGGCTGTCTGTTCTACCATAGAAACTCTGTTTTGCTAATTGTGATCACTCCTCCTCTCCCTGCATTTTCATATCAGGGATAGTAGAAGGAGGAGCTGAGGAATCCTTGAGGAAAGACAAACTGTAACATGTATGTATTCCTGGAATAGTTATTTGACCTCTCATGAGATTAGAAATGTCTCTTCATGAAAGGGCTCTTGAGAGAAGTGAAGGAGCTGGGGAAGAGGCAGGAGAAGGGAGAAGATCTTTTCCTAGTGAGTGCTGGCAGTCACTCTGTGCTGTGCACAGGGCAGGAGGAGCTCATGCCCATCTGCAGGAAGTGCTGAGCTCTCCAGGCTGAAAGCAGCGCTGAGCTTTACAGAGAGGGGCTCCTGTGGAGCCTGCCGGACTGGAGCTGCAGTGGCACACACCCTCTTGTGGCAGGAAGGGACAAGTCCCAGCACAAACCAGCGTGGCCTCTTGTTTTCTGTGCTCCCTGGTTTGCCTTGCTCGCTCTTTTGTGTTCAGTGAACATCCCTCACTCGGGTGCACCACCTTTGCTTTCCTGCACTTGCCTCTTTCATCTTTCTGTTCTTGCAGTGCCTGAATCTGTTCTGTCTTGCAAATTCTTAAAACTTCACCCTATTTAAATCTGGTTTTATCAGTATTTGGATAGTATTTAAACTGTGGACTTTAAAGTGCCCTTCTCACTAAGTTGCCAACATACTGAAAATACTCCTTACAGACTAAAACATTTACAGGAACAAAAAGGCTGGAAAAATAACCAAGGGTGCTGAAGAACATATTAGTTTTGTGTCTTAAATAGCTTAGTTTGTCTGAACTACTATGAAGGGGTCACGTATAGATTAGGGGATAACATGCTGCTTTTCCCAGCTGTTTGATTAACCAGCTTAGGGCTGGGTCAGATGCGCAGGAGCAGGGCAGGGAAGGCACATCATCACCTTCCAAGTGCAGAGGGGCCCTCCAGCATGTTTGCAGTTATCAGATTTGCTGCATAATAAGCTGTACGCTCCATTCAGCACTCTAATTAACTCAGGAAAGCTCTCTGGCTCAGTCTGTGCTGATAGCATGAACCTCACAAAGCCAGGCAGTCTCACCAAAGTACCTCTAAATAAGATTAAGCAAAGCGAGCCAGCCATGAAATAAAATGTAGGCTAAGTGTCGAGCAAATACTCTTATTTGCTTTCATTTAGTACCAAGTTCTGCACTTGGCATGAGGTGTCCAAGCATTTAATGTGTGAGTAGCACTGGCAACTCCTAGCAAGTGCTGACAGATGAGACCTTAATCATTAATGTTTCTCTGTAGAGACAAAAATAACCGAATGCTGTATGACAACACTTACAAACACGAGTTGATGGTATTTCCTACAACTCCTAAGCAGTCCTGGCTCCCACTGATCCCATCAGGATTGGGAATTACATGTTGGTGGAACATGGTGGCAGACTGGGTAATGCTGGGATGTCAGAGGAAAGGAGAAAAGCCAAGGCTGGTGGCAGGTTTGTGAAGTGTCAGGTTCCTTAGCCCTGTGCTGCTGCTAAGGATCCTTGTCAGACAGCAGGAAAAAGAAACAATGTCAGTGATGAGTGATGGAGGATGGAGCAGGTACAGACATACAGGGTCCTGAATCCATGACCTGTTTGCAGAATGGATCTCATCCTCCTTTCTTTGCCTTTTCAGGTATCTTGCAATATCTTCAGAACTCTCCCACCTAGTGACAGCAATGAATTTGATCCAGAAGAAGATGAGCCCACCTTGGAGGCATCGTGGCCGCACTTACAGGTTTTTGATTATTTACCTCAGAAGAAATTCTTGTCATTGCTTGATGTATCTAATAATTTTCTCAGCTTTTTTTTAACCTGTGAATCAGAACGAGTCTGTGAGACACTAACATTTATTAATACTGTTTATGATTCTAATATAGTACCTACAGAGAAGGGAGAGAACTTTGTGATATTTCCAAAATGTTAAAGCTTTCTTTCAAAATGATATTGATGGTGTCCCTCATATTCCTGTTTTCCTTCACTGATTTAAAAATTATTTTGCTTTCCCAACTGCTTTGATGCACAAGTATTTTTCAACAACTGCAGCAAGAGCATTGTGAGGATGACACTGCTGGCAGTTTTGCTTTATTGAGGGTGGTTAATATTCATAGGAAAGTGCACAGGTGTTGGCAGCTGATCAGAAAAAATGAATGAGAAGCTGCATCCCTATCTAAGTCCTCCTTCCTCTCCTCAAGGTTTGCTCCCAGATGTTTGGAGCAGGAATCAAGCTCGCACAGTAGCATCCCTTTCTCTGAATTTCAGTTGTCAAAACAAGCAATTTTGAGACCCCCATGTGGAATAACACTGCATCCAGGTCTGGGGTTACTACCACAAAAAAATTGTGGGCCTGTAGGAGTGGGTCCAGAGAGCAGGGTGCAGAGATGATCAGAGGGCTGGAGCACCTGTCCTGTGAGCACAGGCTGAGAGAGCAGGGATTGTTCATCCTGGAGAAGAGAAGGCTCCAGGGAAGCCCCATTGCAGCCTTCCTGTACTTGAAAGGGAGATTGTAAAACAACAAGGGAGAGAGTGGCTTTTTACATGGTCAGATGGTGACAGGACAAGGAGAGATTCAGATTGCACTTTATTAACAAGTTCTTGGAGGGCCTGGCACAGAGGGTGCCAGAGAAGCTGTGGCTGCTCCATCTCTGGAAGTGTTGAAGGCCAGGTTGGATGAGCAGCCTGGTCTTGGGAATGCTGTCCCTGCCCATGGCAGGGAGGGTGAAATGAGGTGATCTTCAGTGTCCTTTCCAACCCAAACCATTCCATTGTTCTGCAATTTTCAGTGAAGAACATAAACTAAACTGGAGAAAATACTTGATACTAATGCAGTAAATTCCTTTGTAGAAAATATAGATGAAGATGCTGTGTGTGTTAGTCAGGATAATGACTCACACCACTGGTAAATTTACAGGAAGTTAGCTTGAGTAACAGTTTGTGGAGTTTGGGAGTTTTTGTGAGCAAAGAAGCAGAATTGATCTCAGCCTGAAATGAGGATTCTGTTTTACAGTTGCATGCACAATCCTGTGAGGGTTTTTTTTCACTCTTTTGTGCTCTCTAATTCAGAATCTGTTGAAATGTAGGTTCATCCCTCATTTATATTTAAATTTCACAAAAAATAAGAATCTTCAAAACTTCAAGGCAACTCTGAGGAGCTGTGCCTGCCTGGAAACAGCACATTCAGTGACACTGGTGCTGTAGTTCAAAAAGTCATTACTTGCATGGAAATGAGGGAGTTTCTTATCCAGTGGATGACTTAGCATTGTCAAGAAGAAATTCACCAAAGTATTTGTGAAAAGTCAATGGAATTGATTTCCTGATGATTTAATGTTGGTGTTATGTAAGCTGTCACTTTTCCCACAACTTACTTCTAAACCTCTCTCCTTCTTTTTGATTTTCTATTGCTTCCTTTGAGAAGTCAGAGAACACACTTAAAAAGTACCAGCAGCAGTTTTGCAACATATTTCTGTCATGGAAAAATTTAAAATTATTTTAAAATGTAATTTTTAAGCTTCCTTTCTCCTTTCAGTATCAATATTCATACTGACTAAAGACAAAAAGGAAGAAGTTTTCAGTGGCTGCTCTTTATGAAAAGGTTCTGCAAAGAGAATGGCTGGCTGGTAGCTCATTATCAGTGACAGATCAGAGTTGCTGTCTTATGAGGCCACAGCAGTCTCTGTTTCACTTCACTTCCTTGTTCCCTGCTTTTTATACTCTTCTTTTTCTCCACTAAATGAAAAGTCTTGCATGTCCCACTGAAGAGTTTAGGTAGAGATGGAATTGCATGAAAATAAGCAGATTTTCTCCAGCCCTGAGGCTAATCTTTACAGTAAGTTAGGAACTTCTGAATAAATTCTGGTTTGTATTCTTCTTCTGTGTTTCAAGTTGTACTAGAGCACTACTCTAAGCAGTTTCTAATTTAATTTAAATATTTCCAACTGTTTCACCAACCCCTTCAGAATTGTAATGTCTGTATTTGATGTGACTTCAGCAGTTCAGAGGGCAGTTTAAATGTGCTTCCCAATTACTCTGGGAAGCTTTACAAGATGATAACAAGCATTACAAGATGGCAGTGCCTGTTCTTGGTGATGAAATGTCTTTGACTGGAGTTAAATAAGCAGAGGCAGCTTAAAAAGCTCATGTCATTAATTTTAACTAAAAGGTGGTAACTTAATAAAGGAGAAAAATCTTTTCTGTTTTTTTAACCCTTTGTACTGGGGAAAAATAAGCACTTAATCTTTAATAATTTAGGGAAATACTAAAAATATAAAGAGTAATCAAGTCATAAATTAAACCCATGTTTTGTTTATTTTTTCTTTTGCAGCTTGTATATGAGTTTTTCATACGATTTTTGGAAAGCCAAGAATTTCAGCCCAGCATTGCCAAAAAGTACATAGATCAGAAATTTGTATTGCAGGTAAGCTGGTGTGTTTTCTTTAAGGCTTAGTGCTGCTTTTGGGGAAAAAAAAATCCTTTAAAAAGATTTAGTTTAGAATTTGAAAGTGTAACTTCATTTGCAACAGAAAAATGCTAAACCAGCATCTACAATGAAAGTTTTCAATCTATGGAGGAAATGGAAAAAGGTGTGTGTGTTTATATGTTAGTCTCTGTTACTATAGATACATAAAATAGATAGCTTGGATCCAGTTTCAATACCTCAGTCAAAATATTTGACTTTCTGGTTTTGAGACAGAGCTGAAACAGTAATTGTTGAAAAATGAAAAGTTTCCCACCAAGTAATCTCAGAATTCTGTTCTCTCTATCTAGAGACTACTTAAACACCAGTTTTAATGTGCCTTAGTATTGTTTATACTTTTGTTTTCCGGGTAAGCCAGGACACTCCACAGATACATTTTTTGTCTTCAGATTTGAGAACAGGCCTGGCTTGGGTTTTGTTTTCCCTTTGTGAGTTTTTCTGTAACTGCACAGTCAAAAAGAACTTTGTGCTTGATGCTGTCTGTAGCTTGCTTGTGAAAATCAGGGGAATTTAGAAGGATTGCTGTTTAGTTAGAAAATGGAGTTTCCTTGCAGGCTGTCACTTGAATGGAAAAGCAGCTTGGAGTTGGCAGGAGAGACTCAGCATTTCTGAAGATCTTTCTCTTGCCCCTTATCACTCATGGAGCTTTTATTTTTCCCTGTACTGCTCAGGCAATAAAAGTTGTGCTTTTACTGTTCATCTGTGTTGTTTGGATGAAGAATACCTGAAAAATGTAGTGAACAGAGCAATTTCTGTCCTTACATTCAAAGTTTCAAAGAAGATAATTCAGTTTCTTTCTTGATATCACAAGACCTTCTTCATCCTACAAAAGCAATAGGATATACTTAAATTTTTCCTTTATCCTTCTCCTAAACACAAGAGCATTTTTCTTTTGGATCAAACCTCTGGTGCTTTCCTTTTTGTTCATCTTAGTAGTGATTTGACAAGAAGATTCACCAATGTGTTCATCCAGTACCTGGTGGAGATAAAAGAACATGCATGACAAATCACTCCTGACAGGTTTTTTCTGGCTGGTTTTGGTTTGATTAGATAGAGCAGGATTGCATTAGGATGAATACATGTGCTCTCCTTCAAAATCTAGTAAAAATAATTCTTAGATGCTCCTGTTCTGTGCTGCTTGGTCATGACTGGCAACATCCCACTCAACCTTTTCAAGACATTCAAAACTGTCAGTTTGACACAGAAGAATGGGTCTAAACCAAGGATTTTTAATTTTTTTCTAAATCTTGCTAGTTTCCATTAAATCTATTAAATGGAAGAATATTATCTACTGAAAGAGGGGAATATGAGATTTTAAAACCTACATATCAGAAAACATGATATGACAATTAAAAGGGCAAAGGAGTTCTGATGATCCCTATGTTCTTATGGGGTTTGGTGATGCACATTTTTATATTGCTGTGCACAGTGTCAATTTAAAATACACATTTTTCTAGAAAAAGTTCTATTCAGACATACATAGACACACATATGCACACTACATATAAGTAGTTATATTTCCATGTGTGTAAATACTTTGTGGTGAGCTGTAGGAAATTGGGGTGTCCTTCCACTTCTTGTTGTGTTTGTTGTGTGTCAGGGGTAACTTCTGGGTACCTGCAGATCCCTTACACAGGACAGCAATTTGAGACTTAAGAACATGAAGCATTTTGGTGTCTTGTGACACTGACAACACAAATGGGACTTTTGGAGTATTTGAAATCAGCTTTTTCTCAAAATTAATTTTTTTAAAATTTTAATGATGTGTTTCTTGGCAGTAAGGATGCCTGTATAAAAAAAAAAAGAAAATGTTAATTTTTTAATGGACTTTTTTCAAACTTTTTGCTTGTTTACTTGCTTTTTGCATTCTTTTATTAAGTATAGCTGTGTTTCTGGCTTTCAGCTGTATGTTTTAATAAAATACTGTATTTACCAGTGTAGCTGTTCATTTCTAAAGCCTGCTTCTGTACAGTTTGAAATGGTTGGCAGTGGTTGCTAAGAGACATACTATTCAAATATATCCACAAGTCTCTGTTATGTAGGTTGCTATTTTGGAAAATTAATTTCCCTTTTCTATGTATGTTTAGAATAGTCAAAATAAATTATGGAAGTCCTGCTGCTAATTCATAAAAATAAGACTTTATTGTTGAAACCTGAAAACCAATTGGACATAGCAAAATAACAGTCTTATTATTATTTTTTTTTTTAATGAGAGACTTAGTTTAGCAATGTTTCCAGATAGGATCTGCATAAGAGAACTGGAAATATAAATACTTTTCAATCCAGTAAGAAAACAAAAACCATAAGTGCTTCCAGCTGTTTGCTGTCTTAGGCTGAAATGTTCTATTTGGGGAAGGATGAGGTGACTATTTATTTATTTAAATCCAGAGCTAATTGAGGAGAGCAATGTGTTTATAACCTCTGGAGGGCAGCTGACAAACCTCACACTGCCCTCATGAAATCCCCACCACTGCAAAGATGATACAGTGAGGTCTCACTGCAAGCTGCAGAAATGTTCCAAACAATGAGGAAGAATGTGTGCATCACACATTCTTGTGAATGGGTGTTAGAAAGCAAGACCCCAGACAGCCTAACAAATTTAAATCATATTTTTTCTTATCTTTTTCACCTCCTCAGAGTTACATAGTAGTTTAACAGGGATCAGGTGTAGCATGCATACACTGACATATCTACTTGCAATAGGTATTTATAATTTATCTGTTTGTGAATCTAAGATAATTTTGTTTTCTGCCACTCGTGTAATGATTTTCTGACAGCATCTTACCCATTTGTAAGACCTGTTTGACAATCTATTTCTCTTGCAAGACAGGTACTGATTCACAGTTAATTTTTTTCACGCAAGACAGATACTGGTTGCCTATGATTACTAAAAATTACCTAAAATTCCCTGATTTCTGCATATTTGTGGCAGTTGGTTGTACTTTTTGCTTTAAAGTTTACCTCTGCATTTATTCCAAACATCCACCAGAATACCCAATGTTGTGGTGTCACAAAAAAAATGAAGAGGGTGAAAGAGCTCATACTCTTGTGGCAGAGGATTCAAGGGGAATAAAACAAAGAGCTGCAGGTGATTTTCCTGCTGCTCATTTCACGCAGCTTCAGGTGTCAGTGTTTGGGATACATTTTGTACAATACCATACTAAAACATCTTCTTTCTTGGCTAAGTCTCACATAACCATCTAAGATCTACTTAGTAAACATGGGTTTTCTATTGTTTTTTTTTCTTTATTCATTGTTTTGGTTTTTTTTAATTGGCATTGATAATGAAATCGCCATTTTGTTCAAAGTGAAGGATTAATTCCCTGTGATGCTTTTGATTTGTGGCAATTGGTGGAGATCCCATAGCAGCAGATCCAGTCCTGGCATGGACTTCCCTGTTGAGTTTTTCCACAGCATGAGGGCCTTGCAATCACTAGGAAAGCTTAAGAGCTCTTCATATGAATGGCAAGCAATTAGAAAAATGTGACCTTGACACAACCTTGTGAGAACAAAGTGTTAGAGCAAATGAGGAGCTTCTGGTTCTGTAGAGTCAGGGAATGGTGGATGGTAAAAGGCAAACTGCCTTATCATATTTATTTTTGGGGAGAAGATGGGCAGCAATTTGGAGCTAGTAATCACAAATTTATTATTCTGATTTTGTGATGTTATACTGAAGTGACAGCAGGTTTTTTTAATACTGGATATCTACTCCTGGGGTACCATGGATGTCACATTCTTTGACTCATGTGTTTCCATGAATTCAGTTTGATACAGAAGTGTGTTGTGTCCTGCTTGTCAAGTGTCTCCTGTTTCAGTTCTCTTTTTCCTTTAAACACAGCTGTTGGAGCTGTTTGACAGTGAAGACCCTCGGGAACGAGACTACCTAAAAACAGTCTTGCACAGAATTTATGGCAAGTTCCTGGGCCTTAGAGCATTTATCCGAAAACAGATTAATAATATTTTTCTACGGTAAGTTGTGGAAGAAGGAGCTTTTCACTTATGAACCCTTTAGGAAACTGATATATTGCTTATATTTAACTTTTCTTTTTTTAGATTTGTTTATGAAACTGAACACTTCAATGGCGTAGCTGAGCTGTTGGAGATTTTAGGAAGGTAAAGGAGTCTTTATTTATTATCTAACTCAGACTTCCCTTTGGACACGTCAGGGTAGTGTCAGATTTGGAAAAAGTATTATGATAATCCCTGACTCTGCAAACAGATGTGTGCACATGCTCATCTTTAAGCCCATGTGCAAATCTCTGTCACATCTTTGCCAAGAATATCTAACTACAAGTTCCAGCCAAAGTGTTGGGTTGATTTTGTGTGTGAGTCCATTAAACACTGCACACTTCATCCTTACATGCTGGAGGATTATTTTTTTCTGAGCACACTTAGCAGAGGGGATGTTTTGAGTGAGTCTAATTTTGGTGCGTTAATTACTCAAGACCACCTTGCTCAGATGAATTTACAGACCACATAGACAGGTCTTTTCTGTTTGGCAGCAGGTTTGTGCAGCTGTTTATGTGATTATTCCTAATGGGAGCTGGATTGCTACCTGGATATGTAGTGCCCTGCTAATATAAATTAATACTGTTTATAAAGCAGGGCCAAAAGCAGGACCAAAGTCTGCAGCTGTTTACAAGTGCTGTTTGTAAACAGCTGCTGACTGCTAAATATATTTTAATCTAGAAAGTGCTTGTTCAGACCTCAGTAATGCTATCTGTGATGATGACACTAACAACTATTTCTTTTCTCATTTCCAGTATTATCAATGGTTTTGCTTTACCTCTCAAGGCAGAGCATAAACAGTTTCTGGTGAAGGTGCTGATCCCTTTACACACAGTCAGGAGTTTATCACTCTTCCATGCACAGGTAGAAATTACGAAAATATTTGCTGTTCAGTAAGAATTATATGTATATTTTTAAAGGTTGCTTTGTAAATTTAATTACATGCACATAAAAAGGGGGAGAGGAATTTTAAATGTGGAAAAAATACAATTGATTTTTTTCAAAATTAGTTCAGTATCTCTTGTATGAGAAATATCTAGCTGCTGTTCTGATTAGGTAATTAAAAACATAACATAAATCTGTAATAGTTTGGAAATTTTATTTGGTAGTTAGCTCTATCTCAAGGTTTTCCTCTCTGCTCTTTTCTCATTCTCACAAGTTTGCCTTTCCCATTCTCTCTCCCAAGAGGATTTTTCGGGTTCCTTAGTCTTGTCCTGTCAAGGCTGTTCTTCACCCTGGCAACCTTCTGAATACTAATACCCACATTTTTTCATATAATATTCTCCCTCACAGTTTCCTTAATACTGCATTTATGCTCTCATACATCTTTTTATACCTTCAGCTTTCATGATGTAATTTTTCCTCTGATAGCTGCTACCTGTTGCCTTTCTCTCTCATTTTCTCAGAAAGTGAAAATTTTCACTATTTCTTTTGGTGACAAAGCTCTGTTTCTAAGTATGTTATTCCAGGTTTTAGCTTTGTCGACTCATCTTGCAAGAATTCTCATGACTTTGCTGTATAAAATTAGTAAAAAGTTGCACTTTAAGAGAATAGCAGAAGCTTCAAAACATTTCTTGTATAACTATATTTAGAATTCAAAGTTGTTCTGATTTTTATTTTATATGCTACTTTGTCACTCTAATTGTTCTTATGTAGAACAATTGTTTCTTATAAACTCATTTCTTATAAACTGACTTTTGAATGGATTTGCACAGTGCAAACTGCATCTTAGTCTAAAATTGGATGTAGTTTGAGAGAGCTGAATAGCATCTTGCCTTAAGTTTTTATTTTTAAAGAAGTTGAGGTTTTGTGGTTTCTTTATAGAAATGTTCTAATTTTGTTTTTGTAAATTGTTACCTCTTCACAGCTGGCGTATTGCATAGTACAGTTTCTGGAGAAGGACCCCTCACTCACAGAACCAGTAAATATTTCTTTCATACTTTTTTTTTCACAATGAATGGTTTACTCTGTAGAGAGAAAAGTAAAAAATCTAACTTCTTTTTCCTTCTAATTTAGGTCATTAGAGGTTTAATGAAATTCTGGCCAAAAACCTGCAGTCAGAAAGAGGTAAGAGATATGCTGATATTACAAAGAAAAAGAAAGTTATTTTGCTCTAAAACATAATAAGCAGAGAATCTTTAAATAATTTGAGGTCAATAGCACATTCTGTGGTGAATCTTGGTATTATTTCTTGTAGATGATTTTTCAGTACTTTAATTCTATTTTTTTAAACAGTTTTGACTGTGCAAAGTTTGGTAAGTCTGGTTCCTATTCACAAAATAGTTCCTGGTTCTGCTGCAGAGAATTTTTTAGAAAGGAGAAAATAAACATAATTAAAGATAGGTTGGAAAACTCTGTTAGATTTGGAATTGTTTATATATGAAGACAGTATTTTTCCAGTGAGGATGAAAGATACTTTATGTGGTGTTTACCTACTAAACACGTAAAAGATGCAGTTAAATATGTGCATTTTTGTTTCAGATGCAAATTAGAGTTTCCCTAGTGAGGTTTTGTGAAACAGCGAAACTGTTATTTTCAGTGTTGCTCTCGAAAATGGGGTAAAATTATGAGAATCTCCTTAGTTACTGAAGTTGGAGCCTTTGTTCAGATCTTTGTGTGAGACAAGGTTTTCAGCATGGATGTTTATCCTGGTTCAATTCTGAATTTCATTCAAAATACTTCAAATGCAGCACTTGAAGAAACTTGTCCTTGTTTTAAGGGACTGAGTCCAAAAGCTGCCAGTGGAGAACTGATGACATTTTTTGAGACAGGGTCTCACTGAGCTGAGTGAGGTTTCCATTTCTTCCTGAAGCAGTAGAATTTGGAGGTTACCATCATTCTGCAGAACAAGATGATTTGGAGGTTTTATATTCAATGCTTTCTTTTTTGTCTTTAGGTCATGTTCCTAGGAGAGCTGGAGGAAATCTTGGATGTAATTGAACCATCACAATTTGTCAAAATCCAGGAACCCTTGTTTAAACAAATTGCCAAGTGTGTCTCTAGCCCTCATTTTCAGGTCAGTGGTAAAGGTTATTGTTTATATGGGAATGTATAGTCTCAGTTTCAAACATAACTCCCCTCAAATGTAAATATTATTCTATGTTATGTTTTTAAGTACTTGTCCTCTGTGGAAGAGGATTATGTTGGGGTGGAAGGTTAGGTCTGAGCTCCATTAATAACTTGCTGGAGGTGTTTGGGGTTACAGCTCAGAGCTTGTCCTTCTGAGCCCCTCACAAATCCTTAACCTGTGTCCAAGCAGGCTTTGAGCCCTCTCACTGAGGGTGGCAGGTGCTGGCCCCATAGGCCCTGGAGGATGGATTTGCTCCCTGGTTTTGGTGCAGTTCCTGTTTTCTGGCTTGATTCCTCCTAACCATGTACCCACGTGTCTGGTTAGAGGTGACACAAACTGTGTAGCCTGGTTTAATCACATTGTGTAATGGGAGGAAGGGGAATGGATGGGATGTAAATGGATATGTGAAGAGGATATAGAGTTCATGGCCTGTAGTGTCTCCATATTAAGCCTGGTGATCTGTCCTGGCACAAAGACAGATGTGACTTTTCCAGCTCTTCCTTGGACTTCATCCTTTTTTAAATCATAATTCAGATCAGCATCCTCCTTCTCCAGGGTAATTGCTGTCCTTGGTTCCTTCCCCACACTTCAGATTTCTCCTCCCTTATCCAGCCCAGCTCCTGGGCCTTTCCCTGTCTCCTTCCTCTGGTATCCCAGCGCTGCTGGGTTTTTTCCAAGTGCACTCTTCCTGATTTTGAGGGAAAGGGTGATGGGAAGTCTGTCTGCTCTTCCTTCCCCTCCTCAACTGGTGCTGTGTCTGCACCCAGTCTTCAGTGAGCAATAACACATTGCTCAGGCAACAGAGAGTGGGTGCTGTGGGATCAGAACTAGAGGATAGAAATTAATTCCATTAATGCATGTTATGCTACTGATTAGAGTAGTTGAATTCCAAAACTAATGGCTCCTGTTAGCCCATCTTTGTGGAGTTTCTCTGTGATTTGTTTTTCTATCAGAAAATCACAAAATTACAGCTATCTGAATTCCTGTTCCTGTTTTATTTCTTTTACTCCAAGGTGGCTGAAAGAGCGCTGTATTATTGGAATAATGAATACATCATGAGTTTGATAGAGGAGAACTCAAATGTTATACTTCCCATCATGTTTTCCAGCCTTTACAGGATTTCTAAAGAGCACTGGAATCCGTAAGTTTGTGCATTAACACTTTATCTTTCAGCATTTGACTTCCCACTGATAAACTCAGGGAGTGTCTGCTGCAGAACATGTGAATGGGAGAGATGCAGACTCAAAGCTGCTCTGAGCAAGTGCAGCTCTGTTAATGACAATATGTATTAGTCTGCACTTGAGCTTGTCTCAGTGTTTTTAATTAACTGGTATGTGTACAAAAATCACTACTTTGTAGGATAAAAATAGGCCTTCTCACAAGCTGGAAAAAAGAAGAAATTAAATGTTACATTGTTATTGAAGGAAAAATGTTGCTCATCAAGTGTTTCTCCTACGCAGTTTTTTTATAAACGGGTTGGCTCTTAAGCCTGATTCTAAATTGTCTAGAAGAATATCTGTTGGCATTAATAAAGCTTTGTGGCTGTATCATCAACTGATACCTCTGGGAGACTTTTAGTGTTGGCATTTTTTTAAACATCCATGAAACAAACAGACAGTATATTCTTTGGTTGGGTTTTTCTTTCTACATTTATTTAAATACAGCTGTTTTCTATGACAATAATGAAGCAGTTACTTAGCATTGATATTGTGATAATTAGGCAATTTTATTTTCAACTGAATGGCCTAGTAAAAAGTGTTTTTATGAAAAATTGTATTGCAGGAAGATGACATACATCCTTTGTTTTAGTTGCAAAGTTTTTTTAAGTCAAGATGATTAGCATTTAGTAAAGCCAGTATTTTTAATGAGCTGTGCTATGTTCAGGTTGCTTTGAGACCTTACTGTAAAGTGTTTCATCTTTTCAAACATTGGTCTTTTTGTTCTGTACTAGTCAAACTCTCAAGGTTGTGTGCTTACATGACAAATCTAATGCTGCTGGAAAGCCTCTGTAACTTAACACTGGTCACAAAAAGACACTTTACAGTCTCAAACCTTTTAATGCACTGAGATGCTTCTGGTAATGAGAATATTCCAGTATCCCAATTCATAGAGTTTTCATACCCATAGTAATTTTGTTGCACGAGCCAGGTAATGACACATCTAAAATAAAGGAGCTATTTAAAGATTTTTTATATTTAAAAGAAATTTTTTCACGTAGGCAACAAAAATGAAAGTTTATTTAAAGAGATGAGAGAGACAGGGGTGCGTGGGAAATGGCACATGGTTTGTGTGTCCTGCAAGGATTAGCTCCAAAGGTTCCTGGCACTTGTGCTGTTGATTCACTGCCTCCTGGCTGAGGAGCTGCTTCTTAAGCAGCCCTGGGTCTGAATATGACAGCCAGAGTAGTGGATCAGGAACTGTGAAAGGGAAAATGAATAAGAACTGCATGAGCACAAGGAAATCACTCTTGAAATACAGCTTTGTATTTTGCATAGATGGAGTGAATATTCAGCTTCATAGAAGAGTCATAAGGAAATATGAATCACTTTCATTTTGTGTTTGAATTCTATTCCTTGTGCCAGCATTGATGATTTGAATCTCTGAAGTTGCATTCAGAATTGCTCCACAGCATGAGGGAAGAGACTGTAGTTATGTGTAATAGCTTTCTGTTGTTGCCTTTCACGCTGGAGTTTTGGCCTGCTCCATTTCAGTAGTCAGTAGGGACATGAAAGCCCGTTCTCACCTTTAAGTATGTTAATCCAAAGTAGTTTCAGTGCAATCGAAGAATTTACATAACCATGCTTGCAGGAACAGAATTGGTCATAGAAAGGCTGCGAAGAGAAGACACTTTTTATTTCACGTTTGATTTCACCTGAAACTAATGGATTCCTTTCTTTCTTCTCTTTCCATGTTTCACAGGGCTATTGTGGCTTTAGTCTACAATGTGTTGAAGGCATTTATGGAAATGAACAGCACCATGTTTGACGAGCTGACAGCCACTTACAAGTCAGATCGTCAGCGGTAACTTTTTAAAGCTTTTTTTTGTCAGCTGTGCACATGGCCTGCAGTTTAGTTCTCCCCTTACACTCAGGTGCAGTTGCAGAATCTCAGACATTATAAACACTGCCCCATTTTTGCCTTTGCCTGCTTGTTGGGCTTCTCATTGCAGGATGTGAGATTGTGTGCAGGTTGTTCTCTAGGCTTTATTAAATACAGTATCCACTGCATGGCTTGGGAATCCACATTCCTTGGCAATTCCTTTTTGACTCCACATTCCAAAACACTTAAGTGTGTCAAGATCTTCAATGACAAAAAGAAAACGGGTTGAAAGGTAACACTTTAAGTAAAGACTTAAAAAAAAAAAAAAAAGTTGCACTGAGGTGTGGAAAGAGACATGAGGGAAACCTCTAAAATTTGATTTTCCAAGCTGCTGTTTGTTGGCTCTTAAAGCAAAGAGACATCTCTCAGCTTTTTTGTTTCTTATTCAGAGGTCCTGCTGTATCTGAGTCTTTCAGCATGCAGGATCCATTCAATACACCACTCATAGTGGCATTAGTTCAGCTCCAGTGCCTTCCTGTCTTTTCTGCCATTTTCCCTAATCTTTATTTCTCCATTACGGTGCAGCATCTTTTCTCAAAAGTTTCACCTTATGCAAAGATTAGGTGAAAAAAATGAGCAAATTTCAGGAACTTTGAACAGGCTGCAGCTTCATTTCAGCCATACTTTGGCTGTGACTCAGGGTTCCCCCAGGCAATGCAAAGGGCACTGCATGTCAGCAGAGGTTTTTAGGGTAGTCCAACCTTGAAAGTCTCTTGGCTGCTGTAGTTTTTTGGCTTGTGTGACTGGAGTCACTGGCCTTTTATTCCTCTTTGTTTTATAGCCCAAAAAATCTGCACATAACAGGCTAGTTCATTGATATGATATTTTACTTCTAGAGACTTTAGGGATAGATTTGAACTAAGAAGCCAGATATTCTTGACATGTATTGATAAATAGGTGCCAGTCATGAAGTGCAGTTGAGACAAACTCTGTGGTTTCCTAGCAAAAAGGCAGAGAGTTTTAGGACTGATATCTAGTCCAGATGTTCACTGAGGCAGCTTGGTGACCTGAATCCATTTGTGGCTGCACTTTGCCCTTTAAGATGAGGAATTCTGCTCTGAACAGCACCAGACACTGCAGTGGTGTGTCCCATGTCTGGATAGTGGGGGAACTTTGGTGGCTGAACTGCACAAAGAATTTCTTTTGCACCTGCTGACATTGTACTTCTTACCAAGGCTGGTGCTAACCATGTCACCATTTTTATTTGGTTCTTATCATTTTAAAATCTGAATGTATAAACCCAGGATATTTACCTTTAGGTTTTCAGAAAATCTTCAGCATCTTAATAAAACCACATTTTGGAAGGATAGCTTTGATACCACTTAAAGCTTGAGGAGAAATATGTTCAATATTAATGGCTAGGACAGGTCAAATAGATGAGTTGGATGAGGTGATCATCCTCTAACAGACCTTTAGGTAAGCAGGCATGTATTTCCTAATGATTAGAAGATAAATATTGGTAAGTAGCCTGAAAATATAAGGCTATTTCACTTATTCTTATATTTAATTTTAAATACTCTCCAGTAACAATAAGGCTCTTTTTTTTCCTTTACTGTTCTTCAGGGATTTATCTGAAAGTTGTATTTTTTTTATATGTTTAAAATCCTCTTGGGAAATCAGAATTCCCAACAAATGAACCAGATGTTGGTATGTTGAGTGAATCAAAGTGTGTAGGAATGGTTCTAATCCCTTGAAATACTTCTCAAGACTTCTCTAATGTGACTGGCAGAGAATCTGTGTATCTGTCATTGTTAGATTTCCATTTCATCTAAACCTGCAAGGTGACGTCATAGAACTTGAGAGCATTTTGTGCCTTGCAGTCTCAAGGAGATTTATTCACAGTAAGCTGAGGCAGAGACAGGAAATTTAGAAAGCAAACAATGCAGGTAAAGTAAATGTTAGGTTTGCTGTTTAATTTTCTCAAATCAGCCACTAAAGTCTGTTTTTAAAGCAAATGCTACACAGATCTTGTAGGAATTTGGTGTGGAAAAAGAGAACTCACTGCACAAAAGGCAAATCTTGTAGGTTGAACTTTGCCTTGGTTGGTGCCTAAGCTATAGCGAAGCCAGCAGTCAATGTAAGTAAAAATAGTGATTCTAAAAGAATCAAGGAATGCTTTCTAGAAAGTTGCTGTGATTTAAAATATTATTTATATCTTAAGTAAATAAACATGAAAATAATTACATAACTTAGTCCAAAATGTTAATTTTTATAATTTTGACAGATCAGTTCTGTAGTAAAAGTCCACTGCATTTTTTAATTCCTCATTGCAAATTAGTGTCTATGAATACTGTCACTTTGCTCAGCTTACATTTTATGCTCTTCCCATACTGCTTTGTTTAGGTAAATTTATGTAAGTAACAAAAAAAAAAGAAAATATTAAAAAAAAATTAAATATACATTAGGAAAATTGCAGTTGTTTACAAAAATTAGTGCAGCTATTTAATGTCAGCTATATATTTTTAACATAAATATTATTTATCTCCAGTCTTCTCTTCTGCTAACTCTTTGTTTTATTTCATCTGTCAGTGAGAAGAAGAAAGAGAAAGAGCGTGAAGAACTGTGGAAAAAACTGGAGGATTTGGAATTAAAGAGAGGTCTTAGACGTGATGGAATAATTCCAACTTAACAAAAATACAAAACAGCATTATTAACCTGTGGAGTCACACATTTATGTAGTAGAAGATGGAGCAACAGTTTTCTGTATTGTGCAACTTTACAGTAGATTTCACATTTGTTTCATTATTACAACAGCACTGTATATACCTGTCTCTAAGTAAAGGAAAAAAATAAGGACTTTAATCCAAAGTTTGGACAACAGATGGACTTCTCAGAACTTTGCAAACATAATCATTGTTTTAACCCTTCTTTAAAACCAGTCTTCAAAGATCTGTTGATGAAAATTGCAATGTCAGATTCCATTGTCAGGACCTGTTCCTTATTTATCGTTAGCAGAGAGTATAATACAACTTTCAAATGTGAACAATCTTAAAATTTAGCTTGTCTTTCTGCTAAACTGTTACGTGTATTTATAGTAAAAGAGAAAAAAAGACTGTCATTTCCTTATGAGTTTGTGTAACATCCTCCTTCTCTGGATAACTTTACTGTAATTTGACTTTCTTTTCTTTTTGCATATCTTCATAAGTTGAATGTCCATTCAGATCAGGGCCATGAAAAACATTGGTCCTGAATAAAAGTTTTGTTTACTGGTGTGAGCATTTTTTTAGTACCAGGCTGTCTCTGGTGCTTCCTTAATTTGAACATTAGGAATTAAAAAACGAGTAGGTGATAAACATAGTAGGAAAGGGAGCTTTGGATTCGTGCACCTATTTATTGCAAATCCAAATTAGTGTCCACAATCCATGGAAAAAAAAAAAAAGGGCAGTGGTAACACCCTGGACTTCAGTACCTAACCAGTATTAGTGATGCAGCATTGGACACATGAACCAGAGTTGATTTAGATACACCAATTGCTAAATTATTACAGTATGTTCTTATTGGACCATTCTGAAAAAGTAAAGACACATGCTAAACAACACAAGCATGAAATTGATATCCAGTGGTCATGGATCTAATTGGAAATTGAGTTGAGATAGCAGTTTGGACAGTTTGGAGTTGTTGCCTTACTTTTTAATATGTATTTATAAAGTGTTCCAGCAAAAGAGGATGTAGCCTCTAAGAAACATACTCTAGTGTTTTTGTGGTTCTAGTACTATTACTCATCACAGTACCAGCCCTATGATCTTAGCTGGAAAGGATTCTGGATAATACACTTCTGCATTCTCATCTGGATGCTCATTCCTAACTACTGTATTTGTTACCAAAAGTGGTTCTACAAATGCTACTGAAAAAAAAAAATTCTGGAAATCCTAATGTTCTGAGTATTAATAATAAAGTTTAAAATGCTTTTATATCAAAGGTGCATTGTGACCAAATTGTTTAAAACAAAAGAGGAAAAAAAAATACAAAAACAAAGAAGAGGGCTGTATTATAAGTATACATTATTGGCTATCTGCTTTGTATTTGAAAGTGGAATCTTACATCTTTGGTAGGTAAAATGCTGATAAGACTTCTGTACAGTATATATTTAGCTAATGCAGTTGCATTATTCTATACCGGAAGGTATGTGTTTCAGGATTTTTCTCCAGGATGCTTTTGAACTGTTATAGACATATGACAACAGTGAATTGATAATCCTAAACCATCAATCCAGCAGTATTTACAGTATAAAAATGAATTGGTGTTCATGAGTCTTTGTGATAGTTGCAAACATGAATTTATGACCTGTTGCCATTGATAGAAATACAGTATAAATACAAGCTTGTATATTTTTCTTCCTACCTTTAAATATACAGTAGGATTTGAAGTTTTCTTGTTTTCAGGCACGGAAAAAAAAAAAGTAAAAAAGAATTCCCTCCTAGACTACTGACTGTTTCAGGATTATCAGGTCACAGTTTGTACTCCTGGGTCTGCACACACTAATGTTGTAAACTCAAGGCTTTGTAAGAACTTGACACTGTTAATTCTGGAAAGAAAAAAAAAGTGGAACTAGTCATATGCAACACCAAACACAACATGATTTAATGGGATTACTATGAGCTTCTTTTAAGAACATTGACTGGGACTCAATGTAAATTAGGCAGTTACTGTCATAGTTGAAACATTTTATTTTAAAGTGCTGAAGCAAAGGTGCAAGCTGAAATACTGAAGATTAAATAAATTTATAACAAATCATGTCCCTTAGCCCATTGATTTTGACAGTCTTTTATTTCTGTTACCAAGAAAGCAAACTTGCTAGTGTGATTTCTGTGTGAAATGATCATTTCACAGTACAAGAGGGTGGACTCAAACTCATGCTCAAAGACTATGTTCCATTGTGAAAAACTGAGAAAGAATGGAGGAATAAAACTTGATGTTCTTCACCTGGTGGAGTAAAACACAACAATGTGAAATTAGAAAAAGCACCTTGTCCTGTACTTAGAGTTTAGGTGAGTGTTGTTTGTTCATAACTATTTTTGGTTTTGCCATGTCATTCTACTCTTGATCATACAAAACTGACCAGACCCTGGTGGGTTGCAATATTTTGTGGCCTCTTCCACGGGGACAGCGGGGAGTGTCTGACGTTCCTAGATGATTTGTCACTTCTGAGAAGGAATGTTCCTTCAAGGAGGAGGAGGTGATGGGCTGTTGCATGAAGTCTCTTGACTCTAAAGGCTGGGTGAAGCACCTGAAGATGCACCTGCAGCCAGGACCCCGCGTGTGTCGCAGCCCCAGCACCGTGCCCGGCCCCGCAGGGCTGGAGCTGCAGCAGGAGGAAGAGGAAGGCAGCCCGTGGGCCCGAGTGTGATCAGTGCATCATAAATTACATTTCTGTTTGTTTGCTTCTTGAGTTCCACAAACCACCTTGGTTGGTGTCAGTGTTGTTGTTGGCTGCTCGTGCGGCAGCGTGGGGTGTCCTGTGTGTCCTGGGCCACATTGGTCTCAGGGGAAGGGTTGGGCACTGCTGCTCACAGGAAGGAGCTGCGGGGGCATTGGGGCGTGGGGATGTAACAACTGTGCAAGTAAAGTTCCTCTCGTACACTCTGAATTGACCACATGTTGCTTTCTTCATCTTGCACGTCTCCCGTACTGTTTTCCTTTCGTTGCTTTTGAGTGTTTTTTGTCTCTCTTCCAAAGGTTGGAATGCTTTAAATAAAGGTATTCTAATGCCATTGGAGCGTTTTGCTAGCAGGGTTATAGTAAATTTAATCTTGGTTTTGTTAGCGTAAGTAAAAACGTTTAATTTATTTTTTTTTATCTGTTCTCATATATGGAAAAATCGAGGGTGTTGGAGCCAAGAATTGCTTGAGTAAGAAATGCAGCAGCTGTACTTGCATTATACGTGCGTAAGTGCAGCCTTAGGCTCTCTCACTTGATGGAAAAGAAAATATATTAGGAGCTCTTAAAAGCTCTTTATTGTTTTGTGAGGAGTGGGAAGGATGAGATTCTTCTCCCTCCAAGTAAAACTGACATAATTTCCTTTTAGTTCTGTCTTTGAAAACAAAGATGCCCTTTTCTCTTAATTGTGTGACACCACTATCCCAAAGCAGTTGCCCTTAAAGAAAACAAGAGTGATGATGCTCAAGGTTGAAGAATGTTTTTATTTACTTACAGCTTTTTTAATTTGACTCCTGTGCTTCCCTTAGCTGCTCTGGAGTGAGCCATGAATTAGTTCTTCCTAGTTGGTATGTGCAGCAGATTTTATGTAGCCCAGTTTTCCATTTTGAACTTTATGAAACAACATCTTGAAAGAGAATGGAACTACTTTTGGTAGAAAACTTTTATCCAAGTGTTGCTTCCCATCCACAGAAGCTTGTGCTTTTTATCACAACCTCTCTGAGTAAGAGTTTTTGTTACTTGGATCACCTGCTGTAAATATGTTGTATTCATAACCTCATGGAGCCATGAGGAGTTTTCAAATATAAATAGTACCAATACATTTCCTGTTGTCCTATTTTTGATTGTAGTATAGCGAATGACCTGTCATGCTTTTTGTTTCAAGGTTAGCATTAGATTCATAGATCTTAATATTTTAGCATTTCATTGTTTAAGCAGGAGAGGGCAGCAAAAGTTCATTTTTCCCCATAGGAATGCTCTGGTCCCATTACTGTTTTTAAACTTAGGTGCATCTAACTATCTGTGGGTAGGGGGGGGAATGAAACTTTTTTATATATATTAAAAGGTGCATATGAAAATATATAGACTGGTCCAACCAGACTGTGAAAATGTCTTCTACTCTACATCCAAGTAATAATAAAAATATCTTCCACCTCTGGATAAAGTACAAGCAGGTCTTAAACTCTTGGATTCAAATGTCATTCTTTGGAAACAGTTTACTTTCTTAAAAGTGGTATCAAAGAAACTCAAACTCAATGGTGCTCCCAGCTATAAATGTGTTATCTTCCTCTTTTGCACATGCTCAAGAGGCTCTGTACTGTGGGTGCATCTAAATAAAGAAGCAATGAAGTGTTTTCCAGGTGCTTGGCTTTTTTTTCCACCTCCTCCCAGATAAACTTCGTGAACCTTTTCAGCAGTGAACTTGGAGCAGTCAGGTGCCCATCTGCGTGTATCAAATGTAAGGAATCTTGTCTGGAGAAAAAAAACCCCAAAAAAAGAAGCAATGAGGTGGTAATTTTAAATTTCAGCCAGAATTACCATAGCAAACACGCAAGCTTTCATTAAGTTAATTTTTTTCCAGAGGGCCTCTGATGATGGTGAGTATCCTTGTACCTCCCACAACCCCCCTGTGAGGGAGGTCAGGATGCAGGAAAGAGGCATTAAAGGCACACAGAGTTCTTTGGGAACCCTCTGAGCCTTCCCCTGTGCAGCTGGTGAAGGGATTTGTTCCTTTCTGGCAGCATTCCAGAGTTTCAGTGCTCGTGCTGCTCTCCTTGCAGTTTGGAGGTGAAGGGAAAGGCTGGAGGTCATCAGGGGAAACCTCTGGAGAGAGCCTGGAAAGGGGCACTGCAGGTGGATGGCTTTAGCAGCAGTGTAGGAGAGCTGGTTGCTTCCATAAAATGAGAAATATTTATCAAACATCTTATTTTTAAATATCATGTTTTTAACGTCATTTGTTCCAATAGTCTAACCCTTAATTCTTTCCAATTATTTTTCCACCTTTAATTTTAATCAGTTGGATCTTGCCTGTCTTTGTTAGAAGAGCTCATTATCACAAATCTCTTTAAATACTTGTAAGACAATATTCAGAGCAATTCAGCTTAACAACTCCACGTCTCTCTACTTTCTTATTGCAAGGCAAGTATTTTCTAAAGAAGTTAAAAAAATAAAGAGAACATGCACTAAGTTGGCCTCCAGGGTAGGATTTGTCTTCTTACTTGCAAGTTAGAAATCAACCTTTACAGGATTGGAATTAAAAACTTAAATTAGTTTCCTACTTTCAGTAATGATAATTGCTTTGCTAATTTTTCATGTTGGTCTTTCCTTCTCAGGGATGTTTTGGTTTCTCCTGCAGCCGCAGAATGTCTGGTTTATCTTACATAAGTTTGTACCTCAGATCACAAGTGTGTAGCCTACAAAAGCAGTTTTGTGTGCAGGTACAGGCTGGTCCCAAGGCTGCATTAATTAGTGCCTCAGTACTCTGAAGGAATAGCTTGGGATTTAAACTGGACACTGATACAAAGTCTCAAATGATGATCTGTGATTTTAAAGACGGAGCTGAAGCTAAATCAAATACCCTGGATTTGTTAGTAAATACCTTGAAAGCAAGTGTACCAACCCACTGTGAGCTGTGACCTCAGGCTCTTCTGGGAGCTTCCATGACATGAAAATAGGCAATACAAAAACTTTATTTTGCAATATTTTAATGTTTGTTTTTGTTTCTCCCCTGTCCATCTTGTCTATTCAGTATTATCACCCCTTCAGTCAGTGAAGGTGTGAGAAGCTGGGGGTCACTCGGGAAGGATGGAAAGCTTGAGATGCATTAAAGAAATGTTTGGTTTTTATTCAGTGGTTCATTCTTCCATACACACTGAAAGTGCCTGGGAACTTGGCATTATCCCTGCATCTGGGAAGGGCTTCCAAAAAGAAAATGAGAAAAGAATATTCTACACACCAGCTGAAATATTCTACACACCAGCTGAAATATTCTACACACCACCTGAATCTTGTCAAAATCCTTATTGGCAAGCTTTTCCTTGTGTGTAAGAAGCCTGTGCAGTTCCCTGGCAGAGGCAGCAGTGTCCCAGCAGTGGATATTCCTGGAGCCCCAGCAGGAGCACACTGGGGCAGTGGCTTTGACAGCCAGGGAGGAAAGACCTCGTGTTTGCACAGGGATTTGTGCAGCCCTCAGTAAAGGCAGAGGTTACCTGCAAACCTTTGTGAAGTGAGCGGGCTTGGGTCAGGTTTGAGTCTTTGCCTTTTGAACCTTCAGCACATGTGAGCAAACTGGACAACTGATCCAGCTCAGTTTTAGGTTTTTGTATTAACTCTGCAAAGTGTGCTGAGTGGGATTGCAGCTTATGCTCATCCCAAAGGCTGTGCAGCAACTCCCCTGCTTTTTTAGATATTTGGCAATGTTTATGATGTGCATGAGTGGAAAATCACTATATATTTATTTAATTGTCTCCAACCAACATGGGCATCTGTGTTACATAATCTTCCATTTCAGATATCTTGGAGGACCAGGCTCAAGTCTGCAGGTGCCAGATCTTGGAGTAAACTGCAACTTGGCAAAGGGAACTATTGATTTCTGGAGGAAGGAAATGTGGAACTCAGACAGTGGTAATTAGTTTGTTAGCCCACAGACTATTTCACAAGCACAAGGGGATATTATTGCTGTTTGCTCTCCATGACACTCCTCAGACAATAATTGTCACGGTCAGTGGTTATGCACATTTCAAACATCAGTTCTGGGCAGACAAAAATGACTCAGGAATACAAAGAAAAGAATATTTCCCACTGCAGTGTGGTGCCCCCAGCCCCCCTTTCTCCTGTGCTGCACCAGGTTCTGCAAACACAAGTGTAAGGAGTTGTATTGGGCTGAATTTAAGCAAAATGTGCTGTTCTAGTTGAGACTGTCATAAGGGGAACATAACTACAGACCAGGGGGCACTTCAGCCTTTTCCAAAAAAATGCCTTTAAGTGGTCAGCTAAAGAAATGGGATTTTTTTAGAGGCCCTTCCACCAGATCAGGTTGTTCCAAGTCCCATCCAGTCTGGCTTGGGCACTCCAATGGATGGGGCAGCCACAACCCTGTGCAGGGCCTCAGCACCCTCACAAGAAAGAATTTTTCCCAATATCCTGCCTAACCATGCCTTCCATCAGTTTGAAGCCATCCCCCCTTGTCCTCTCACTACACAGCATTGTAAAAAGTCCTCTGATCAATGTCTGCAAAGATCCCAAGCTCACAAGCTGCACAAACCTTTTGGATTTTTCTGCTAATACAGTTTAGGCCAAGCATGTGCACGAGTTCTTGCTTGCTTGATTTTTGTCTAAATTTGAGAGCAGAGGTGGCCACCTGTCCCAAGGAATTTTAGTCCCACAACTTCCAACTTTTTCAGCTGCTTTTTCCCCCGCCCTGAACATTTCATCCGGTTTTCTTGCACTGGGTGTGAGTTGGTGACTTTTTCTGTAGTTCAAATACACTTTAGTGACAAAGATCCCCCTTTACATCAAGTGCTTCAGACTTAGCAAACCTGGCATTCAGGTGCAAGAGAACACTCTTCCAGCAGGAACCAGGTGTGCCCAGAATGCGCCCTTTAGCCTATGATTTTAGTTGCTTGGAAAAGAGATTAACTAAATTAAACTGTAAAAACATACACATGGACAATTTTTCCTATCCCCTTCAAATAATAATTTCTGTAATTTATATTTCTGTTAAATCCACAATCAAACCGCTTTCACTTCCTATTCTAATTTACCAATCCCCTCTAAAATCATTGACAATGATATGTATGCTGTATATAATTTCATGGGACAATATCCAATCTATTACTAGGACTTAAAATCTAATAATCAAATTTATATGCTTGAATAAATTGTCTAGGAAAACAGAATCCATAAATAAGCCATTTAATGTCATAGTGGTTTTTTGGTGTTTTTTGGGTGTCAATTAGTCACTGATGTAGAATATCCTGTTTTGATTGCATCATCAGTGCAGCAGGGAGTGTGGGCATGGAATCCAAATCTTGCAGCAATAAATAAAACTTGATTTCCAATGTTTAAGTTGTTGCTTCAACATAAGCCTGATGTCATGTGATTGCTATTGGGTCAACCTTCATTCATTGTGGCAGGGTGGTTCAAAGAAAAAAACGGATTCAGTTTTATATTCCAGTGCTTTATCGGCCAGAAAGAGAAAAATCAGATGAAAAGAAAACATTTCTACCACAACATTCCTTCTCAGTAGCCAGGGTGGGCAAAATACAGGTCAGGCTTAGGAGCAGTGATTTCAAGCTTGCTATGGAAATGCTGGTAGTTAAACTTCTGTGACCTTACTTCCACACTGGCTTGTCTCCTTCTGTGCTGCCTGACTTGGCAGCAGATGAGCTCCCTAAAACACAGCTTTAAAATGTATTTTCCTTTACTGAAACCTTGAATTGTTTTCCATGTGTTCACATTCTCTCATTCCCATCCATTTTCCTCATCAGGCCATTCATGCTAATACATTTTCCAAGCAGAGTGTCACCTTCTGGAAGTGTATCTCTGCAGAGCTGCGGCTGTTATCTCTTTACCCTCAGAACCATGGCTGAGGAGGTGAGAGGAGGAGGAGGAGAAGGTTTCTGGCCTCCCTGTGCCAGTGGGATGGGAGTGTGAGCAATGCAGGGAGGACATCCCCATCCCTGCGTGGTTCCTCCCTTCCCTGAGGGGAGAGGGCTGTGGGGGAACCCTCACCCACTCTCCACTGGATCCCCATTCCTTAGGTTTTCCATCCCACCACACATTTCCCTAAGGATCAGATGCCTGGAGGGGAGGGTATGCAGAAAACAGGTTTGTGTTAGTCTGGGATAGAGTTTGTCCCTCTGCAGAAGGGGATTTTGTTTAAATCTCAAAGATAAATCAGATGTTTTCTATCCAAGGCTAAGGTTTGGGATCTTTTTAAAGATTATTGTCATTATTTTTACTCTGACTGCACTAACATGTTCTTGAATGATGAAGATCTTGCCTCTTCCAAGTACAGAAACAGGGTGAGACAGATTAAGTACAGCTCTTCTGTAAACTGCAGGACTTAATTCTCTTCCTGCCAGAGTCAATGATGGAAGCCCCGTTGCTGTCACCAAAAGCAAAATAAAGATCTGTGAGGAGATTGGACAAATCTGCTGTGTCTATGTGGGAAAGTGGTCAGTACTAACAGGGGTGACATGGACTCATTTCCTCTTCCTGCAGTAAATGGATCCCATTCACATCATCCACTATTGTGTGCACATTGTCTGTGTGACCTCCAGAAAGCTTTTATGGATATCAGCTCCAGAGGGAATGGGTGATCCCAGTCTGCTTCCTGCCTGTTTTACAATGACACCATCAGCTCCAGAAAAAAACCTGAATAAATGTCTGCTGCATAATTTGTGATCTGTACCTGAGCATTCAGGTAAACACTTCAGCACATGTAATGAACCCAGCCCTGGGATGTTAAGTGAGGCAGTTTTACTGAGGCTGTCTAGACACAATGTCTGCCTACAAAAGAATTTGGTTATGAACAGGGCCTCATTGTTCAAAAGATGTTATTCTGCTGCTAGGGAAATGGAAAAGATTTTTTTTTTCTTTCAGGAGCAGGGAACTGCCCTTTCCTGGTGCAGTTGTCATTTCATAAATGGTGTTACTAAAAATTTTCTCCTCTGAGACCCTCCATTATTATTAATTACGTAAAACATTCTGTCTTGCAAAAAAACCTGCTAACCTATTCTTTGACATGAAAAAAAAAAAAAAAGGAAGGTAAGCAGTATAATTTCACTTGCTTTGTTTGGAGAAATGCATCCAGGAGAGGTGTTTTGTATGGACTGCAGTAAGTGTCACTGAGATGCTGAGAAGCAAGGTGTGTACCATCTGTTTTGGCACCCTGCAATGGAAGTGGACCAGCACTTTGTGGAAAAAGGAACCTTGCATGGAATGTTCTGCTCTGCCCCTGACCGGAAAGGAGAAGGAAAAACGTGGGTTTGGAATGAAGTTTTAAAGCTGGAGGTGCTACAGTGAGGTGAAAAGACCAGTCAAAATCTGTTCAAACATTTATCTGCCTTGAAAGATGATCAGATGTTTAAGGGATTAAGGAGACAAGGCATTTTTGAAGATTTCACAGGATGGGGTTGTCTCAGCCATGTCAGTGAAAAGCTCAGTCTGGATCTCTTCACTGCCTGGGGGTGCTGACCAACAGTGGCTGAACACGAGCCAGGGGTGCCCAGGTGGCCAAAAAGACCGATGGAACCTGGCCTGTGTCAGCAGCAGTGTGGCCAGCAGGAGCAGGGCAGTGACTGTCCCCTGTGCAGGGCACGGGGCAGGATTGTCCCCTGTGCTGGGCACAGGACAGTGACTGTCCCCTGTGCTGGGCACAGGACAGGATTGTCCCCTGTGCAGGACACAGGGCAGTGACTGTCCCCTGTGCAGGACACGGGACAGGATTGTCCCCTGTGCTGGGCACAGGACAGGATTGTCCCCTGTGCAGGGCACGGGGCAGTGATTGTCCCCTGTGCTGGGCACGGGGCAGGGATTGTCCCCTGTGCTGGGCATGGGGCAGTGACTGTCCCCTGTGCTGGGCACAGGACAGGATTGTCCCCTGTGCTGGGCACGGGGCAGTGATTGTCCCCTGTGCAGGGCACAGGGCAGGGATTGTCCCCTGTGCTGGGCACGGGGCAGGGATTGTCCCCTGTGCTGGACACAGGGCAGTGACTGTCCCCTGTGCAGGACACGGGACAGGATTGTCCCCTGTGCTGGGCACAGGGCAGTGACTGTCCCCTGTGCTGGGCACGGGGCAGTGACTGTCCCCTGTGCTGGGCACGGGACAGGATTGTCCCCTGTGCTGGGCACAGGGCAGTGATTGTCCCCTGTGCTGGGCACAGGGCAGTGACTGTCCCCTGTGCTGGGCACGGGGCAGGGATTGTCCCCTGTGCTGGACACAGGACAGGATTGTCCCCTGTGCTGGGCACAGGGCAGGGATTGTCCCCTGTGCTGGGCACTGCTGAGGCTGCACCTGAGATCCTGGGCTCAGTTTTGGGCCCCTCACCACAAGAAGGACATTGAGGGGTTGGAACAGGTCCAGAGAAGGACAGCAGAGCTGGGGAAGGGTTTGGAGCACAAGTCCTGTGAGGAGCAGCTGAGGGAGCTGGGGGGGCTCAACCTGGAGAAAAGGAGGCTCAGGGAAAACCTCCTCACTCTACAATTCCCTGAAGGAAAGCTGTAGCCAGGTGGGGATGAGTCTGTTTTCCCAAGTAACAAAGAACAGGACAAGAGAAGCCACCTCAAGGTGTGCCAGGGGACATTCAGATTGGGCATTAAGAAGAATTTCTTCACCCCAAAAGTGGTCAAGAATTGGCAGAGGCTGCTTGGGGAAATTAAATCACCATTCCTGGAGGTGTTTAAAAGATTTGCAGATGTGGCACTTGGGGACATGGTTTAGTGGTGGGCTTGGCAGTGCTGGATTAACAGCTGGACTCAGTGATCTTAAAAGTATTTTCCATCCTTAATGATTCTGTGGTTTTACCTGTCCTTGTATGTGACTATGTTAGGCTGACCTCTGTGTGGGGCTTAGAGAGGTTGCTGTCCTTCTCTTCAGGTGTTGAGGAGAGGGCAACAGGAGTTGGGAGCTCTATTCAGTGCCTCCAGTAATTTCCTATTTGCATGTGCCAAACAGGTTTGGCAGAGGAGAGGTTCAGAATACCACCATATCTGGATTAAATACCCTGAGCCTTTTAAAAAAAATGTATGAAAATTCAGTGTCCAATGGCTTTGGGGATAAAAACCCCTTGACAATGATGTCAAGAAGACCACACTTAAAGCAGGGAACCATCCTTGGATCATGTTTTGAAGTTCGCACTTTCCTGTGACATGGAGAATCCTTTTTATTCCAGAGTTCCTCTCAGGTCAGGCAAAATCTGTGTTGCTCAGCCTGCAGCCACTGTCTGTTTTTATATATTACTTAGAAGGTTTGGAAAACCTTTGCCTGGACACGGTCCTGTGCATGCACTCAACTTAAACGGGGGAAGAGAGCAGATTAGATAATTTTAATCTGTCTGCCAACACTCTGGCTCTTTGAATTAAAAAAAATAAGGCAATTTCTCAGTTGAAAAAGGCTGTGCATTGTCCAGAAGCTGCCACTGGTACCAGTCTCTTTAGAGACACATTATAGTTTCACCAGTGCTCTCCACTCTGTGCAGGGAATGCCACCCAAAGCAGGAAGATCAGTAAATGTTGGGCTGTGGCTCTGGAGTTTGTTCTGTGTCTTCTTGGCATTCTGTGATCAGCCTCTGTGAGGAGGGATTTCTATAGGAAATACAGACCAGCAGTTTTCCTTTTTCAGTGTCAGTGGAGATTTGGCCATTGCTAACCCTGGTAAATTTAACCTACAGTGCTTGTTGCTCTTGGGTGATGCTTTATAAAGTGTTCAGAAACTGGAGCCTACAGGACACCTGATCCTTGATGCTAATTAAAGAGGCAAAACCTAAATTTAATTTTCTAGCCTTATGTTTTGAATCAAACCCAGCATTTTATTATCATTTCAGCTTAATCTGTGAGTCATTTGTAATGCATTTTCCTTATAAAGCAACATCTGTATGTTGTATTCTTTACATGTCCAAGAAGTTCAGAGTCTTTTAGTACTTTGAGTTGATTGGGAATCCCTGGGGTACAGTTTGGCACACACCTCTGCAAACATACCTTTTAGTCATTTACTGCTGGGTTAAAACCTAAATGGATGATGGAGGATTTAAGCAGCTGGATTTCAACATCTATTTGCCACATGCCAGCTGCAAGCAAAGCAAGAAATTATTATACTTAGCCATGATTTACATATTTGACCTTTGAACTCCACAGGATATAGCTGACATTGTCAGAGTCAAATACTGTATGAAGCTCTGTGAAACTTGAAACTTGGCTTGTTAGACTTGTCTGATCTTTATAAATTAATGTCTGGTTTGAAAGCGTCTTTAAATGACAAAAGTTTTGTTTTTATCAGGATTTATCTGTCTGATCTAATTAAAGTAGACATAGCTTGCAAAGACTGCAGAATAAAAAGCATGCTTGAAGAAAGGCAGAGGTGTGTAGCATCAGCATCATAAAATTGAATTTGTGGTACTTTTCTCAGTTAATCTCTATTGATTAATCCATATGCAGGAGAGTGCAGGCTCTGACCTGAACTTGCAGCTCAGGTGAAATCGTTACTACTGTGATATCAGAATTTGTAAATAAGCTGTAAACTATAATGAGTGATGTTAATTGGGAAGAAATTCTTCCCTGAGAGGGTGGTGAGGCAGTCACAGCGTGATGTGCCTGTGGCAGTGATGCTCAGAGGTGAAAGATGGATCTTTGTTATCTCCCACTCTTCTTATCTTCCTCCCCTGGTAATTCTCAGTTGCTGATAAGTTGGTGACTCAAGATAGACAACAGAAACCTGGGCAGCCTCTGGTACCTCAGCTCTCTCTGCAGGGTGGTGGGGTTTTTTTCTGGCCTGCTGGAACATATTTTTCTTCCTGGCCTCTGTGAGCCCTGCTGGTCCCACGACATGGGGTGAATCTGCACCCACAAGGAACTTGTAAAATTCAGTGGGAATGGGGTGAAGAACTGGAAATAGGAGGACTCAAAGTGTTGTCTGAGGTCCACATTTCCCCAGGGGGTAAAAAGAGTTCAGGCTGGAAGATTTGGTTTTATTTACTTCTGACACTTCTTGCCTGTTACTGTCTGGGTCTGTGCTGTGCTGAGGTTTGACTTGGCCAGGTGCCTCTCTGGGGTTTGGGACTCTCCATCCTGTTTATTTCCCTGGCTGGATTTGGATTAGTTCAACAGTTCTATGAGGTTATTCTGACAGGATTCACAGGAAGAGACAGTAGCTTTGTTTCATTTCCAGCTTTGTCTAATTTGCAAGCTTCACTCATCACGAAGGCAATGTTAAAAGGGGAGCATTAGCACTGGGGGTGATGTGAGTCACACAAGGTGTCTGTTCTGGCTTTGAACAGTAGGGAAATTATTGAATTAAGGTAATGGATCTTTGAACTTCTGTAGTTTTGATTAAGGAGCTTCATCTTCAAATTCTGAGCCCAGAGCAGCTCTGTCATTGCTCATTAGTCTGTCCTAAAAGACTAAAATGTCTTTTCTAAAAAGACAATTAAAGGAAAGCTATGGAGTGCAGAAGGGACTTGAGCTAAGGTGGTTATTGTCAGCCACATAAAGTTTGCACGGCATCTGTATTTATTGTAAAAATCTTTTCCATACTGTAATGAACTCAGATCAAATCTCCAGGTAATTCCCTGGTGTACAATTAGAGAGCCCAGTTCTCTCTCCCATCAATATTTACCAAATTCCATTGGATTTGAATTCTTGAATCCAGATTCTGGGCTGAATGTGATCAGCATCATCACCATGAAGGGACAGTTTGATAGGGAAGAAAATGTGTCTGTGTTTGATGACAATATGAGGGTGCTTCCAAAGTGCCTGAGGAAACTGAGAAGAATGTTACAACAGTGTAGTGAAGTGGTGTTTGATTGATTATTATCAGGAACTATGCATGACAAATATACCTTTCCAGAGCAGCCTTTACAAAGAGTTTCCTTACTTTCCTAAGGACCACGACAAAGGAGTTTCACAGCCTGGGCTCAGTGCTGAACCTTTACTCTCCTCCTCATCCATTCTGGATATGTGGGTCTGTGTTTGTCCCCTCACCATTGTGTATATCACACCCCCTGAACCTTCAGGAAACTCCCCAGGAATGCCCCAGTTGCAGGTAAATCCTTCCTGCCACTCAGGTTTTGAGAAATGTGTCTTCAGCAGCTGTTAATCTTTGCAACATGTAACTTGCAGCCACAGTGGAGTAGGACTCTGGAATCAATATTTGCACTAGTTTGACTGGGACAGATATCAGACAAACCGGTCTGATCTTTTATTTTAATTTTTTTAAAACATATTTAATTTTAATTTTTGCTATCCTTTGCCATTGGGGTAGGATTAATTTTGTTCAAACCTGTTATTTTCTTGACAATGGAGAGTCTTTACTTCCAATGTTTTTCCTTCTGATTTCTACTTGCGAAGCATTTTGCTCAAAGTTTAAGGGTTGAGAAACCAGCTTTTCTGAGGTACCATGTATATAAACATACAAAAAAGGAATTTTAGTAAATGTGTTCAAACTAAAGTTTTGGTCCATACAGTATCAAATCAGGTTTTAGCCCATATAGTATCAAATCAGATTATGATCAGGTTCTGAACTGAACCTGCAGTTCTGCTATTGATTTATTGGAATTACCTTGTTTAGGGTGCAATACCTGTATGTTACAGATGTGCACTGCCAAATTTTAGAAGCTTCAGCTCTTCCAGTGTCTGCAGGACCTTCATTAGTTCTCTTCTGGATTGAATCCATCATAGCTACAGGCCTTTTTTAGCAGAAGAGTGTTATCTCTCTGGGATAGATGTGCCTCAAGCAAACTGTGGATTAGTGTTTTTTGTTACTGTTAAGCCTCACCCTTGGACTTCATTTTCCAAGTCTGATGGAAAAGGAAGAGAAGAATGGTGTCTGACAGATTCCTTATAACAGCCGTGCTGCTGAGGCAGAGTCTGTGCTGAAGCAGCTGGGTTTCTGCTGCAGTCAGCACAGAGCTTTTCCCCAGCACTTCAGATCTGCGGGGCTGGATTTTACAGGTGTGCTCACTGGGCTGTTCTGCCATTCCTAACACAGGTACCCCCACAAGTTGCAAGAAGTGTTTATCTCCTCTGTAAGAGGGCTCATTCCCCCGAGGACTGAGTGTGGTGTGATTTACTGCCACAGCAGCCTCAAGAAATCCTCTTTCCTCACTGCATTCTCGTCCCCCTAATGCTCATTCAGCAGCTGCCAGCTCGTGTTGTGTTAAGCCCAAGAAGCAAAATGAGCAGAAAGTCTTTTAAAGCAGAAGTGGCTTTGTGTGCCCAAGACCTTCAGCAAGGACTGGTGTCCCATTGTCAGCAGGGAGAGCCCACATTTATCTCAGTCCTGCCCAGGAACACATTTCCTGATGGCTGCATTTTGCTCCCTCTGCTTGCACTTGGCACAGTTTCTATCAGAGCCTTTCAAGGAGCTTTACTTGCTGCCTTTGATTTTCATTTACAGATCAGCCATGCCCTCTCAAGGTTAAACCTGCTTTGTCTGTCCCTTTACAAACCAACTCTTTGCACTCTTTCAGAATGTAGAAAATGACAGAAAGTCACTCTCCAAGACAAACACACAGCAGCTGTGGGGATCAAATAATCTTAATGCACTTGTTTGAAATGCTGTTTTCAGGACATAAAGGTTATCTTTTTTCCAAAAAACAAAGAGTAAACAAACTATTGACATAAAGTCTGGTGTTAACTTGTGATTCTAAAAGTGATTCTAGTGCTATTTTTTTCTGTGAGTTCATCAAATTACATCTAACATTTACAGCTATGTATCCTACCTGATAGTTTTATGACTGTTCTAAACTGAACCCTAATCTCTCTTGGGTGCCATCTCCTGTGAACTTGGCCAGCCATCCCACCCCACCTGGATTCCTCACCCATTTCTCCTTCTGTGGTGCTTTTGAACTAACCCCCACCTTTCCAAACCCCTGCTGTGTGCAGTACATTAAATATCTCCTGTCCAGTCACTGACTTTTCTTGCCTGAATGGCCACTGGGTTCTTTTGGCCTGCCACAGCCTACATGGCTCTGTGCAGTGCTTACTGTGTGTACAGCATTGGTATTTCCCTTGCTCTGTCTCATTAAATAGCTCATCTCAGCTCCTTTCTCATGATCAACCCAATTTGAAATCCTACTGGTGTATTTATTGATTAACTTAAACAGTAAGACAGCAAAAACTCTGTGTGGGAAAAAGGCAGCACTCAGGCTTTTCACACAACACAATGCAAATCCTTCAGGAATTAGTGTCTGTCCCACAAACAGACAGGATTTTCTAGAGACAGAATAAGTGAGAGTCTGCAATTTCTCTTTTGTTTCACTCTAAGCGGCCGTTCAGGACAAATGGAGATGAGAGAACGGGATCTTACTTAGCTGGAGTCACTGAAACCAAGCTGAATTACACAAAAACTCCAGCACCTGGTTTTTTAATCCATAGAAGAAGAGGGATCTGTCAAAGCTGGTTCATCTGCCATCTGGCACGTATTTCCTGTACCTGCCTCTAATCTTGGGCTCATTTTTGCTGGTACATTTCCAGAATCAAATAAAGGGGACTTAAGCTCAGTATTTTTACTTTTACATGCTTTCCCCATAAGTCAGGAACTTTTAAAGTGTATATTTTTGAAAAAGCTTTAAAAGTTTATTTTCTAGCTTTATTTTTGGTCAGTGAAAATTACAGAAAAGTGGTTTCAGGGTTATTTTAGTGGAAAGTGATCATTTTAGACCAGTGACAAGACTTTGGCTGATCCTCTTGACTTCCCTGTGATTTCACTTGTCTTTGAATTTCTGCTTTTCCCTCTTGGTTTCAATGGGGAAAAAAGGTGTCTGGGACATTGTCTGGTGATCTGATGGAGACATTTACAACACCTCCATTCAACATTCCACCTCCAACATCTCACCTGATCACCCTTCACTTGAACCAGGAGTCATTTACTGCCAGTGAGACTGGGAACAATAATGAGGGAGAATACTGGGATGGATTTTAAACAACCTCTCCCTCCTAACTTTCCAAATTTATTATTAAAAATTCTGTTCCTTCTTTTTTTTTATTCTTTTGGTGTCTGTTAAGTGCATTGTTTGAAGCAGTTGTTTCCCATGTCATGATGGCAATATGGCAACAGCACAAAATGCCTGCTGCTTTTCTGTTTTTCAGACAGTCCCTTCCCTCTTTCCCTTGTTCCAATCACTGTTTCCTAATTTAGACAGAAAAGGTAGACCTTGAGAGTAAATAACCAGCCTTTTGCATTCCAGCCTGTGTGGCTGCTCCAAGCTGAATAATGGAACCCAGCAAGTGCTCTGGGGTTCCCAGGGCTCTGAGAACATGAGGGAGCTCTGCTGCTGCACCAAATGTGGGCTGCTGACCCTGACAGAGAAACAAGGACCTCGAGCCATGGGTTATTTGCCCTGAAAAGGGGAGAGCGCCATTGTGGTGTACCTTGTTGGGTCCTGAACGGTTCAATATCTCATTTCCTCAATGGCAGTTTGTGTTTTCCATAGCTCATGATACAGAAAGCTGAAATGCAATCCATCAGATGTATGTATGGGATATTTGTAAGGTAAATTAACAGGCTCATAGTAATCACTGCTTCATATTTGATAAGATGCATGTTCTGGACATCAACAGATGCTGTTTTGCTTGGTTGTTGTGGTTTTTTTCCTCTACTCTTTTTTTTGATTTCTACTTATTTTGTTTTTACCTCTAAGACAATGTAGCATGGATTTTATTTGAATCAAGGTTTCCCCTGTGTTTTCTGTTCTCATGGCTGGGTTGTCTTGCTGTGGCTGCCTCTGACAGCATCATCCTGAGGGGTCCATAATCCCTGACACTTGCCTTGTATTTCTGGATTGTTCTGGGTCCTGGAGCTGGGAAGTCACTGTCCATCCATGGTGGAAAGGAAGGGAGGTGACTATCTCCAGGCCACTGTGTGAGCTTGTGGCTTCACTTCTTTCTCCCACTCTTCTTTTATGAACTCACTGACCAGCAAGTTTTTCACAGAACCAATTTCCTCCACTGCTCCCTGTCCTGTGGACAGCTGAGAATTGGGTTTGCACAGTGAAGGTAGTGGACAATGATTTCTGAATTTCCTTTCACAGTGGAGCTCACCTGTGTTTGAGCTGCCTGCCTTGCCAAGAGAACACTTTCTTTCCTTGTAAGTTCACATCTCCTTCCCCCATCCTTTACCCCCTACCTTACACAGAACTCAAGTAAAAAAGATCTTCTGCAGTTGACAAAAATCCAGGCAAGTTTTTGTACAAGTATCTGACAAGTCTCCCTTGAGGATGTTTACTTAGGGCTTGTAAATTAGAGGTAATGATAATTTCAGAGCCAGCTTCCAATTCCTTCACAAAGGTGTTGATATTCCATTATGGAAAAGAAGATCCATTTTGCCCCAGTGCATGCTCATAATTTCACTCACCAAGACACTCCTTTTTTGATCAGGTTATGAAACAATAACCTGCAAAAACAACAATTCCCTTGAAGCTAATCACTGCTGGAAAGGGGAGCCTTACTTTACAGACAATGGCTTTGATGCCTTGGGTGGTTCAAGTAAGGATCTGCCTTGATTGACAAGACCCTTTCTATAAATTTGAGCAATTAGACATCCCAGTAGCAGCTGCTGGGGAGATCTGCTGGTCACAAAGCTGACAGAGATTGCAGTGCCGGTCTCCTGCTGCTCACTCTGACATCCTGAAACACCATCTGCAATTTAAAACTGCAAAAGGAATTCTGACTCCAACGAGTTAGGTGAGTGCATGTCTGTGTTTGCTCCCTGTCATGGCTCTGGCTCATGAATAAAGCAGCAGGATTTGCTAAAGTGGCAAAGGATAAATGTTTGATTTGTTCTGAAGTTTGTCTATTTTGCTTTACATATATTTTTTTTAAAAATAAGGAGTTTTAGGATTTTTTTACCCTGTTGAAGGTTATATATAATTATACTCCCTTTAATCACATGTAAGACTCTAGTGTATACATGCTGACATATATGATGCAAACATCATGTCCTGATATAAAGCTCTGATTTAGCAAATTTAAATAATTTTGCTTAAGAGGAGCCTAGAAACTCCTAGAAACAAGCATCAGCCAGGCAAATGGCAGTCCCAGCTCACTTAATTTTGGTCTGTCGAGCTGAGGACAGACCCCAGCACAAAGCACTCTGTGCCCCATGAAGTAGGTGACTTTCTCAAAATTCAGTGTCAAATCTGGGATTTCTAAGACAGATGTGTTTAAATGCAAGTACGTGAATTGTAAAATGGCTTAGTGCTACTTTCCAGCACTCTTTTTTTGACATAGGAGGTGTTCCAGAGAAGTTGCTTGCTTTCTTTGCTGAGACAGAAGGTCAACAGATATCAGAGGATCTTGGTGGGCGCTGGGCTGCTCCGGTGTGAGGAACTGAGGGTTCCTGTGGTCACCTTGGCCATGTTCCCCTGTCTGCCCAGCTCTGGTCACTGCCTTGGCAGCCTGGGCTGGGTGTGAGCTGTGCTGAAGGTTCAGCCAAATCCCTCTGGCTGCAGCCCTGGGAGGGGAATGGCACCAGTCCAGTGCACTGGGTGCTGGTAATACTCCAGGATTTTTACTCTCCTTTATTTTTACTCAATTACTCTCCAGTAATACTTCTGGGAGATGCTGAGATTGTAGCACAAATTCAGGGATGCTTGGCTCCCAGCTGTGCAGATCTTGGCTTTGTGTGAGTTCAGGACGGTCCAAGCAGTGTGGTAGAAAGGCATACACTGCAAAACAAATGTGTAATATGGAGATTGGGCGTGTGAGAGTATGGAGAGGGGCTGAAGCATGAGCTGGTGACTTTATGTCTTCCAGGCAAACTCCCACTGCTCGGCTGCATTCTGTGACAGACCTTTTTACTGAGATTTTCCACTTCTGGGAGTAGCGACCCCTCATTCCTTCCCTGGCCCCTCTTCTCCCAGGCCGAGTGAGGATGAGGTTTGAAGGGAGGAAGGGCTACCCCTGCCTCATCCGAGCCCATCCACTCGCCCTTCTCGCTGCCGGGCTCTGCTGGCTCTCCCAGCCCTGCCCTCCTGTCCCCTGTGCCCTCAGCATGAAGCTGCCCTGGCTGATCTCCGGAGCTCTCCTGGTGCTGCTGCCGCCCGGCCCCGCCGCCGCCGCGGCCTCGGCGCTGGACCTGCGGACGTTCGTGGGCTGCGCCGTGAGGGAGTTCACCTTCATGGCCAGGAAACGCGGCTGCCGCGGCCTCCGGGTCACCACCGACGCCTGCTGGGGCCGCTGCGAGACCTGGGAGGTGAGGCTGTGACCCAGCGACACCCCTGGCTGATGCCTGCCCCCCAAAAAATCCCTCTAAAGACACCCAGCCCCAGTGCCCATGACCCCCTGGCAGCGTTTGTTGTTGGCTGTCCCCTCCCTCCTGCCCCTGCCCCACAGGGCAATGGAAGCCATGTGATGATATTAATGAAGCACTTATGTAATGCTCTTACTGTGCAGTCTGAAAGCCTCTTACAGCTTGAACACTTAAGGAGAGGGAGACTTTATTACTTTGCTTGAAAAAAAAAAGTATTCCTTGGAGATTAGGATGGAGGCCCCAATTAATGGGTAATATATTTTGTTCCAAAATGCAAATCCCAAACATAATGTCTGTTTCTAATTTGGTCCCGTTTTAAGTCACAGCCCTGTATAAATATGAAATGCTTAAATTTTAGGGGTGTACAGAGGGAGAAAGAAGGAGCATAAGTTCATCCACACATGTGTCAGAGAGCATGTTTCTGAGTGTCTTTGCCATTCAGCAACTGGAGAGCTCAAGGGGCCAATCCCAGTTTAATTTATTCAGAAAACCTTGAGTGACTCAGAGGGATTTTGTCCACATGAAGACAAGGACTCTACATAAGTGACCAGAGATGGAGCAGGCTCTGTGTGCTAAACCCTGACTCCCCTTCTTCTTAACGTTTTGGGATGAGGGAAAAGGCGGATTCCATAAGGTGCCTGGGAGGGATCTTTTGACTCCTGCTTCCCCCTGTTCCCAAGCTAAGACCTTGTAGCCTCTCCTGCTGAATACGCCTGGCTGCGGATTCAACAGTTTCCAGAAGGCACCACAATGTGTTTGGATGTGCCTTTGTAAGAGGGAAGGTTTCTGCACATCTTCTTGCTGAAATGTTGTATTTGTTCTCTCTCCCACTTCTTGGTTCCCAGGGAAGGCTCTTTGCACAGCACAGAGGCAAAGAAAGAAATTAAAATATGTCCTGGCTGGGAGGTATTAGGCAGTGGGCTCCCATTCCTGTGTGTGCTGCCCATTCCTGGAGTCTTTGGAAAATGGGTGCCCCTGTTAAGGAGAAACTGATTTTTCAGCAAAATCAATGCCACTGTGACATCACGTGGCAGGGTGGGTTCCAAGGCCTTCAGGCTCCCATCATCTTCTGATGGCTGAGGTCTCTGGCCAAGCTGATTTTCTCCAGAGGAGTTGCAGACTTCTCTGCTTGCTGCTGTGCCAAGAACTTTCCCCACAGTGTACAGCCATTGGGATTTGTGGAAGTGCAGCCTGACAGCGAGGACTGGTCTGGCTGAGAAAAAACCTAGCCCTTGGCACCTGGATGCACTACTGCTCTTAGGCAGCTTGTACACGTGAAGGGCTTCCAGCAGAATGTGTTTAATGGAAAATCAATGCATTTGGAAGAAGGCAGCTGCTTTTGGCAGCATTTGGTCGAAACACTCATACTCTGCTAAAAACCACTTTTGGGATAATCTTTTGTCTTCCTTCAAGCAGGTTTTAATTGGAGCTTTATGCTTTAAGCAAACTGAAACACATACATGCACCCACTCCCCTCCATGGCAGGGCTCCAAGAGGCAAGCGTTGAAGGATGCAGCCTAAAATTTATTCCATGGCCCCTTCCACCTGATCCAGTAGCTCCTCTATTCACACAAAATCCGCTTGAGGAAACTGGGGCTCCAGATGTTTGTCTTGCTTTTTGCCTGAGGCCAGCATTTCTCCCCTGCAGAAACCAATCCTGGAGCCTCCTTACATCGAGTCCCACCACAGGATCTGCACCTACAACGAGACCAGGATGGTGACAGTGAAGCTGCCCAGGTGTGCCCCCGACGTGGATCCCTTCTACACCTACCCAGTGGCCATCCGCTGTGACTGTGACATCTGCTCCACTGCCACCACCGAGTGTGAGACCTACTGACCTCCCCTCCCAGCCTGGGCAAGGAGGGGATGAATTCTGCCCCAGCTTCACACCCGTGGTGCCTCCAGCATCCTGGAGGGTGTAAATCAGCCCAGAATTTGATCTCTCCCTGAAATGCTGCTGCTCGCTGATTTTTCTGGGCAGAGGAGGCTTAATCTCCTCTCCTTATCGCAGACATCTTTTTATGAAAATCCTTTCCTTAGGATTTTTTCCTCCTGAGAAGCTGAGAGGCCTCAGGAACAAATGTAAACATTGATTATCTGCTGCTGTGGAATGCAACAGGTGGATCTGTGATTGGTCTCATGTGGTTGTTTCTAATTAATGGCCAATCACAGTCAGCTGGCTCAGACAGAGTCTGGGACAGCTGCCTTTGTTATTCATTCCTTTCTATTCTATTCTTAGCCAGCCTTCTGAGATGAAACCTTTTCTTCAATTCTTTTAGTATAGTTTTAATGTAATATATATCATAAAATAATAAATCAAGCCTTCTGAAACATGGACTCAGATCTACGTCTCTTCCCTCAACCTGAGACCCCTGTGAGCACTGTCACACTCTCCTTATGCTTCTCAAAGCATTATTGCTGTAGAAACCCACAGCCTTCCTAAAGCAAATCCCATAAAAAGAAATGTTGCAGTTTCCCTTCCCTCTGTGTGACCTTTCTCCCTGCACATGGACTGAACAGTCACTGGGGTGTGGAAATACTCCACAAAAACATTGCCTCCTCCACAACAGCCTGATTCATCTGGGGTTTAGCTTCTTCCCAGTAGCATAAATGCAGTTACCAACACTTCCATCACATCCCCCTCCCAGCCCCATTAGTTAATCTTACCCTGCAGTCATTCAGGAGTAACAGTCAAACAAAAAGGTCTCAAGGCCAATGAAATGGAAATAAGTATTCAGATCACTACCTTGAAATTAGGGAGAATGCATACTCAGCCCTGACTCAGCCAAGGACTTAAGCTCATGATTAAGTGTTTTGCTTAATATCAGTGGACTTTTACAGTTAAGCATGTATTTCAGTGCTTTGCTTTATTGGAGCTATTTTGTTGAAAAAAAAAAAAATTGCCTCACAAGGGACAATTCCTGAAAAAAAGAAAAAAACAGAGAGATTCACATTATGTGCAGAACCATCTGCTTTTGTCCAGGGATTTGGAGGGGAAATGGCTTCACATGGAATCAGTGAGACTCTGCAGAGCCCAAGGCATCTCTCCTGACAGTTTCCAGAGTCAGAGCGACCAAGCCAAAATGCAACGATCATGGTTTGGTTTCTGCGAGCCCCTGGCTGAGGTGGTGGGAAAGAGGGAGCTAAGGAAGGGTGTTCCCACAGCTCCCTGAGACCTGCTCCTCTGAGGGTGCACACACACCTGGGGGACAGCCAGATGTGCCTGCAGGAAAGCTGTGCAGTGTCCAAAATGGTGGGTGAGACATGTCCAGCACAGGAAAGAGAGCAGATGTTCCACAGGACACTTCACACCTCCCCAGACCCACTCTGGGGACACCTGGGAGCTGCCACAGGAGCCCCCTGTGACCACAGCCACACAAGTGCCTTTGTTCCCTGGTTCCCACCTGCAGGAGGACACACTCACATTCATTGCTCATTTCTCCCCTGAGCAAAATGGGAAATTAGCGAACGAAGGAAGATTTGCCAAGTGGGAGAGGCCCAAAGGAGCTCACAAAACAAAGACACCTTCTCAGATAGCCATTAGGAGAGAATTGCTGCTCAGAGCAATACCTGCACCTGTCTCCCCCCACTCAGTGCCTTGTCTCCCGGATGCAGTCACCTTCATTTACAGGGATGCATGCTTGAAACTACCCCAGGTGTCCTGTCCACACTGAGACAGATTTAATTTAACCCCTAATTTATTGGTTAATGTAATATTTTTTATCTGTAAAAGCTGTACTATGACTGAGTAGGAAGATCACCCATTCTGTAATTCTGAATAGAGGCTGCTTTGTCCAACAGCATCAGGAGCAGTTTTTTTGCTGATGGAGAGTTTAACTACCCTTTAAAAAATCCTCATGTTTTGTTTCAAATTGCACATCACGATCCCTCTGATATTGTCAATTGGCATTACAGTTATTATGGGAAATCTGCAAATTGTCTTGTGTCCTTAATAAACATCAAAACTGCAGTATGAAAGCAATTTCAAGCAATGTGTCCCTCCTTTTCCGTGTGTAGAGATTTCTCACGTAGAATATCTATAAGCTCCTACAAACTCTTTGCCAGAGCTGTGAACACCTGCAAAACATCTCCTTGGTGTGAAGTCATTTCCTTCACTGAATTTCTCTGATGGAGTCTGGCTGTGCTGCAGTCTCAGGATTAGAGGCAGGGTTAGAAAGTGGCAAACTTCCTTCCTTTGCAGCCAGCAGGAAATCAGGGCTGAACCCAGACACGGTGAGACAGTAGAAACCTCAGCAAGTGATCAGAACAAAACTCTACAGGGTGGGAAAAGGATTTTGACTGATGCAGCCAGCCTGGGGAACAGAAGGGGGAGGTGGGAAGGATGTACTGATGAAACCAAATCAGCAAAATGCTGCTTTATGGTGATCTTCCAAGGAGGAGAGAAAAAGAGATGCTGTGTGATGCCCTGAGTGACAGAAATCCAATCAACACTAGATTGCAAATGTGGAACTTTACCCCCAGAAGTTATTACACCAGTAGGCCTTAATTATGTTAAATTATATCAAGTTTTATACTTAAAATCACAGAATAGTTTGAGTTGTTTCTAGTCCAGCCTGCCTGCAAAGAGCAGGAACATCTTCCACTAGACCAGATTCGTCAAAGTCCAACCTCATCTGGAATGTTTCCAGGGATGGGGCATCCACCACCTCTCTAGCTAGTGTTTCACCATCCTCTCTGTAAAAAACTTGTATAAATCAACCCTCTCTTTGTTTAAAATCATTACTCCTTGTCCTGTCACAACCTGTGACCAGACCTTTAGTTTTTACATCCTTAATGCTGTAGCTGGGATGGTACATACTGCCCAGAATTTGTAGGCAGCAAACACAGCCCACATATTTCAGAGCATGAGAAGCTTCTTCCCAGGCAAATGTCACCTCCTTGGGAGCATTTTAATGCTCTTTAAAGCCATGGATTTAGGTGTCACCACCCAACCTGTCCAAAGTAGTTGAACAGCTTGTCTGTCTTTGGTATGTGTTTGCAAGGAGTGTTTGTTACAAAGGCCATGACACCTCAGGTATTCTCTCTCCCACGAAAAGCAGTGGATTTCTTTGTGCCTCAGTTTCCCTTTTGGACACTGGCAATGATGCTACAGATGATTTTTTCCTCTCTACAGTGTGTTCTGCAGTGTACAGGCTGTGAGGCCCCTTGTGCCCAGGCACAACTGTACCCTGCAGTGCACTCAGTGCCTGCAGGATAAATAGAAATTATTAGGTTTATTGTAGAAATTAATGGCTCCATTATTCCCTTGGCTACATCCACCCAGCCTTATCTGGCAGCAATTTAGGAATTTTCTGCTCTGGGAGATTCCTTTGGCACACTGCTGTTAATCCCGGACATGTGGGTCCTGTGTGCCACTTCTTCCCAGATAAAATCAGGCCATGGAAAGTCTGGTGAGTAATGCCACCTTCCTCTGGGGAAGTGAATAAAATATGTTCCAGGTGTATGCTGTGCCCTCTTGGATTGTCCTGGCTCCTCTGAGGATGTATCCATTCACAGAATAAACCTTGATATCCTTTGTCTTTTCTCTGCAAGTGCTGCAGGCAGGGCTAGTTTAACTTGCTGAGGTTCACAAGATGCAGGAAGATGAAAAGAGCCTTCCTCTGGTGAAACTTGCTTTGGTCCAACCAAGATGAGGGATGTTGCTCAGGAATGGTGGGATTTCTAGGCTTAACTTGAAGACCAGACCAGCTGGTCAATGAGATTGCTTCTGGTCTTGAAATGAATTTTAATGAACATCTGGGTAACAAAGGCACTTAAAAATTTTTTTTTGGTAATTAATTTTTTTTTTTTTTTTAAATCCACATCTCTGCACTGGAAGACTGGAGCCAGTCATATTCTTATTTCCACACCAGCAGGGCTGTCATTCCTCCTGTAAATTCTTCATCACCATAAGCTTTTCACTTTCCGTCCTGACCCTCCCTGCCCTGGCTGCTGAACCACAGGGTGCACAGCTCATCATTTTCCTTGCCAATATGTTTGTAGGTGTTTTTCCTACCTGAAAAGTCCTGCAAGGTGCATGTGATGAGCATCTGGGAAAATAAACACAGCAGCACACCTCCCCAAAAGGATGCTGTCAAAATACTTTGAAATACATTTATTTTGTTAAAATAAACTATGTACAATAAACGATATTAATGTGCATTACAATATACAGTAATTACATGTTTAAAAGATGATAAACAAAAGAGTACAGAATTATGTGCTGTAAATAGGAAATTAATAGTGTTTACATGATTTTTAAACTATGCAGAACACATTTGCTTAAAAACTGAATTTCCTTGGTTTGAAATTGTTTTGCTTTGAATTCTGAAGATTTGGTTAATCTTTGGAAAAAATGCATACCACTCAAAAGTCAGACATACTGCTTTAGTGCCCATCCTTTGGTTTCACCAGCCCCATATTCCAGCAATATTGCACACAGCAACTTTTAAGAGAGAAAAATTCGGTTGCTCACATCAAGTAAGTGACTCTTTCTCCTGACCAGCTGAGACCTGACTGGTGATGAGTTAGGTTCTGATTTGTGTTGAGGTCATTGCATCTGCTTAACAAATTCAATCAGAATAACTTGTTGAACTGTTAGTTTTAAATATTTCTTAAGGACTAATTTTAAGTATAACTATTAAGCATGAAAATAAAGGAATGAAATGTCCTTGTCTTTGTGTTCTTGGGGGAGCAGAGAATCTCTGTGCAGTGAAATTCTTGGTTTTGTAGAAGTGCATCAACATCATGACACATTAAGCTGGATTCAGTTGTCCTCACACTCCATCTCCCTGCTCCTCTCTGCAGCCTTCTTTGAAGTCCTCCCAGTCTCAAGGTGCTGCTGAGCCCCAGGTGTGACTCCACAGAGGCACCTCCCAGCCCATTCACGAGCCTCAGTCCATGTTTTTTGGGGCATCATTGCCACCACACCATGTTGCATTTCCCACCTGGCACCTTGGGCTTGGGTCACTTCTGCTCATGAGTGAAGAAGACTTTGCCATTGTCTTTCCCCTCTCATGTAAATTTTTGTTATTGCTTATCAGTGAATTAATATTTACAGACTTGGGGGAGTTTTGGCTCATTATCTCCATGCTGACAGGGCAGCTCAGTGCCTGCCAGGTCTGTGATGCAGTTAGAGCAGCTGCCTATTTAGGGAAAAAATGCAGAGAGGGACAACAGGATAGCCACACTCTGGACATGATTAACCCACAAACTACTTTGACAGACACAAGACAAATTTTTCTACATGTTATCAATTAAAAAAAAAAAAAGTTGTATCGGAAGATCTGAAAACTGTAGACTGGTGACAGCTGTTTACTCTGAATTCATTAACATCCAATCAAAGTCAAAATTCACCAGAGTTGGTATCAGTGAGAGCTCAAACTGATCTTCACCAAAACCACATCAAACCTGGTGTCCTGAGTGGCATGAGATGAAATTAAGTGACAGCAATGAGTTTAGGGTCTTTAAGCAAAGATAACCATATGTCTTGAATATTACACTGTTATTAAAATGCAACTTTCATCTTCAGCTCAATAGTGGTTGAACTGAGGTGTTTCAGCTCCAGCCTCCAAAGGTGACATCAGCAAAGTCTTTGGATGCCCCAACTCCTTTCAGGAGTCCTTAACCAGCAGCCAGAAGGTATAGAGGATTCTTGGACCTGGCTCAGTGTATCTGTGTGCTCAAGGCTTGGTCAGCCAAAATAAAAGGTCAGAAAAGGAGGAAACATAAAGATTCTCAAACATTTCCCACATTAGTCATGTGGAAAACCCCATTGAAATTTTCCATTGCCTTCATGAGAATTGAAATGAAGCCAACATAGAGCATCTTTGAAAATTCCACCCTACTATTATAGTTAGAAGCAGCCAAACACTGCATTATGGTCTGCACAATCTGAAAAGGGATGGGGATCCATATTTTCAAAGCTGAAGAGATTTTTCACCATTGACAGCAATTCACATGAGTTTTTGCTTGTTGCTCTTGGTTTCTGAAGTAATTTTCCTCCTTACAATGAGCTTCTGACTCTTTTTGCTGTTGTGGTGTGGCTCCTGGAACTGCCCAAGAGAACAGATTTTTATTCCCATGTTTCTGAAAGCTTTAACTGAAACAAAGAGAATTTGAAGATTTTTTTGTTGTTGCTGTTCTAGTTATGGGCATGCCCTTAACGTCTTAAAATGAAATTCAAGGTTTAGGATCAAACTGACTAATTGTGGCCCTGGGCCCTGATTTTGCAGCTCTCCCCCGAAGCAGAAGTTTCTGTTGCATTCTGTTGCATTCATGACTTGGTGATTTTTTCCTGACTTTTTGATGCAAAAATATTTCTATTCCTGTTTTGTTTTGATAGGTGAAGACAGCTGAGATCACAAGCCACTACCGAAATCAGTGGGAGGCTTTTTCCTGCTTTCAGATGGTCTTTATTCAAGAGGAGGAAAATAAACATTCATAGTGGAAATTTGTCTTAATTTTTGCAAAGAGCTCAAATGTGACTAGAAGTTATCTGACGTAGGTCACTCCATGCTCACCTCCTGTCACAGCAGATGCTCCTCCACTCCTATAGAGTTGTGAACCAACAAAATGTTCTGTTATTTCCAGATTTTCCTTTTTTAATGTAGGATAAAACAACATCACAGGTCCTCCTCAGGGAAAAAGAAAATCCATGGAGAAAGGCATGTGCAGCCACATTCCTGCATTTTCCCTCTTTGTTTAACAAATGGTCCCTGGGCCAACATGAGCATGTAGATTTCTTTGTGGGAGAAGACAAATGTGCTTTTAGACAATCCTGGCCTGAGACAGATTGATGCCACTGCAAATTATTTTTAATCCAGATGAGGTTTCTGTGTGGTGAGTCAAGAGGTATTTGCTGTGTCACTTGGGGAAAAAAGGTACAGGAAAAGGTCAAAGGCTCAGAGCAAGGTATAAAAGCAGATGGGCATCTTTCCTACATGAATTAAAGGGAGAGATAGGCTGCCCAGGGAAGTGATTGGGTCACCATTCCTGCAGGGATTCAAAAGAGTACAGGCCACCACCACTAGAGCAGCTGGCAGAGATTTTCTGGCAATTAAACTGCAAGGACAGATCACCAATGAGCCTCCCTCATGACCTGAGCAGTGCCAGTGGGATTGAATGAGACATGAAAAACTTGGAGACAGCTCCTTGTGAAGAGAGATTCTCTTCAGTAGGAGGAGGACTGCCAAAATCTCTCCCTTTAATAAAAGCACTTGGAATAACTTTATTTCATATTAAGATGCAGTGCTATATTTAATTCTGTGTCTATTTTGAATGCTTTGAGTGCTTCAAAAGAGAAAAAAGGTGACAAATGTCAATGTCAGCTGCTGAAATTATTGTTTTGATTGTCATACTGGACTTGGGGTGAATTCTGTACCTACACAGGGCATATATCCTGTTGAACAAATGAGAATGGACCTGAGTGGGGTTAGAGGCTTGTTTCTGCCTTCTCCCCAACTTTTCAGAGCTCTGGGAGGCACAGGACAAACTTTGTGAGTTTTTGGGACCTCCTTCAAGTCATGCTGGAAGTGGCAGGACTGTCCCATTTGTCGTTGGTGTTTTCACAGGGCTCTGAAGGGCAGAGGTATATGTAGGAGGTTTTCATGTGATAACAACTCTCTGATGAATTGAGATCTCTCTCAAATACCTCTAATCTCTCCTTGCAGGGGTTTGCATGAAAATACTTTGGGTTTGAAACAGCAGCTTCAGGTTAAGAACTCTGGGTAGAACAGGAAGGTTTCAGCAGAGGCCAAAGGAGATGAGTTTTACAGGATCCAGCAAGTTTCCTGTAAGTTGTGAGTGCTTTTGAAATGACAGCAGGCTATTAGCAAAGACAGCTCTGTCAGGAAAGGCTTTGACATCAGCTGCATTTAGGGGACGTTGTCAAATAAGTTCCAGGGATGGTTTCTAACCTTTATGACTCTCCTTAACAGTGTTCCTTTTAAGGTGAAATTGGGATCTGATTTCTAGCTCATCTCACAGTGAGTAAACCCATCCCCTTTCACCTGGCAGTCCTTTATTGATTTTCTTTCCTTATTACTAATGGTGCTTGAAAAATAACTTGAAGTTTATATCTGTGGCCTTATGCCTGCACTTGCACTATGTCTGCTGTTGTGGTTTTTCTGAAAATAAGCTTTACTGCCTTTCACACACCATCTGCTGCTTTTAAAAAAGGCATTAGGTATGACTTGCCAGATAGTCAATGACTCTCCTTACATCTGCCTGCAATCCCTCTCTAAAGCCTCTTGGCCTGTGCTGTCCGTGCCTTCCCCAAAAAAATAGTGTAACAGGGCAGATCCTGGAGAAATTGCCACATTTCATGGACAGGTGTGTGTTCATAACCTAACACAAAAATGTTTATGGGACCTGCATTAAACATGGCTTTTCAAAAAACATTTATTTTTGCTAGAAGAAAAAAGAAAATAAATGGAGTGCAGAGGCCATTTCTCAGTGGATTGTAACCACTGTCCCTCTTTTGCAGCTCCCAGAATTCAAATTTTGGTCAAAATCAGTTTGCAAAACTTGAAATTTTACTGTCTCACAAGCTTGACATGCTCCATTTTGTAAGTGCAAAGAAACCCCTGCTTAGCCTTAACATTTTTTGTATGTATATTAACACTTTTCTATCTGCTTCCTCCATGCAAGGATTTGTTCGGGTTGCTGCAGTTTAACACATTAGGGCAGCAGCATTTCAGCTTCTCCATCACCATATGTTTTGTAGGTTATTTCCCTCAAACCACTGCAGGTACATCAATGCTGCAACTTCTCACTTGATTTTTGATTTTACTGCTGATCCCATGCCATTCTATTAAGATTAACAATCGCCCCTGGCACTCAGTGGCAGGCAAAAACCCCAATTTAATTATTTGTGGCATTCCCTGCTGCATGCTGGGATGCTCCATTTCACTTTTCCAGTGTGCTTGTTATGTTAGGATGAGCTCAGCTGTCACTCTGGATTTTCTATTTCCTCTATTTCCACATTTTTTGAAGCTCTAAGAAAACCAGGCAGCTCCAACCTGAGCCCTTGCATTGTGCTTCAGCTAAACCAGACTTCACCTTCTTCCACCAGAGACTCATACATCACTCTCCAGCAACCTACATGAGCTAAACCAATCATCCTAATTAATTTCCACTGAAGTGAAAGGCAGCACAGTGCAGATATAATTTCCTTGAAATCTGTTCAAGGCCTTTTTGTTGTTGTTGTTTCAGTGGAATTCTAGTCATGTTGTAAGCCTAAATATTAATTTATTTAATCCATGCCTAGTTCTCCTCATACTCTAATATATTTTTACACATTATAGTTCAGCTGATAGACAGTGTCCTGTTGAGGTGAACACTCACTGCTCTGCCTGGGGATGGACACAAACTCTGTGGCATGGCATGAGCTGGGAATTAGCAGCCAGGGCCTCTGAAGTATTAAAACCAAACAGAAAATATGCACAAAAAAGTCACCAGCAATGAGGGGAACTTGTCTGTCTCAGGTATGGCTCAACTGTGTTTTGATCCATGTTTGTGTGCAAGGGGAAAGGGGTGGTGAGTGGAAGCCACTGGGTAAAAAAAGAGCAAAGCATTTGCCTCGAGTCTGATGGCTTTGGTCAGAGAGAACTGTTGATTTCTTCCTGGAAATGTTTAGGGGTGTCAGAGCTGGTTTCTGTAGCTGTCCATGGTAAACTGGGGTTGGAATTAGATGATCTTTGAGGTCCCTTCCAACCCAAAGCATCCTACAATTGTATGACATGGAATTAGTGCTGAGGGAGGAGCTCAGATCCATGAGCCTGGTCCTGATGCAGGACTGGGCACTGCACCAGCCTTGGCCCCTTCCACATGCCCTGGGTGCTGTTCCCATGTCCTGCTGCAGTCACTGTGGCCAGCACCAGCTCTGGAGTTCCCTGCTTTGTTTGGTGGCAGGAGTGTTCTCAGCCAGGACACCGTGCTCCCCAAGGGGAGAGGGCTGCCATTCTCTGGAATGGGGAGCAGAGGGGAGCAGGGCTCATGTCCCTGGGCTGGGACATTTGTCCCACTGCTGTCACTTGCTCCCTCCTGGCACTCCTGGACATGCTGCATACAGACACAGCTTCTGCAAGGAGTTACATCTTCAAATCTGTGCGTGCTGGTGCTGGGATTTCCTGCTTGGGGGACGAAATCCATGACAAGGCAGACTTGTGGCACTGCCAGGGTACCCAGAGGCAGCTGCAGGTAACAAGACACCCTTGAGTTCACCTCTGAGTGTCTGTGTGCTGCGATGTGCAAAGCTGCAGGGTCCTGGGAGAGCCTTTAGGCACAAGGCACAATTTCCCAGCAGCAAGGGGAGGTCACAAGAGCTTCCCTTCACCATGGGCTGGGTTTTCCATCTCCATGCTGGTATCTGTAGCTGCCACTTGTGGAAAAGTCCCCTCCTGAGGACTGCAGCCACACTGTGGAACAGAACTCTCTGTGGAGATGGAGAAATGGGAGCAGACAGAGAAGAAATGAATGGGAGGAGGGAGGCTACAAAAAGTCAACAAGTTCACAACTCCACTTTGATGAGGTTTTTTACAGAAATACTTCATAAAAAAAGGATAATTTTAAGGCAATTGGATCACCTCAAAGCACTTAAAGTCAGTATGACCTTTGGCTTTATTCATTTTTTTTTTTCCTATTCTTGGCTGTTGGGTGAGACGTAGAAATCCAGCTGATCTGTAAGGTAAATTCTCAGTTGCCATGGCAATGTGTCTCATTCTTGTTCTCAGTTGGAAGAGAGATTGTTCCATGCTGCTATTTCATGTTTAAGGCAACATTCTTTGGTGGCAGAATTTCTTTGTTTCAGTACATTAATGCTACAACTCTGTACTTCCTTTCCCAGCTTAAGGAAACATGGCTCAGCCTGACATTCTTCTGTAAAAAATACAGTTATTTGCATTTTTTTTCAGTTTTAAGAACATTCCTTGAGTCTGGAGGTAAATGTTGATCCATTTTGATAGCTTGGGTGCAGCAACATCCTGATGCTGTGAAGTTTCACCATTAAGTGAAAATAAACTGGAATCACTCCACCTTTGTTTCCACGTGGTTTGAACAAACTAAAGTATCTCCTGAACTAGCAAGTCTTATAAAAGAAAAGCAATTTTAAAGTACATCCTAACTATAGTGTATATCTTACATATTAGATTTCTACAGATCTCCATGTGCTTTCAGTCAATTCAGATTCAATTCCTAAGGACTGCAAATTCCTAATTTAGATCAATTCTTATTTAAGGCCACAAAAGAAGTTTCTCCTGTTTCTTTTGCTGTCTTTAGCTCTTTGTTTTGTCACAAGCCACCTTCACCTTATTCCTAAGGTGGGGAGCCAAGCGGGCATCCTGGTTTCTGTTGGTGCAGTCTGCAGCAGTGGGACCAGGCTGCCAAACAGCTCTGGAGGGTTAGGAAAGCACAGAGACAGGAGTTGGCCAAGGGTGATACAGCTTGGAGGTGTCACAGCATGGAGAGCTCCTATATTTGGGTAAGAAGGACCTTTTTCTGGTCATGCTCTCCGTTTCAGTTGTGTGTGACCTTCATTGCCTTTCTAACCTGCTTGGTTTCACTGAACTCAGCTGGCTCTGCCTCCCAGGGGACGTCACACAAGGGTGCAGCACCTGTGGCACTTTGCACAGCGCTTCTTCTTCTTCTTGGGGTGGAAAATGGTCATGATTGCCTCGTCAAAGACAGTCTTAAGGCCTTTCTGGGTGAGTGCTGAGCACTCCAGATAGCACTGGGCTCCGATCTGAAAGAGAGGAGGGAAAATAAGAGTCAGTAACCACTGTTGGGAGACACAGAGTGATGCTGTTCCAGCATCTTCCTGCATTTAGAAAGGAGTGAGACCATTTCTCTGTTTGTATCTGACTGTATCTGGGGTGAAGGGACAAGCTCATGTGGTCATCCTGAGGAATCAGCATCAACATGAGTATCTCACCACATGGGAGTGAATTCCTGCAGGAATTCCCTGCACAACCCTCCAGAGAGAGGGGCTGCACCCATGTTTGAGGGCTGGACCAGGAGCTTGGCCTCCTGCCTGTGCAGCTGGGAAGGCTTCTGAGGAAATGCTGGGTTGGAGTTGAACCCCTCACACACTTGGCTCTTCTCCCCTGAACTGTCACTCTTGTGTCCTGCCTCCTCCTGTCCCAGGGAGCTGCTACCTGGGGAGGGCTTCCAGTTTGTTTCTGGGAATGGGGAAGCATCATTTTGAGACAGGAGTCTCCAGGGTGTGCTGGCAAGACACAAACACCCACAGAGGCCTGGGAATGCAGCCTCAGCTTATTCAGCAACCTTGTGGCTTATTCAGCTTGTTCTGCTCATGGATGCTTTGATTTTGAGGGCCAGGGACAATAATAGCACCTGCAGCATATAAATGGACAAGGCCAGGATCCAGAATCCTGCACCCCAGAGCTTGGGGAGTGATTCTGACCCCCTGCATTTCCAGGAGAAATGTACAGTCCTACAGAAACTTTGGGAGCACCTTCTCTGCTGCCTGCAGTGCCATGGATACGTGGGAATCCAGCTGTCTGTGCTTTTGTAAGGGAAAGGGAGGAGTTTGACAGGAGGTGGCTTGACTGCAGAGAGGCGTTTGCCACATGCATCTCCTGGCAGAACCCTGAGCAAGAAGCACTTGACTTAGATAAAACAAGTTGTAAAATCTGTTTTGATGCCCATTTGCCACCTGCTGCCCTGTGTTCCTCACATGGAACCTTGAGGAACCAAGATTTTCTTAGACATTGGTCATGGCACCTGCCAGAGATCAGAAGTGTTTGGACCATTCTCTTTGACACATGGTGGGATTTTTGGGGTTGTCATGTGCATGCCCAGGAGCTGGACTCATTGACCCTTTTGGGTCCCTTCCCACTCAGGATATTCTGTGTTCCAGCTGACACTACAGCAGAAGTGCAAGCTCAGGGGTCACAAGGTGTGCCTGGGTCCAGCCTGTTTGAACAGAGGCTCCAATCTCTGTCTGGGGCCAAGGGGCCTTGGGGGAGCCTTGAGGAAAGAAACCCAGAGGAAAGCTGGGATCAGTCAGCCTCATTGGCATCAGAAGAAGCTGTTTTACCTCCTTTGCCAGCTTCACTCCGTGCTCATAGGTGAGGGGTTTCTCCTTCATGTAAAGCAGCCGTGCCAAAGTTTTGGGATCATCACGGAGGTCAATCTAAGGCAAAATACACAAAATTTGGGCTGTGATTCTTCAGGCAGATACTCATGGCTTTACAGACCCACATCAGGGCAGCTGTATCACTCCTCAACTCAGGTGATACTTAGAAATAAATTGCACATTTACTTACCTTTTATTTTTGTTTCAGTTTACCATGAATTAGCTCTCCTTTGCAGGTTGTTGGGCCACAGCTCAGATGGGTGTGGTACGGGAAAGAACCCCACTGGTGGGGGGAAGCTGCTGCAACCCTGCACTGCATCACCCAAACCCCACCCTGACAGGCCAGACTGACACTGTTCACTCTGGCTTGAAACAAAATCCTTTGTTTCCACGGAAAACATCAAAGTGAAGTATTTTGGCATTTAAAAACTGCCCATTTTCAGACTGTGTGATCCAAAGGATAATGCTTTTATTTCTAAATGGGTATTTTAGATTATTCCAATGTAAAAAACAAAGACAGTGTTTGAATTATTTGCCTTTCCTGTGGCATGAAGACTTTGGTTTTGACCAGCATTTGATCTGTTTCTCTATTTGACTTAGCTTACTGTCCAGTGCTCTGACATTTTCCACACGGTTGTATCCCTTCCCTCACAGTCTCTATCCACTCTGTGTCTTGGTAACAAACCCATATTTAAGGCATTTTTATTTGATTGACAGATTAATAGATTTTAAGGCCAAAATAAAGGGGTTTGATTGTTCAGTCTGACAATCACTGTAACACAAGCAGGATGGTGAGTCACCAGTTGTAATGTTGATACAAAAGCATGAAGGGAGGCTACTTCCTTCCCATGTCATCGGGCTGGTTACTCCCATTCTTAAAATTTAGTTTGAAGTTTAGCTTCAGCTTCTAGCCACAAACTTTGATGGTCTTTTTTGGCCTCCTCATCAGAGATCTGTATGAAAACTTTTCTCCCTCTAGGTATTTATGACACATTAATATACATTTGAATAAAAATATGGGATGAGCTTTGCCAGCCAGTCTGGACACCTGCACATTGGATTCCTTTCCTAGTCCCTGAAATTTCCTCTAATGGGAAAATCTGGCTGAATTTCCTACGAGTTCAAAAGGAAACCTTTCCAGATGCTCAGGAGAGGCTTTACCTGTGTTCCTATGAGGACATAAGGCACGTTGGGCATGCAGACTTTCAGCTCAGGCACCCACTCCTCCTGCACGTTGTGGTAGGAGGCAGGATTCACCACGGAGAAGCAGATCAGGAACACGTCTGTGTTGGGGTAGGACAGGGGTCTCAGCTGGTTGTAATCCTCCTGCCAGGGGACAACAGCGAGAGTGTCACTGTGACAGTGTTCACAGGGGTCTGGGGTTGAGGGAAGAGATGAGGATCTGACTCCATGTTTCAGAAGGCTTGATTTATTATTTTATGATATGTATTATATTGAAACTATACTAAAAGAATTGAAGAAAAAATTTCATCTGAAGGCTAGCTAACAATACAATAGGAAAGAATGATAACAAAGGTTTGTGGCTCGGACTCTCTGTCTGAGCCAGCTGACTGTGATTGGCCATTAATTAGAAACAACCACATGAGACCAATCACAGATGCACCTGTTGCATTCCACAGCAGCAGATAACCATTGTTTACATTTTGTTCCTGAGGCCTCTCAGCTTCTCAGGAAGAAAAATCCTAAGGAAAGGATTTTTCATAAAAGATGTCTGTGACAGTCACAAGGTGAGGATGACTGCAAGGGGGGGTGTCATGTTGGGTTTGATGAAGGGGTCAGCACTGTCCATACTCATTCACACTTCCCAAGCTCCAGGTGGCTGCTGGAAGGGGGAATAACCACCCTTCAGAGGACAAAAGTGCTGATTTATCAGCATTTTACCAAAAAGAGCTGAAAGATGCCCCCTCTCTGGGAGCTGTTCAAAGCTGGATGGGGCTGTGAGCAAGCTGGTCTAGTGAAAAGTGTCCCTATCCCTGGTGAGATGTGTGTGTGTAATTAGATAATTTTGATAGTCCCTTCCACCTCAATCATGCTGTGATTGTGTGAACAAGTCTTGTTTGTGTTCTCTGTGGAGATGCTGGTGCAGAAGGTGATGCTGAACAGTCCTGCAGGGTGCACAGCAGTGTGCCAGCCAGCACAAAACATCCTGAAACCAAAAAGCAGATCAAATCCAGCCTGCAGTACCTGGGTACTCACTGGGGGTGATTTAGTGTTTCCACAGGCCATGCGTGGTGGAAGGAGATGTTTTCTCCATAGTGGTGAAGAAGGTGAATTTTCAGACACTCAAATCCCAGCTGTGCTATGTCATGAGCTGGCTTTGATAGCTGAGTTTCAGGGAAGAATTCAGGTCTGTTTTCAGGCTTGAGAAGCTGAGAGCAAGCAGAGGTTTTGCAAGCAATGTGAAAGGGACAGCCTGGTTCTGTCTGACAGTGGGAGCATTTGTAGCTGTGTCTGGTGGGTACTGTTCAATGAAACCTCTTAGAAAACTCCAGTGCAATGAAACAGATGCTTTTTAGAGAGGATGCATCTGCTCCAAAGGCTTTTTTAGGGGTTTCAGAATTAAAAAAGGGGAAAGGAACACAAAGCTGGAGTGTGGGAAACAATAATACATGCTGCTGTCAAGCCTGACTGCAATGTAGATCTGCAGTTTATAGTTTCTGCATTCTGGACAAGTCTCAAATCTCTGCAGTCTTTTGGTTCTAACTGTGTGAAAACTCAGCTGGTGTGATTTGCTTTGCAGATACAGACTAGTTAATAAAAAGAAGGCTAATAAAAGGGGGGAAAAAGACACCTGGGTGCTGTTTCTCAGACTCAAGAACATTTATTTTAGGTAGGGAAAACCCACATTAGGGCAGGAACAATGCAAGCTGCTGCTTGTCCTGCAGGAGAAAGTGATGCAGGACTGTTCAGTGTGTGTCAGAATAGATGATGTTTTAGTGCAGCCTGATTTCTGCCTTGCTTTGATTGGGTCAGCTAATGAGAGGCCTTAATTGTGAAGTGAGACTGGCAAATCACCTTTCTGAAGGGTCTTTTTCACTGACTACACAGTAATAAATTGACCCAGAGTCCTTCTGGATCAACACTACTTTGCAAAATATACCAATGAATTACTCAAAACCAGTTTGCACCAACTGTTTCTAAAAAAATCCCCAAAAATTTAATTATTTATTCTGAAAGGAAGCATGAGCCCAAATTTAGCTCCGTGTCAGGAAAGAAAAGTTTAAAAAAGCATCCTGAAACACAAACAAAATGTTTTGTTTTGTCTAACTGGATGTTTATTGTCCCAAACCCACTTTGACAGGAAGAATAAATTCTCATTTACTTCCACCAGCCCTCACAGCCACAGTATTTGGGGTAAAACCAGAGTGTTTTTCAAGTGGCATAACTGTGTCTTTACAGTGGCATAGAAAGATCTGAAGAAGGATTTACATGGGGAGGTGTTTGGATGCTTCACCTCCCAGGAAAGTGGATTAGGAATTGAAGTGGATTCAATGAGTAGCAGGGAAAAACCCCTCAGAGATGTTTGTGGGGTTTGTGGGGTTTGTGCACCAGTATGCAGCTCATGAAGGAGCAAAGTCAGTGACAGGAGATTTATCCAAGGCTCCGGAGGTGGCAGCCAGCCCCCAGCAGAGGTTAATAGAGACAAAGTGGATGCCAAGCTGAACGGATCAGAGGAGAAATTGCATTGTAGGGACAGCTTTATGTGGATGCTGTGGGTTAGGAAAGCCTGGCCTGATTATGGGACATTGTTTGAAGGCAGAACATCAAACCTGAGGTGGATTGTGGCACAGCCACCACGGGCTGATACCAGCAAAGATAATTTCTGTGCTTTGGGTTTGGCTCCTGAAACAGCCACGTGGTGGCAGCAAGCCTCAAGGAATCCTCATCCAGGAGTTTTGGGAAGAAATTGGCTAAATATAGCCATTTTCAATATTCCAGACGTGCATATTTAGAGGCGCTGGGACTTACTGTACCATTAAAACTGCAGATTAAAACCATGAGCACTCTGCTTGGCTGTGACAGCTCCAGGAGCCTGCATTTAATTTCATTTTCCTTGTTCCTTCTGAATCCCTAGAAAATAATTTTTCAGGAAGAGCATTCCTGATTTGAGCTATCAGCACAGAGTATTATATAAGTTGTAAGCAGGGACAGCCCTGCATCTCATAGCAGAGGTCTCACCTCCCACCAGGGCACATGGGATTTTTCACAGACAGGTTAAAACACAATTATCATGGATAAGAGTTGATCTGGGCTCCTGAACATGAACAGGATCCTCCAGACCACATCAGACAAGGACCCCTTCTCTGTACCTGCTCTCCAGGAGAAGGCCTGATGGCCTTGCAAAAAATAAAAAATAAAAAAAAAAAGAAGAAGAAAAAAAAGTTAAAATAAAATAAAATAAAATAAAATAAAATAAAATAAAATAAAATAAAATAAAATAAAATAAAATAAAATAAAATAAAATAAAATAAAATAAAACCTTGCTGTGGACCTTTAGAAAAGACAGCCTACTGGGTAATTTCTCCTTCAGAGATGGTCAATCTCACAAAAAATGTAAAAAAGGGACTGAACATTTCCATGGGTATGGGCCCCATCCAGGGAGGAGTGCTGTAGCAAGTGACAGTAATGTTTGGGAAGGGACTCGAGTCCTTGTGGGCTTAGGCTGTGGCCGATCAATAATTTATTTTTATCTATTTATTTTCCCAGCTCATGCTTGCATTGTGCTGCCTGCTATTTAGGGAGCTCAAGGCTTCCCAGTTAACATTGCCTGGCCACTGGTTTGGCCTGGAAATGCCAGTGCCAGACCAGGCCCTGGTGAGTTATTTGTCTGTGACTTGCCAGGACCAAGATCAGCAGTTGGTGCTGCTCCCTCCCCTCCCCTCCACCTTGGCCATCAGCTCAGCAGTGTTTGTGCCCCAAAAATGCAGCAGAATTGCCTTTTTTTTTTGTTTTTGTGTTGTTGCTGTGCTGATCTCTTGTACACTCTGCTAAAGCATTTTGCACCTAAGTCCAGCCCAGCAAAAAGATCACAGTTTTTTCCTCCTAGGACCATTTGTGCCAGGGATACAGAGAACCAGATACCTCAAATCTGGGGTCTCTGCCAGCTCTCCCTTCAGGCTGACAGAGGGTCCTGCTGCAGGAGTACATTTTTCAATTGTTATTTCATTAGCATATGTTTTATAGCATCGCAGTGTCAAGGGCTATTTCTGGCTATGACTTCACACTGATGCCTTTGGAAAGCCACACAGCACAAGGAGAAGGAGGGAGGAAACAACCCAGATGATCTGTTGTTATAACTGGAGCATGTGGGAAGCATCATCCCTGCAGCCTCCACGGGGACAATCCAGTCATCAGGGGCTGATTCATGCTCTGGGCTCTGCCTGGAGAGCCACGTCCTCTGGAGCAGGGTCTGGAAGGTTCCTGGGCTTGGGGAGCCACAGAAAGGCTTTGGAGGCAGGTGGGGAACTGTCTAGTGTGAAGCAAAATGCTGAGGAATGGATGGAGGGGTGAGGCTTGTCAAAGAGACAGCTGAGTGTTCCTTTTGGCTCAGGAGGACAAATGAGTGAGAGGAGGTGTTGCTGTGGAAATGGGTGGCAGGTGGAACTGTCAGCCCTACAAAACAAGCAGGAATATTAAGGCACAGGGTGAAAACTGACTGGGAACTGAATATAACTTCAGTCTGGCTTGCAAAGGCTTGCAGGGCTGATGGATCATGGCACAGGCTCTGAGCTCAGAGTTTGTGAACACAGAATGAAAGACTGAACAGGATTTGGACATGGGGCAAGGGCTTGGGTCATATTTTGGGATTGGCTTTTGGATCATCTGTTTTCACCATGTGGATAGGAAAGATGTGTGGTCTGTAAGGGCCACCAAAGCAGCTAAGACTAGTGCTGCCTACAGAGACATGATAAGAATAAAACTAAAGAAAGTGAAACCCAAAGCATCAAAGCCCCAGTTCTGCTGAGTGCAGGTTTTTCTGGAAGTGACAGTCTGTTCTGGTGTGGGTATTTTGATCTCTCTGCACAGTGCTGCAAAGTATATTCTGCCTGAAGTGGCCTTTTGCAGACAGCAGGGTCTCCTTCTGCACTGTTTGTGCCTTTCATAGCAGTCAGTCATGGCCAAAACCAGCACAGCTAAGAGGGTGCTGCTTTCCTGGTGGAAGCAAAGCCCTGCATCCAGGGCTGCTGCAACCCAGAGGGAGTGAAGCAAATTCCCAAATTTGCTTTCTCCCCTGCTGGCTTCAGTGTCAGCTGTGACTGGAGGAGCTGGTGGATGTGGGTTACAACATTCCCAGTCTGTGAGGAACCTGGAGCCTCCTCCCTTGCTCTCAGCAGATGATTTTTTTGCAAGGTTTCTGTGCAGACTATGTCCCTTTCTTTATTTTGTCACTCACTGGCATTTGGAGTCAGGAGAGGGAAATTTCACCACAAAAAATGTGTTGCTCCCTGTACTTCCTTCTGCCCTTCTGCTGGCAGAGCAAAGCAGTGAGAAATAATTTCTCCTCCTCTCCAGGGGGTGAAATTATTCTGCAAGCTTTGAGTGCAATCACACCATATCAGAGTGTGGACAGTGGAAACAGCAAAAGAATTCAAAATGTAACTAAGCATGGGATTCGGACTCTCTTGTAATGGACACACTTGTCCTAGGAGAAGAATGTTGGGATGTTGGGGTGGATGCAAATCTGGCTGGGTTACCACTTAAAAAGTCAACAGCTGGTGACTGATAGACTGGTGCTGAATTATAGCAGTTTTCTGATCTTGAAAATGGGAATTATTCTCTGTATCTTCAATGCCACCATGTGGTAAAGGTAAGAAAACACTGATTACACAAAGCATGGTATTTGGAGTAGGAAGGTGGGTATATGGGGGGTTGCACAGCCTCATCAAACTTTATTTTTTTGATTAGGCAAAACACAATCTTAGGGATTAATGTATTTGTGTGTGTTTTACTGCTGAAACAGAATGAAAACGAAAGGGAGAAGGTCAGCAGTTCAACCATTACAACTCAAACCTAATTGCTATTATTTGTGAAAAAAACCCCGACAAACTCCACAAACATTACCAACAACAAATCCCTGTGTATGACAGTAACAAACAAGCCATGGGGAAGGAAAATGATAAATGTTTTGCAGTTCTTTACCTGCCCTGCAGTGTCATAAAGCCCCAGCAAGTGTTGTTGTCCTCCCACAGTCACGGTTACTGGAAGAGAGAAACAAGAAGTGTTATTTATGCACAGGCCAGTGGCCTCATTTTGATGTGTTTTAATCCCAAAAATGCCAACAGACACATTAGCAGGCGTCCTCCACTGGGCATTCTGAACCCAGCATATCTATCCAACCCAAACTGAATCACAACAAAAGCAAATCCTTTATGCCAAGATCTCATTAGTGCACAAACAGCCCAGGGTGATGAGCTGCACACACTGCTGCCATCAGGGTCCAGAGACAGGGGGACATTTGCCTGTCCCTGCAGCCACCAAATGAACACCCTGGACTTGAGAGCATGGGATTCCTGCCTCCCCACCATGGGCATTGGGGTGGGCTGGTCATGGATCATTGGGAAGGTTTTTTGTTATTTTATTCCTTCCAGGCTGTGGAATGATGAAGCATTCAGCAGTAGCTGGTGTTTGGTGGGTCTCACTGGAGGTGCAGCTGTCCTGCCCTGTGCCATCTCAGGTGAAATGGCAGTGTTTAGTACCTGGGGCTGTGTGGTGGGTGATTTGAAGGACAAGGAAGGAAGAGGAGCTGGAATATTTTCAGGGATGTTGACCACATTCTGTGGCAAATGAAGGAAAGCTTAGTTTGTTGCTCACATCCAGCACATTTACTCCTTTAGCAGAAATCACTATGAACTTCATTTTGAGCCCACTGACAAATTTTGACATTGACAAAAATGTTTTCTCATTGCCCCATTATTATCCTGTAACCAGTGTTATTTCTTATACAGGACATGATCTGGGTTAATGACATTTAGTTAACCAGTTAATCTGCTTAAATCATTACTACTCAACTGGAAAGAAAGGAGGCCGGTCCAGTTCCACCCATTAGTCAACAGGAAGCCTTCAAACATTTGTCAGGAAGGTTGCTTAAAATAATTATATTGTTGCAGCATATGGACTATTAATTTTTTTTAAACATGAGGACAAGTGGCAAGACCTAGGAATGAACATAAAACTTTGTCAGGAATGGGGGAAGAGGCTCTGACTGGTGTCTATCAGGTGATCCCAACTTGCAATTAATGAGGCTGGGAATGAGTAATGGTTATTTTGAACAATAGAAAAAAAGAGACTTGAAAACATCATGCAGTATCCTGCTGATTTTTGGTTTGTTTGGTGATAAAATTTGTAGCAGAAAAGCAGCTACAAATTTATGGAATTTAATAGCTCCTGCACTGGGGAAAAATGTCCTGTTTGAAATCTCTTGGACTGAGAGTCTCTGCCAGTGTGACTGGACAGGCTGACTATTCAGCAGCTTTATTTGATTGCAGAGACACAGCAATGCTGTCAGCACATAAAGAGAGCAAACCTGACATCCTGGAAGTACAAAGGCTCAGTGGGGACCAGACTTGCTGATGAGAGCAGGCTGGGCTGCACTCTGCACTGCTGGGGCTGCCTTGGGATGTGCACTCAGGAGGAGGTGGGGAAGGGGAGGCAGCTCCCTCTCCTTATCTCAGCTCTGCACTCTGCAGCTCTAGGGAACTCATGGACACTGGCCATGGATGCCCAAGGTGGGAAAGAAGTACAAGAGTGAGGACATGGCCACCAACATAGACAGGAGACGGTCCAGATGCCCCATCCTCTTCCTTCAACCTGACTTGAATGAAATAATTTAAAATAATCCTCCCTGGCCCTGTGGTTTTCAGCTTCTTATGGTGTAGGGAATCCCAGAATGCCCAGCAGGGGTATGAAGTGTGTAAGTTACTGGCAACACTCCTGCTTTTCTTAGCTGCCTTCTCAGAAGCAGTGGGGTTACAGGTGTCAGCACAGCTCACCGGAGGCAGCGGGAAATTTGCTTTTTTTCCCCCACTTGCAACCTTGGCAAGCCTCCAATCCGCCCTTGTGCCAAGAAATGCAGGAGCCAGACCTGCTCTGGAGGTTTTACTCTGCTCAAGGACCAGCTGTGAAGATGTACCCTTCAGCTGAAGGCAGCATTCCAGCTGCAGTGCACAGCTGGCCGAGGTGGTGTTTGGGAGCACACGCGGTCTCTGGGGCTGTGAACAGCAGTTCCCTGTCAGTCCTTGGTGGAATGTGCAGGGAGCCTGCTGAGCTCCTCCAAAGCAGGATGCTCTCAGGACAGCTGCGAGGCACATGGAGGTGCAGATTGTGACCTGTGCAGAATGTTCACAGGGGTCTTAGGATGAGAGAAGAGACGAGGATCTGACTCCATGTTTCAGAAGACTTCATTTATTATTTTATGATATATGTTATATTAAAACTATATTAAAATAATAGAAGAAAGGATTTCATCAGAAGGCTGGCTAAGAATAGAATAGGAAAGAATTATAACAAAGGTTTGTGGCTCGGGCTCTGTGTCCGAGCCAACTGACTGTGACTGGCCGTTAACTAGAAACAACCAACATGAGACCAATCACAGATGCACCTGTTGCATTCCACAGCAGCAGATAATCATTGTTTACATTTTGTTCCTGAGGCCACTCAGCTGCTCAGGAGGAAAAATCCTAAGGAAAGGATTTTTCATAAAAGATGTCTGTGACAGTGCAGATCAGCTTGAATCTGAAGAGCCATGTGCCACACATCAGTGCTGACAGCGTTATCCAGCTCTGCCTCTCCTGCTGGCTCACCCTGAGCACTGGCAGATTGGGCTGGGTCCTGCTTGCAAAGACATGTTCAGCGCTTAAAAAACTTAAAAGCTGAAATTTACTCTGCTGTGAAGCTTTGCTGGCCCATCTCTTTCTTGGTGGCATCTGACTGAGAGAGCTGCACTGGCAAAAAGCCCTGGTGCAGATACAAATTGCTGGTGTGTTCCAGTAATTAATATGGTTTGGAGATAAGCTGTTTGGATGGAGGATCAGTCCACCTCGAATGTGCTGTGCTCTGCCAGAAGGATTTAACTCCTAGACTCTTATCTGTGCTTTGTGGTCCATGAAGTCACGGTGGATGTTTTGCAGCAAGTCTGTGGAGCCACACACTGAGCAGTGATTGATGGCTTGTGCAGTTCAGTTTGGCTCCTGGTCACCTCTGGGAAATGCTGAGGGGGAATAAAGAGATTGGTGGTGTCCTACCATTACTCTTTCCCCACACAAGGGATAAGAATTGCAAGGGCTCTTGGAAAAAAATACATCCTGAGTCTATCTAGCTTGCATATCACATTTAATTCTGCTTCTACGTCTTGTCCCTTATGTGTCCTGCTGTGAATTTCTGCATGGCACCAGTCCTATATTTTTACTTTTTCTCTCTTTCTTTTTCTCTCTTTCTCTCCTTTTTACATTTTTCCTTTTTTCCCCCTCCCCCGCTTTTTCTTTTGCCCATCAAACTTTATATTTTCTTTTTTCTTGTCGATTGTTCTAGCCTGTCTCATCATCAATGGATATTCTTCCTGCCCATATCACCTCTGAATTTGCAGCTACCACCCCAGCAAAACCTCAAGTGCTGTCCTTGGATTCCTGGCTCTGAATGCAGTGGGGACCAAATGGCTCCCACTGGCAAATCAAATGAACCCTGGCTCTTGAAACAGTGATGTCCAGGTTAATATATTAGTGCTAAAATTTCCACCACACTTTCAAGCAGGCAAAACAGATGTGAAAATAAATGGCTCTTGCCTGTGAAATAAATGGCTTTTGCCTCTGAAAACTTCATGGTGTTTTTATACCACGAGTTTATCAATCTGCCTCTGTCAGGCAAAAGTCTATTCAGAGTATCCACTTGGTGGGTCATATTTATGAGCTGAGATTGCCCTGCTAGATTTGTAGGCCTCACTTCTGGCTTTATTCCAGTTTACTCTTACTTACCCTGTTATTATCTTTTCCTGTTCTCTCTGTGGACAGGCCTATGGGAAGCCAATGAGGAATTCCTTCCCAGCCACTGGGGTAATGCAGGCTCCTTTATGGGATTGTGAACTCGATTTTATGAGCAGTCTTGGAGTAACAAGACAAATATGAACTCTCCTTGTCATTTACTGACTGTATTGATGTATTGATTAAGCACTGAAACGACCTGGCCTTTAACACTGAGTGCAGTAGAGACTGCAGTAAAGTGAGGCTGAATATTTGCACAGTCCTGGCCCTCCTTTCTCTCCAGTCTGGGTTGCACCAGATGATGCAGCAGGGCAGATGTTCCCCTCCTTTCACTAGGTGGTTTTAACCAAGTGCAGAGTGTGTAAAACACTGCTTTAAAGGTGATTGCTAGGTCATAAATTAGCTGAGTATTGCTTACTAAAGTTTGAATTACTATTTTGGGTTACTTCCAAGGCTTTGTAGAAGGTCTGTGTGTCTGGAGTTCTGCTAAATGACCTCAGCACAGAGCTTGGCCACCACAGCAGAAGGACAAGGTGTAGATCGATATTGTGTGGGATGGACCTCGTGTGGACTATGAACAGGTCTGAGCTGGGAGCTCTGTTTTTAAATCCATGCTTAGTTTGTGTTCTGGGGACAATGTGACAATTTCCATTGATGTTCTCAACGCCCAGATTGCCCCAGATCCACCTGTCAGTGGCCAATCTTTGCCCAACCCTTCTCCCACTGTGCTTTGTTTGGTAACTTTTTGGGGCTGAGCAGCACGCATGGAAGAGCCCTTCAGCCAGACAGCAGCAATGTTCACTGTACTGACAGGAATGGGACATAAATTGTCTGCTGAACTCTCACAACATCTTCAGTTTGATTAATGGAGCAAAGCAACACATAAATCTCTGTATGACACCAAGCTAGGATGCAATATCCCAGCCTCACTTAGCTGTGGCACAGGAGAGTGGATTTGCACATCAGGGGGAATTTTTCCATGCCAGTGAAGAAGTGCTTGCAGAACCCAAAGACTGTGAAACCCCCAGCCAGAATACATACAGGAGCCAAGCAGTGTCTAATGTGACATCAGATGGGAAAAGTAATCTATTTATTCCAGTGCCTTCCTGCCAACAAATTAAGGTCCAGCTGCTTCAGAGAAAGAAGCCAGGAGCCTGTGAGCCAGCAGGGATGGTGGCACCTGCCTGGGTGGAAAGACTTTCTCATGGTTTTGGGCAAATTAAACTGCTTCAAGCCTCAGACTTTCACAAGGGCCATCTTCAGCCCTAGGCAGCCAGCTCTGAGTATTAATCTGTGCACAGACTGCTCACTATGATTACATGTACCTCATGAATGTTGCTTAACACAGAATAATCAAAAAATGATAAAATGATTGGGGTGGAAGGGATCTTAAAGACAGTGTAGGTCCAAGCCCCCTGCCATGGCAGGGATATCTGGCACTAGACCAGGTTGTTCAATGCCCCATCCGGCCTGACCTTGAGCACTTCCAGGGATGGACACCAGTACAAGAACAACTACAGTTCTGGTTGATCTGCTGGCACTAGAAATGTCCCAGTCTGTTTGTTTTCATTCTGGGAAAAAGGATAAAACCAGAACATGGGCAAAAGGACAGATCTTGGTCAGCAAGTTCCTTCTAAGGCACCTTTCAGGATAATTCCTCTGATGTGAGGCTCCTGACACAGTGAATGTGGTCTGCTCTCCAGCAGCTGATGTCCCTGGGGATACTGACTCTGTGTTTGCTCACTGGGTAATATTTTTCCTTCCTTCCTAAATGCACTTTTGTGAAATCTCTTGTAATGAACTGGAAATTCCCCTCCACTCTACAGATGTTTTCTGCTCTCTGGAGCTTACACCAGACAGGACAGGAGTATTCTGGTAGGAGTTTGTTTGAAGAAGAATGATTTCAAAAATCTGGTTTATAATTGTCCTCTTTTTGTACTGCATAGCTCCTAAATAAGGGTCTCTGTGGCTGGAATTTGAGGATCCCTGTCCCAGCTAGGCACTGAAACTCAAAAACACCTCAAAGGCATTTTGATCAAAGATATCCAGATCTTTCATTCCCTTTGGTTCCCATAATGGTCAGGCATCTAAATAACTGAGCTGGAATTACATATCCCAGGCTTTAAGAATTAGGAGCTTTGAGGATTCCATCAGAAAACAAAGTGAATGTGGGCAGTGCATTTTTATAGCACCTTCCAAGTGCCTCATGTACATTTCTGAATCCTATTTTGAGTAATATTTTTCTTCAGAATATCTTTCTTTGGCTAATCCAGGTGGAGAAAATAAAATTCAGGGATCAGGTGTCACACAATGCTTTGATTTTGTTTGGGTCACTGTCTGGGAAAAAATTTCTGTTGCTGTGGACCACCCTTCAGAAGATGTTGCACTGCTGCAACTGAAGCTGGGAATGCTCTGGAAACTGCAAATCAAAGCCCTGGGGATGCTGCAATCCAGCAGCCACCAAAAAAAGACAGTCAAAATAAAGAGTTAGAAAGACCTTAAGGACAGACATGCAGGCCAACCCATGACAATCACCCAGCTGAGCTCTGCCACTGGTTCCCACTTTAGCCAGAAGCCTCACTTGCAGTGCTGCCCTTGGAAATACTCCTTTTTGCTTTGGCTGAAAGGCAATCCTGCAATGTTTTGTGGCCAGCCCACCCAGGGCAGGTAAGAGCTGGTGTTACAGGACCCTTGGCTGCACAAGGGTCTGTGACTCCAGCCTGGGCCTTTCTTCACTTCCATACATCAGGGTCATCTCCAGGAGTCTGAGTGATTTGATGTTCAAGGAATGTTCTCCCACTCCCTCCTTCATGACAAACAAGATTTGATTACAGCCAAGTCAATGTTCTACCCCAAACTTGCCCTGCAGCTTAGCCACATTCTTCTGAAAAGCAAATCAAAAGCATGCTATTCTACCCTGTAATTGGCTTAAATACCCCACTTTATATGTAAATTTTACTAAATGCTTTGAATTGCTCTTGGAATCATCTACCACCAGTCACACACAGACCTCTGAGAGCCAATGTTTTCCAAAAGGAAAGCTCTGAGTAAACCTCACCATTCCCTGTCACCTCATCAGTGGATGAGATCTATGTTCTGCTGAGCAAATACTTCTGCCCATCTGATATTTACAATATCTGAAAAACATCTCCAGTCTGCTCCCTGTGGTGGGAGCACAGAGAGGCCTCCAGGGCTGGGATTCAGCTGATTTCACTCCTGTAGCTATTGGTCTAATGAGGTGGTGAGGAATGTGCTGCTTTGTCTTTAGGCCACAGACATTTAGTGATTCTAAAGCCAGATAGGATTCATAGTATCATTTATTCTGCTCTAAATAGCTTATCTAGTGTCTTCCTACAAGGCATATTTTCTTGTTCTTGAATTATTCTTGCAGCTGTTTTCCAAATATTTTGTTGAGCAGTTGCTGTGACCAGACAGTGTGGTCTAGCAATGGTTTCATTAATGATCTAGCCAGAGGTAACATGACTTTCCTATTCCTACCTGTCACCCCCCCAATGGCTCATCTAAAGCTCTCTTTGGTTGATTATCCTCATTATTTAATGAGTCTTGCTGTGCTTTATTCCTTTCTTAAGGCTAAAGTCCAGTCATTCTTGGCTTTTGTATTTGCAAGCCTTTTTATTACATTCTTTTTTAACTCTGTGGCTGAGTGGAAAATCTGGAGACTGTAACTCAAACACCCACTGAAGGCATCTCACAAAAGGGGAGGGGAAGAGCCAGGCTCCTGCAATGATCCCGGAGCATGGAAGTCAACTATAAAGCTTTTTTGAGAGTCAGAATTAAAGGCTTTGGGAAGTCTGGGGTTGTCTATGCAGTGACAAGCTTTTTCAACAGAATGTTTCAGGTCAGAAAAATGATATCCAAACACTTCTCAATCTTCTCTTTCCAGACATCTCCCCACTGCCTCTAGGGACTACTCTTCACCCTGGGCTCTTATCTCTAAGGGGCATCACCTTGTCCATACGGGTTTGAAGATTTCAGTGGAATCAGTGGGAAAATGCCCAATCCTGCCTCCTGCTGCAGCCTCCCTGGGGAAGGAGGGTGGCACCAAGTGACAATTCCATTGTCCCATTCTGCAACAGCAACAGATTCATGGAGACGGTGCCATCCTAGAGGAGGATTCACAACTTGTGCTGTGTGGTTTTTTTGGAACCTGAGAGAAAAAACAATGCAGCTCTTCACAGAGGAAGTGTACCTGTCCATCAATCATTTTTAATCGAGCAGCTCTAATGAAATATTCTCAATCTTTCAAAATGCACTGAGAAGTCAGACTTCAGCACTGGCCAGCATACATGACATGGAACACAAAAGCAGTGGAGGTTGATTAGGAAAATGAATTTGGTCCAGAAATGGATGAAAGAGAATAGAAATTCCCAAAGCTTCCAGAACATCTTGAGCCAGCTTCTGCTCAGTCTGGGACATTACTTATTTATAGGCAGCATGAATGAAGTTGATTTATCGGAATCATCGACCTCATTGTTTGTAAAATCAGCACTGGAGGATTTCCCCTGTATCCCCATGAATTATTGCTGTGCTAATCAATCCTTGAACAAATTCAGCTCGACTGATAGCAGGGTCCAAGGAACTCTGGGGTCTCTGTGCCCAGTTTCTCCAGTAACAGTGTGGAGGGAGCTCTTGGGAGCTCAAGGTTGTGCAAAGCCCTGCTGGATAGAAAAGGCAAACATGATCACAGTCCTTGGGGACTTGAAGAGCAATTGACATTGTGTTCAAGAGAGTGTTTTGTTAGATTCCTGTCTGTCTTAAATGGAGGGCTGAGCCCTGCCACAGGCTGGGAGGAGCTTCCTGAGTGTTTCAGCTCCATCAGTTGTCCTCATGAAGGGAAGTTCTGCTCCTGAGTTAGAAACCAATAATAACTGCCAGATAAATGTAGTAAATTTGTGGGCAAATAGTGTAAACCTATTACAAAAGGAAAAAAAAAGGCAACACGTAGATTTTTAAATATTTTTAGCTCTACTAAATATTTTTGAAGTTTCCATTACTCCAGCACAATATTTAGGAAAATAAATTTTTTGGAGCTGGGTTTATAACTCAAGTCAACAGCAAACACAGTAAAGCTCTCTGATTATTAATGTGCAACTGATAATTGGAGTACCTTCAACAAGTATAACAAGTATTTTAACAAGTTATGCTGACCTGACCTGTAAAAGACCAGATACTAGAGCATTTTCAGTTTACTTTAATATAGATAAAGTGAGTCAGGACTCTAATTAAATCTTGAAACCTAACAGTGAAGGATGTATTTGGAGACTCCTAACAGTGATGCTGAGATCGTGGTAAGCAGAGAAAGGAGTGGGAATTTTGCAGCAAACACAAAAAATGGCAATGGAGGGAGAAAAATACAGGAATAAAGGGAGTTTTGGACTATTTTCCTGTCTCCTTTCTGCTGTTCATGTGAGGCAAAAGTCATTCCCCTACCTCAGCTGAGTGCCGGGGAAAAGAATATCCCCAAAGTTATGTCAGGCATCTGGTTATCAAGGGAACATGAAACTTGGTAAATAGCATCAGAATAAATGGGAGATTAGTGGCAAAATGAAACAAATTGCACTGAAATGTATCCAGGCAATACACAGGGTGTTTCCCAGAGCATGGGAGGACAAGTCTCCCTGTGTGGCTGGGGGGAATCAAGGCAGCTCATCTCTGCACTTGCACTGTTCAAAGGTCAGGATAAGGGGATATTTTTGCCTGGAAAGGAGAGGAATGCAGCCTGCAGAGGCAGTGCTGCCTAACAGTGCTGGCTCCTTGCTCTAGGTGTCCTTCTGAAGCCTGTGGTGACCTGCTTTGGTCTGGGTTATATGACAATGGGAGCAGACAATGCTGATGGAAGGGCACAGAAAGTCATCTCTGCAGTGGGTTTGTCCCCACTGTGGGCTGGACCTTCCAGTGATGCAGTGACTCTGGCCCAGTGACTTACACTGGCAGAAGGCCCTGTCAATACCGGCAGAGCACTATAGCACATCCTACCTCCACCAGGTGTGATTCTGGGGGAAAAAATGGCCTTTCTGCTTATCAGCATCTTCAACAAAAAGTACAGATGCCAAAGCTGGAAAGGAAGAAAAAAATTGCCTGATATACAAGATGGGGACAAGTGTGTGTTTTCTATAAGAACCTGATATTGGAGGAAATATGATTTATAATATAATAATGATTTATAATATAATATAGGAATATAAACCAGGAAGCAGCCACAGTTTGGCTGCTGTCTGTGCAAAGAGCCTGGGACTCCTCTTCCTCACCCTCGGTGCCAGGTAAGCTGGGCAGGCCTGCCCTGAGCTGGCTGTGGTACCTAAAGCCAGGATGTGTCTAGTGCCAGGCTGAGGTGTTTGGGATGCTGTATTTGGGCACAGATATCCAGGACATGTGTGTGTGTGTGTCCCAGGCACTGCCATGAGCACTTGAGCAAGGTCTCTGCAGTCAGAGGCTCTCCCTGGCTCAGCCAGCACAGCAGTGCCTCGGGCATCATTCCAGAGTTAGGGCAGCAGAACTTAAAATAGCATCTGATGGCTCTGGGGAGTGGGACTTAAAATAGCATCTGATCCTCTGAGCTGTGAACTGATGGGGCAGGGGCATGTTTGGCACACTGAACTGAATCCAGCAGGCCCCAGGGTAATGCTGAGGTCAGTGTGAGAGCTCAGGAGCATCAGGTTTGCCCAAACTCCAGTGCTCCTGTAGCTGACATTTTACATGCCATCAGTCCTGTTTTGGGCAGGAGGAAGATTAATGGTGTTTTATAACCCCTTCCCAACACCAGTTTCTTTAACACTTTGTCTGCATCTTGTCTAAGTCTGACCTTAATGCTGGTTTTTCCCTATGAGGCATTGCTTGAGAGGCTTGAAAACAAAATACCTGTTCCTGAGCCTAAGGAGGAGCAGGACAGAAACTCTGCTTTGCACTTCCCAGAAAAAGAATCAGGCCCATTGTTCTTTGCACCAGGAACAAGCCTGAGCTGCTATTTGCCCTGCAGCTTGCAGAGATTAGCCAAACATTTGGGCAGCAGCTCTAAGCCCATATGGCTTGAGAAGCAGAAATGTTAAACACTGAAAGCAAAAGTCTTGGAAATATTTAAACTTTCTGATAAGAAAATGTGAAGTTAGGAATTATTATTTTTCTCTTGGCTACCACAAAGGTTTTAAGTGCTGCTAATGCTTTTTCTACACCCTGCTGAGGATCTTTCCACTCTCCTGTCCAGTGTGGCAGTGCTGCAGACAATGGAGTGATTGTAATGTTGGAAAAGCAACAGTTGGAGATGGATGAAATGGTCTTAAACCTCAGTGTGCTTTTGTGTGCCTGAGAAAGGGAGAGGTGAGAGCAAACCTAAGCTCTGGATACCCTTATCCTTTATTTCAGCATGGTTGCACTCACAAGAAGCAGAGTGTGATATTCCATGATCTCAGGAGGGCAGTTTCTAGGGATGATTTGGTGGCCCTCTCAGCACAGAACTGGGTCTTGCAGGCTCCTCTCAGGAGAGCAAGAGGCTGCAGGTTGGCTGCAGCCCAGGGTGTACAGAGGAGCTGCTGAAGTGTCTGCTTGAGCTGAGGCCAGAGGATTTTTCATTTGAACAGAAAAAATAAATCCAAATTCCTCTGTAGAGCTGGAGAGGAATTTTCAGCTATAAAATGTGACTTCTACAGAATCCGAAGTTTCCATGGGAAGCTCTCACTTTCAGCAGAGGAGTTCAGATGTTTCCACTGGGAGAAATGAGGTGAAATGGTGTGAACCAACTGACCCTGATCTGAACTGCTCCCTATGTTCCCTCTTAAAAAGACCTGAGCCAGTTTGAGCAAAGCTCTTTCCCTGACAGTGACAGTGACAAGGACTCCTGCACCTGAGGCAGTGACCCTGGATGGGAACAGTGACCCTGGATGGGAACAGTGACCCTGGATGGGAGCAGTGGCCCTGGATGGGAACAGTGATCCTGGATGGGAACAGTGACCCTGGATGGGAACAGTGACCCTGGGTGGGAGCACAGCCCTGGGGTGCCAGGGAGGCAACAGGGCACTGGGATAACTGGTGACAACTGGGAGAGCAGAGCTGCAGCCTGGACTGAGAGCAAACACAAATATCCAGATCTGGTCCTGCAGATGCCATGGAGAGCTCCACACAAAGGTGAAAATGAGCTTTAGCACAGAGTCCAGGTTTTTCAGGCTGTTGGAAATGCATTAAACTGCTGGCATGGATAAGCACAACCCTCACCTTGATTGAAAATTCTGAAGTAAAATGGTTGAGTATTTTTCAGCAGATCCATTTATTTATTTCTTTTTTTTATTTGCAGGAAGTTTGTTCTTATGAAAATGTTATAATTTCAAACCTTTCATCCACATGTACAATGAAAATGAATTCTGAAATGTCTAGCTTTTCCAAGTGACAGGAATTAGTGATGGGTTTCTGCTCTAACCAAAGCTCTTTAAACTTCTAATTCTCATGTTAGGATTAAATAATTTAACTGTTCTGTTAATCATTCCACGCTTGAATACAATTTCTGAATGAAATGTTCTAATTCAGTGGTATTTCCACGAATTTCTTGTACTGCCTGTTAGCTATAACTCCATTTAGAGTGTATTTACTCTTGAAAAGATTTATTAGGTTTAATTCACCTTTGCTGCTGCCTTGTGAACATCAGAGGCAGCTCTGCTGAGATCAGAGGAGTTACTTTTGCTTGGGAGAAACATCAATCATGTAGCTGCAAAACAAGTGAACTAATTTTGAAACAAGCAGTGTATATTTTCATGCAAATTGCTGTTAAAATGTTATGCATGCAATGGTCACTAGGTGCAGAGAGCAGAAACTTATGAAGAGATTATTATTTTTATGACATTTAATTTTTTGCCTTAGGTGAGAAAGGAACACAGTCAGAAAAATACAAGATAGCAGAAAATAGCTCAATTAAAATCAAAATATTAGCCTATATGAAATTGGGCATATCTCCAAATTATTCTTTTACCTAGCATAAATATTATTTATTTTATACCTAGCTTTATTTAAAGCTGTGTTTGCTTAAGGACTGACTGAAATACACAGCTCTTAACATTCTGAGAGAGTCTTAAACATCATGCCTGGTAATTTTTCTATTTCCCACTGCTCTCCCGAGAGCCCAACAGTTCAGTCCCTCTTGTTTTCTGGAGCTTTAATCTATATAAGAAAACGTTGACACACTTCTTCAACTACATGAAAGTGCCACTAATGGGGATCCCATCTGACTTCAGAGGAAAGGGACTTTGAAGAAAAATCACAGAAAACTGCAAATAAAGGAGAAATGAATCAAGGTAGAAAATCCACATCTACTTCCCCCAATTGATTACCAAGTATGATGTGAATTCTGCCTTTGATTTAAGCTGCTGCTTAGCACAGTGAATGGATTTTGAGCAGTGTATTTTACACAATGAGATACATGAAAAGTCTTGTTTTGAAGAGCGACATTGTTCAACGTTTCTATTTTTGCAGTGGCAACACCTCAGATTATGACTCCATTGTATGAGGCCCGAGCAAACAGGCTGAGAGAGGCCCTGCAGAGCAAACACCAACAATGAAGGTGGAGAAAGGAAATTTCCTGTTTTACAGGGAGGGAAACAAGGTGTACAGAGGGAATGTGGCTCCTCAGGGTGGCACCGGGCAGCTGGGGAAAAAACCCTGAGCCTCAGTCTGTGGCTTCCTCTCAGCACAGAGACTGGGTTTGGCCATCCTTAAAGTTTGGCCATCCATGATGCTGAGTGATCATGGAATCACAGAACCAGTGAGCTTGGAAAAGATCTCTGGGATCACCTGTGACCAAACTGCACCATGTTAACCAGGCCATGGCACTGAGTGCCCCGCCAGCCTACCCTTACATACTCCAGGCATGCTGGCTCCAACTCCTCTCTGTGTTGGAGTCAGCATCCCTGGAAGTGTGTAAGGGTATTCCAGGATCTGACCACCCTTGCTGTGAAGAAATTCCTCCTGATGTCCAACTCAAACCTCCCCTGGTGCAGTTTGAGGCCTTGTCTTCTTGTCCTGTCACTGGCTGCCTGGGAGAAGAATCCGACCCTCATTTGGCTACGGCCTCCTGTCAAGGAGTTGCAAAGCAATAAAGTCCCTCCTGAACCTGCTCTTTTCCTGGCTAAACACCCCCAAATCCCTCATAGAATCTGTGCTCCAGACCCTTCACCATCTTCACTGTCCTTGTTTGAAGCTGCTCCAGTACCTCAATGTCCTTCCTGAACTGAGGGGCCCAAAACTGGATGCAGGACTGAGCATGAGGCCTCAGAGCCTGGCTGTGGATGAGCCTGACCTGTTCATCCCAGGCCAAGATTCACAGAATCATAGAACCATTAGGGCTGGAAAAGATCTCCAATATCATCCAGTCCACCCCATCTCACACTAAACTGTGTGTCAGGATCCATGTCTGCTTGTTTCTTTGCTCTGGCAGGTGTGTGGAGCAGCAGAGAACAGAATGCATTGTCCACATGTGCTTTTGGAAAGTTAAAGTCCCTGCAATATTTTATTTGAGCTGTTTTCCCTGACAACATGATTTGAATGGTGAAGCATTGCTGCTGCTGGAAATTGATGTTGAGCATCAGCAAGGCACATGTTCCTCTCAGCCACAGCTGCCTGGCAGGGCTTGCTTCTCTCTAGTCACTGGGATGTTGCTGAGTTTTTAGGCATTCTGCAATTTTCTATTGATTTTTAATGAAACATGCTGATGCTTGTATAAAAATGCACCTCAGGGTCTTGTGCTGATTTTGTCCAGAGCTGAACTCATCAGATAACGTTTTATTCCCAGTTCCTGCCTTGCCAGAGCAATGTGTCTGACAGGTGCACAGAAATCAATTCAGAGAGTACATCCTCGAAGAAATCAGGCTGCCAGATTAAGTAAAACAGATATTAACTCAGACACCTCTGGGCTCAGCTAAAGCACACTTCTGTGCATAGACAAAAGCCAAGTTGTTTGCTTTGTTTCTTGTTTAAAAGGGTTTTTTAGAATTTTTGTGCATTCTCATAGCAACAGCTTTAGAAAAGACTGAGAAAATTTCAACTTTCTGCCTTGGTGTCACAAAATTGGAGTGAACAAAATAGTCTGAAGCATTTTAAACCAAGCCCAGAGGAGTTTCAGATGATCCACTGCTGGAAGTGTTGAAGGAAAGGCTGGATGGAGCTTTGAGAAACTCAGTCTACTGGAAATTGTCTCTGCCTGTGGCAGGTGGGTCAGAACTAGATGATCTTTAAGGAAATTTCCAATCCAAATAATTCTATGTTTCTTGGATGGGTTTAGACATCTTGTGCCACACTCTCACTTATGCCAGTGGTGTGAGTGAGCTCTGATGTGGAGAACTGGTTTAGAAAGGCTGCAGGGGTGGAAATTTGGATTTGCAGAGGTTATAGAGAAGCCAGGGCTCTCATGTAGCAACCCCAGGTTGCATTTTGAAGATCTCTGTTGCTGCCACAGGTTGGAATTATTAAGAATATCCCTTTGACTGCTTTCTAACCCATCCATATAAGGAGAGCTGCCACGGAGCTGCATGGGGAGAGAAATTCAAAGGGAAGGACGCTGCTGGTTTTAAACCCTCTCTGACACTGCCTGCATGAGTTGGAGGCAGCACCCTGGACATCTGGGATGTGTAAATCTGTCTGCCCAGCTGCCAGCTAATGCTCTGATGCACTGGGAACTCTGCTCTGCAGTCAGTGACCACATTGTGTGCTCAGACACAGCTTGGGGCCAAACAAAGTGGAAGGGGAGACGAAGCAAGTGTGGACCACAGAGCTGTGTCCAAAAGCCCAAAGGCACAGCTAAAGTACAACAAAAGGAATAACTTTTGTTTAAATTTCTGATATTTCTAGTGCTCTGAGCAAAACATAATTTCTATTTTCCTTCTGCCTGTGTTTTTCTGTTCTCGTTCCACCCAACATTTCTCACAGGGAGGCAGGGCGTAAGTGAAATGCAGAAGGCAGGATGAACTCAGTTCCTTTCACCTAGTGTACTTTATCCATCTGTCTTTTCCTTTGATCCCAGGGTTATCCAGGGCTCTTACATCAAAGAAGAATCAGGACAAAGTCTGTGTATAAGGGTTGGCTGTAGATGTTACACAACCAGGCAGGGAGGAGAGGCAAGGGAAGGGCTGTGCAATCTCGACCCCGTGGAACTGGGAAAAGGAAGGTGAGAAAAATGCTGCTTGGGGTGGTGTGTTTATTCCAGTGAATAAACTGGATTTCATTCCAGCCCCCGCACTCCCTGCACTGCTGCCCCTCTGCCAGCTCTCAGGGCAGCTCCCCCCAGGGCTCCCCATCAGCCAGAGCCCCTTTGCAGGTCAGGGAAACAGCTCTGCTGCACCTGAACTGACCAAGTCCTGGACATGTTGCCATTTTACATGCCCTTCTGAGATGCCATGGTGCAATGGAGACCCCAGGGGACTCTTTCCCAGCAGCAGGCTGTGTGTGAGCACACAGTGTTTGCTTTGTGTGCCCCTCTGCCAAGTGACATTTTCCACAGATGCTGGCTGGGATCAGTCTGCACCTGCACGTGTGTGTAACCCAGGCTGTGATTAGCCCATTTGTCTGAACAACTGTGCTTTCAGCTCTTTTTTCTTCCCCCCTCCACCCCATGCTCACAGCTCCTCTTTTTAACAATTTGATCTGCTGCATGCAGCAAACCTGTGCTGCAAAACAGACACACTGCAATTACTGCCCTTTCCTACCACACAAAGTGAACTTGATGTTCCTCTCTTTCTCCTCTGCTAAACAGACACTTTGTTGTTTATTTTCAAAGCATTTAGCATCAGAGCTGAAAAGTGAACTGCAATATCTGTGGGCTATACCTGAATTATTAAATAAGACTGAAAATATTCGTGGAGGGCTTTCTCTGGTTTAACAGACAGGCTTTCATATTAGATTAACAGGGCTGTATTTAATGGAATCACAGGTTAATTAAGGTTGGAACATAAGATTGTTGAGCCCAGACATTAAGTCCATCTCTGCCATGTTGCCACTAAGCCATGTCCCCAAGTGCCACATCTACATGTCTTTTGAGCACTTCTAGGGATGGTGATTCTACCACCTGCCTGGGCAGCCTGTTCAAGTGCCTGATCACCATTTCAGTTTGCTATGGTTCCTAGAGAGATGCTAGAGGACATGGGCAGCTCTTTCAGTGGCTATAAATATGACAACATTGAAAGGCTTCCTGGTCTTCTTGGAGAGCAACAGAAAGTTGGGAGTGACTTCCTGGCTTGTTTCATCCTTGGAGACAAATTGGAGCGGAGATAGTGGCAGCTGTGTAAAGTGGTTGATTTAGTGGTTGTTGAAACATGTAAGGATTAGGGATCCTTTGTAAATCAGAGCCAGGATTTGGAGGAGGATGGGAAAGAGAGAGCACAGGCACAACTGCAGCCTTCTCTCACTACAGGATTTCTCCCTGCCCTTGGTGTGACTGCACCACATGCCATTGGTTTAAAACCAGCACAAGGATTGTGAATCAGAATCTGTGGTGGAAATCCCTTGGCCCAACTCAATGGAGCCACATCTCTGTGACAGAGGGATGTGATGCAGAAGCCTAGCATGGAGCAGGATGGATGGAGTCTCTCTGTCTGAGGTGCACAGCACTACTTTGGGCAATTTAACTGCACGGTCAGTGATGAGTCTGCTCTGATGCAAGCTGGCAGGCCTTCAGTGCTGGGGCTCAGATGGTGAGCACTGCTGCTCACTGCATATTCCTGAATAATTTCCCTTTCATCTTGCCATACTTCTGTCTTTTCTGGCTGTTTTGAAATATGCCTCTAGTCCACATGTATGGAGATGTCTGCAAGGCAGTGCTGCCTGTGCAAGGAACAGCACCTTGCCCTAGATACTGAAATGTCAGTACAGCCTTGCCATCCTAAAGATTTATGCAGCAATTCTGCCTGGAGAGCAGGAGCCTGCTGCTTCCCTGTGTGTCTGGACAGGCTGGTTAGATATTCTGGTCCTGGTTTTACACACTCTATTTCTAAGAAGCTCACACCTTGGTGCCTTTCCCCCTGACTAATGTAAAAAGGCAACACACCTCTAATCTGGTTATTAGAAGATCATCCAGCTCCACAGGTCAATGAAGAGTCAAAAGCATCATTTAATTCTTGAACTTTGCTGCTGGCCCCTGGCCGTGGCTGGTGCTTGCTGTGAATCCAAAGCAGTTACACAGAGAGCAGCCAGGATGTGTCTGGGCAGAGGCAGCCCAGGGCCAGAGGCCAACTGTTTCCTGAGCTGGTGGCTTTTTTTCTTCCTGGAATTTTGCTGCATTGTGACTTGCAGATCATCTTCCTCTCAGCCAGGGAGAGAGGCTGACCCTGATCCCACTGCTGCTCTGGGGTCCTTGCTCAAAAGGACAGATTTTACAGTGTGGGTGCAGAGAAGGAGTGGGATGTGACAGGGTTCACAGGGGTCTAAGGAAGAGGGAAGAGATGAGGATCTGACTCCATGTTTCAGAAGGCTTGATTTATTATTTTATGATATATATTACATTACAACTATACTAAAAGAATAGAAGAAAGGATTTCCTCAGAAGGCTATCTAAGAATAGAATAAGAAGGAATAATAACAAAGGCTTGTGTCTTGGATTCTCTGTCGGAGCCAGCTGGGCTGTGATTGGCCATTAATTAGAAACAACGACATGAGACCAGTCACAGATCCACCTGTTGCATTCCACAGCAACAGATAACCATTGTTTACATTTTGTTCCTGAGGCCTCTCAGCTGCTCAGGAGGAAAAATCCTAAGGAAAGGATTTTTCATAAAAGATGTCTGTGACATAGGGACGCAATTCCACTGGGTTTATTCACAGTTCAACACATTGCCAGGAAAGGCCTGATAAATCCCTTCTGAGTATGTTCCTCTCAAATGCTGGTGTCTCATTCTCCCCTTTGCCCACAAGGTCATCACTGGTGTTAATCCTACTCTGGTGGTTCATGCTGCCGTGTCCTTCCCCACTGGGGGAGAGACTTCCTGCCTCTGAGTCAGTCTGGCAGCTGGACCAGAGAGAGCAGCTGGAAAAAGGGATGGGCTCTGCTCCTCACACACTGCATCCTCCCTCTGCACCCTGACATTGCATTCCTCCCCACTCACACCAACATGCAGTGAAGATCTGCTCTCTCTGCCATGCCACAGAAACCAGGACTTCTACAACTACTGCAGCAACAAGACTTGTGTTTAGGGAGCAGCAGGCTGACTTCCAGCACGGGGATCTGTAGGACTCATATTACAGTGCTTAGGAAATACCCATAAAGTATCAGCTCATTAGACACACTCAGTGGAAATTAGACACACTCGGCATTGGAGGTACATCAACAATGAGTCAGAGTTGCTGTTTGTCACTGCAGCTCGTGGCTGAAGTGCTCTGAATAACAGCAGGGCTCCCTCAGCTGTGCTGTGTACGGCAGAGAGAGGCAGCCAGGGAGGTGCTTCATGTGCTTATGGCTTGCTCTAATGTGGTCCACTTCAAATTATTTATCTTCTGAAGTCACAGAATCATGTAATCATAGAATCATAAAATGGTTTGGATTGAAGGGACCTTAAATTTCATCCCTCTGGACCAACAAGGTGCATGGAGCATCAAAGCTACTCAGCAATGAATGCCGAAAAAGAGTATTTCCCTGTGTCTTGTGCTGGCTTTTCATAGTATATTCATTTAAAAGAAAGGCCACTTCCTAAGAAATTTGCTTTCCAATTAAAGTCTATAAAAGGAAATGTTGTCTATGAAAGGTGAAATTGATTACTTTTCTCTAAAGACAGAATGAGTGGGAGCTGTAGGTGTTTCTTTGGAAAATATTGAGTTGAATGAAATTATAGGGGGGAGAAGGAAGCCTGGTTTTAACCAGTTCCGTTGAGAATTGTGGCTAGTGCAATATAGCTCAGAGAAGATATGGATGCCCCATCCCTGGAAGTGTTCAAGGCCAGGCTGGAGTGGGCTCTAACCTCATCTAGAGGAAGGTGTCACTGCCAGGGGCAAGGAGGTTGGAATGAGATGATCTTAAAGGTTCCTTTCCAATCAAATCATTCCACTGTTCTATGATATCTTTTATCCACACCTCAGAAAGAAGGAAGAAAACCTTTTGGACCTGGATGGAAAATGTTTGACTTTTTCCTCCTTCTGTATCACAAGTTGTGAGTGTTGTCCACATTCACCTCCCTGTCACACTGCTTCTGTGCGTGTAAATGGTAACACTATTCTTATGAAGGTTACTTCACGTGTGGACTTCAAACAAGTGACAGTTATGCTGACAGCAGAGTTAAAAGACAGGGAAATGCATCTGACAGGCACTGCTTTCCTTGCAGAAGACTGAGGAGATGGTAGCATTCATCTGAGTGGGTATGGTGCTTTTGTCTCTGCGTGGTTACTCTATAGATTTTACCATTGCGTGACAGCCTCTGTTGCTCTGTGTGTGAAAAGATCTTTTGTCCCTTTAAATGTCACTTGCTGTCAAATTGAGGGAAAGCTTAGAAGGCAATGTTGACATTTATGCAAACAGATCTAAAAGAAATTTCTGGTGAGGTTCCACTGATAAACACTTTGGCTGTGATCTTGCGGTTGGGTGTGTGCAGGGAGATGTGTGTGTTCCTGCAGACCCTCTCTGACTGCTGGGAGAGGACACATATATTTAAATCAGGTATTTTTCTTGGGCTTTTTGCTGGACAGGGTTTTAGCAAGAAGTTTTGAGAGGAAGATGAATGACAGAAAAGCACAAAGCCACCAATTCTCACTGGGAGCTGTATATCAGAAATGAAGTCAGGCTCTTTTGAAACTCTGAAGTTGCTTTATTATTTAAGAAATTGTCTAAATCTAATTTTCCTTTTCCCTCCTCCACACATTTACATTTTTCTGTCCTGTTAAATCCTACCTTGTTAACAGTCATGAGGACCCGAGTTTTGCCCTCAGCTGTTCATGCAAACCCTCATTTTCAACCAATTAGACACCAGCTAGATAAAGGATTAGATTAGCCTTGCATGGAAACACACAGAGATACATGAGGTTTGCATGGGCATGTTGCATCATGCAGTGATTCCTGGAGTATGAAAAATCATTGAATTGTCGAAAATCATTGAATTGTCTTAAAAAATTTAAGACAATGTTTTTAGACAATTTAATGATTTCAGACAATCACTGAATTGTCTTCACTGAATTGTCTAAAAACATTGTCTTAAAATTATGTTTTAAGTGAATCTTGATTTTTTACTCAAATCTTTTTGATGACAAACCAGCAGACATTAAGATCATAGTTAAACATTTAGCTTCACATGTTAGATCCTGGGTTTTTTGTGTGGACCCAAGTTATTTTTGAGGCAGAACTAAGAACTGAGAGAACAGAGCTCCTGCAAGGTTTGTGAATTTTAAGTGAGACCACACCACTTCTGTCTTTCTGTCTCTCTGCTGCTAGAAGCTGCCCCAGAAGTTTGTCCTGCCAAGGCAGCTGTTTGTCTGTCTGTCAGTGACAGAGTCTCAAATTTGTCTGGGGAGCACACAGGAGCTGTGCCCTCAAGAGATGTCTGTTCCTGAAAGAAGTTTTCCCTTCCAGGCTTCCCAAGGTCATGCTTCACCATGAGACTTGAAAATCTCACATGACAGGGAATAGTGGGACAATCTGGTGAGCACACTCAGAGGCTGAGTAAGCTGTCTTTTTTTGTATTGCTGTGTAAGCTTAAAAATGTGGAGAAACTCCATCGACTGTGCTACCAAACTTGGTGTTTTTCATCTGCTCCTCTGCTGCTGTAGTGACTTTTGTGTAGATGCCCAGAGCCCCCAGCCTTGTGCTTTGGTTATGTTTTCTGTTTTTTTTGGTGTTCCAGCAATTCTGATGTCTCCCTTGGGCAGAATCCCAATGAGTCAATGGAAAAATTGTGTTGATATTATTGAAAGCTGGAATTGGCTTTTAAGACCCCCTTCCTAATCTGACCTTGACACTGCCTGTAATTCACAGCATATGCAACTAGAAGGATAATAATAGCCTAGGAATGAAGGTTAACTGTCACCCTTAAAAGTGAAATCCCAATGCAAAGTGGATACTTGTGTTCACCCCTCTCTACTCTGTTACGCTCAGGTCTTAGAGATCCTTCTTTAGGACAGTAATGATTGTTGGCACAAAAGGTTTAAGAGCTGTCACTCTGAATATGAAAAAAACAATAATAATGAACCATGTCAGATGATTTAAGCTGGTGTTCAAGACCAGCCAAACCAGGAGAAAATGGTCATTTGGAGTCCTGTCCAATTAATAAATCACAGGAGCTTCACACCTGATCCATGCCCCTTCTGTGGCTGTATGGGAATCAGCTCTCAAAAGCAGCTCATGGTGTGATCCAACACCAAATAGCAGCTGAAGTTTAGGGCACTGCTTTGGGCTCTCAGATCACCCAGGAGAGCTTGCCCTTGCTCTGAAGGCAAGTTCACAGGCTGCACGCAATAATGAATAAGGATGATAGCAGCTGAGCTTGTTGGCTGGCATACCCTACTGTCTTCAGCCCAGGCACCAGAGATGTTATGTATTTGCACAAGAGATGTTATGTATTTGGACTAAGAAAGCAGGGAAAGGAAGAACAAAATGCTTCAGGAAGGGGCTTTCAGAAGCTCTAAGTTCTGCAGAAGCTGGAGACTCATTTTCACTTCAGAAGAGAGGCAGCTCTGGACCATGTGCTTTGCTCAGATGTGTGTGTGCTGCATCTGGAACACAATGGGGACTCCATCTGCTGAGATGAACTCTGCAAACATGAAAAGCAGCCAATGCCTCCCCTGTATGCAACATTCTCAGGAGAATGGCTCTGTTGTACCCGGCTCTCCATAGGAAATGAAAGAGCCTGCATTGTCCTTCCCAGGCACAGCCTGAATGCAAATCCATAAATACAGTTAACATGGCTGTTCTGCTTCCACAAGTTTGTCCTTACAGTCTCTACTTACTAAAATGTTAAGTCCTTAATTGAAATTCCACCTCCAGTGGAACAGCCCTCCATCAGCTGTCCCTGGGAAAACAGGGCAATGACAGCAAAGGCATTGTGATGAGCTTTTCTATCTCCTCCTGTGTTTTTTGAAAATTTTCCATTATTTTGGCTAAGAGGTCAGAAGTGGTCTGGAAACTAAGTTGTGCTTTTGATTCTCTATTATTGAGCAAAACATAACATAATTTAAAACAACTACCAAAATCAGAAACCAGTCCTTGCCCAGCTTGGGAACAGCCTGCTTAAATAATAACTTTTTTCTCAATGACCCTGTGTCTCAAGCAGCACTGAGTTACCAAACCCATCTGGCCATATATATTTAGATATAAATTGCTTTTCACAGCAGAGAATGTTTGCACATAATTTTACATAAAGTTGTCATTGTTCTCTTGTCCTTCTCATCTCTCTCTTCCTGTCTCCTCAGATTTAATTATTGCTTTTTGTCCTTGTTGCTTTGATGAGTAACCTTTAACAAAAAGCTCTCAGCTCACACAACACAGTTCTCCAAAGACAATTATGTGAGGCTTGAAGATATTACATGCAGGTCCACGAGAAGGGATGGGGTAGAAATAGGGTCCCAGGAAACCTCCTGACTGCACATCCACCTGCCAGTGCAAGGCAAGACATTGGGAACAGCAAATGGCAGATTGCAGGAAAATAGCAGATGACAGATACCTCCCAGAGGTGCTGACAGGTGATTCAGTGTCTAATATTTGCACACATATAAGATCTCATGAATATATGCTAAATGTGTTCAAACAGAATCTGCCATAAGCTCTACTATGGATCTGGTTGTCCTTGTACTCAGCTAATGTCCTTAGGGGAAATTGGTATTCTAAAATCAATGGGTTTTTGTAGGAACATGTTTACACACACACTTGCACTCACATTTACATTTAGAAAGATTTTCAGATGGACTTTGCAGATTTAAAGCACTCTCTTGGCATCACTTGCCATGAGCTGCCTTCAACCCCTTCTCTGACCAGGAGACTTCCTCACTGTGTGAAGAGGTCCACCTCTCCCAGGTTTGGCTTTGTTGAAATTGTCCCTGGTTTCCACAGTTTGAGGTAGACAGTGATATTTTGTAGCTCTGGAATTGATTGGGAGAAGAAGAGAGGAAGAACCCACAAAAGCAGAGGGGGAGGAGGCAGGCAATACATCAGACAATGTGGACTGTTTCCCAGCATCATTTAATGACTGCTTTGAATGGCTGAGAAATTACACCAGAAGTCTTACAAAGGCAGCAGAATATATGTTTCAATGTATAATTATATGGTTATATTGTAGTCATAAGGATAATTATCACAATTAAAAAACCCCCAAATCATTAATCTGTGCTCTGTCTGTTCTGTTTTATTTCTGCATTACAGCTATTTCATGCATCATAAAGTATTATCCACGACAGGAATTGGAAATTACTTGTTTTATATTGTTGTGGTTTTATTTTGCATCAATCTCTACATGTTGTCAATGCATGTAGAGATTCATGCATGTCAATTCAACTGCAACTGGGCAGTTGAATTTTAGCAAGAACAATTCACTGGCAAATAATGCTGCTGAGGACCAAAGTATCTCTGACCAAATTCTGATGCACATAAACCCTGCAAATGCTGTCCCAGGTGGTTCAGGCTGTCAGGATCTGACCCAGTCCACAGCATTCCATTCAACAAGTGGCAACCCCTCATCTGATCCATGTGGGCATTTTATGGACCAAAGTCCTAAATTTCAAGCCTTATAGCTTGCACATATGTTCCTGCCACCCACCACGGGCTAGTAATATTCCAGCTCAGAAAGGCACTCTTAGTTTTGCTTGTCTTGTACATGATACATGAGCATGCTTGTTTATGTGAAATTTGGGAGAACAAAGGCTAACTTGATCCCACCCTTCCAATAGGTTATGTGTTTTTTCAACCCTGAAGCAAAATTCTACGTCTGTATGTTTTGGCTTTTAAATTCAATAACCTGCAGGCCTCAAACACATCAAAAAAGAAATGGAAATCTCATTATGACACAGAAGGTTTAAAACTTAAAAACCACAGGCTAGATCAACAGCAAATGGGGCACCACAGACATGCCCTTCTCCTTGGGACTTCCACTGGATTCAGGATGGAGGGATGCTGTGAAAGTTGTTTTACTTTGCCTGTGCACTCTTCAACCATCACAGTATGTTGATGGTACAATGGCTTTCTTTGGATATTACTGTAGATTCTTATTTGACCAGATAAACAGGACAAGAACAGCCAGTGTGACTTCAGAAGGTGAAGAGGAGACGCTGGGCCATGTGAATGAGCATTCACTCTCTGCCCACTCTTCCTCTGAACTGTGTATCTGCTTTGACTGTGCCACAGGAATTTCACTGGGCAGTTGAATTTTAGTAGGAAACTTTTGTTCTAAATTTTGGGCAGTTGAAGGTCATTAAGCTATTCTGTAGGTATGAACTCCATTTAAAAAAAGAGGATCCTTCTGCCCTGAGCTTCCTATTCTCTCATCCTCTCTGCTCCCTCTGGACTTCTACCTTGCTGCTCTGTATTGTTTTTCCACACAGTCCCTGGCTTTGATGTCTGCAATGCTGGATTTTTTTTCCTTCACACACCTTATTTTTGAAACCTTCTGTTATTTTTGTGACCTTTTGGGATACTTTCCAGAATTCCAAGAGAATTCTTTGCAAGACAGACTTGATATTGAGAAATAACCCCAACCTGGTTTTACAGGACATGTTTTTCCACCCTGATAGTGTGTATTTTTAACCCTGTAATGTCCTTCCCCCTGCTCCCACGGGTGCTGTGCACAGCTCTGGTGTGCACCCAAGGAGTGTGGAGCTTTCCCAGATCTGTGTGGGTTGCTGTGTTGATGGAGAAGGCTGTCTCTGGAGGATGCTGCCACCAAAAGCAAAATGCCTCTGTCTGCCATGCAACTATTTCCACACAACCAAAAATTTTAAGGCTTTATCTGCATGTGTGTCCCCTGAAGGGAGTCTCTGCTGTTTTGCACTGTTGGTTTCCTAAGGGGAAGGAAAAAAACCCTGCTTAGAGCAGACCCTTTGAGGGACTGAAAGCTCCCTGGAGGAATGCGGCCCTGAACCGAAGGCGTCAGGTGCAGCTGATCCCAGGACAGCTCAGGGTTTACGAGGGTTGAGTGGGCCATGGAGGGGGGAAGGAAGGATTCCTGGCCAGAACCCAGGGCCAGGCAGCTGGGGATTTACAGAGCTGCTCTATCTGCCCTGATTTCTTGGATGTGGAGCAGCCACTGAGGTGTGCAGGGGGCGGTGGCAGACTTGGCAGGTTAAACACAAACCCACGTATGAAATGGGAACTGCAGTAAGGAATCCTTGCTTTTCAGCTGCTGGATAAGCAGGAACCTCCAACATTGTGCATGATTTCTGTGCGTTCCACACAGGGATACTGATGCTATTTTTTCAGAGGCAAGCCCTAGAAAGTGTGGCTGGCTGATGTGGCTGCCAAAGCTGTGCCACTTGGGCTTTGCCTGTCAGAAGTGAAAAACACGGCTGGTGCTTCAGGCACTTCCAGAGTAAACACCAGCATCAGTCCCTTCAGTTTTGAGACAGGCAGTTGCATTTAAAAATGCTCCAGTCCTAGTGAGAAAGGCTGTGGGTCGGGGGACTGTTTCTCAGGGTTTGTTTTTAACCCTGTGGATGTTTTTTAGGGACTGCATGTGCTCCTCTGAAGTTTCCAGTTTGGCTGTGCTGGGCCAGTGATGCTGAGCCTACACAGAGGGGACAATGCTGGATTGTGCCACATGAAACAGCATAGAGGCTTTGCATCATCTGCTAAAACTAAGGAATTAAATTATTTTTTTGCTTCCACCCTACTGAGAAAATTTAAATATAAACCTTCTAGCTTGCAGAGGTCTTGGGGGGCCAACCCTGTGTAATTTATGCAAAACAAAAGCAGGAGGATGATCATTCCCACTCACTACAGGCTGGCAGACAAAAAGGTTTGGATCACTCTAGCAGGTCCTTATGAGATGCAAGAGCAGCATCATTTCATCTGTGCCTGACTGCTTCAGCACAGTCACAACACTGAATTGATGGCTGAAGTGTGTGGCAGCAATTACTGGTGTGAGGATTGCTCTGGAAAGAAACACAAAAAATTAATTTAACTCCTGCACTCGCCACTGTAAGGTAATTTGGACATGCTATATTCCCAGCACAACTGTAAATTTAAAAATAAGCACAGCCAGGGCTGTAGTTGGAGAGGGACTGGATGGTGCAACTGATCAAAATGTGCTCCAGAACACACTGGAGTAAAGTTTACAAAAAGCTGCCTTTTAAATCTTATGCCTACGATCTGTTTCATTCTGGAACAAAATATGGTTCTTCCAGCCTACAATATGGAGTGACTCATAGTATTGCCATTCTGCTCCCAGCACAATTGGAGCATACCTATGGTATGAAGTGGGAGAAATATTTGGCCCAGAAGAAAGCTCCAGAACGTTTTTTTTTAATGTACTGTCAAGACACGCTTAATAAATGGAGAGTATTCTTTCCATATTGCGTAATTCTGACTTTCCTCATTCTGGGCTTTTTTCAGCAGAACACGCAAGTGTGTGCTTATCTTTAATGAGTGTTTAAACCCAGATAAGTGTAAACATGATTAGGGGAAGGACTTTCCTTGCCATGCATGGAGGCAAATGTGTAATTACACCTGCACAGGGGCTGAAGGAAGATTTGGAGGGAAGCTTTTAGTGGCAGAAAGCATAAGAACATGCTGTGGTCCACAGTCCCTCTCTCTGTATTTCTGCTGTTCCCCTCAGGGCACAGCTCAGTGGTCTCCAGCATCACTCATGTGGGTATGGGCTCAGCAATGCTGGGAGAAACAGCATGAAGGGCAATAAAAGGAAAGCCTGGCTGCCCATCTGGAAAGGCTTTGGGGCACAGGGTGAAATCCCTGTCCTGGCCATGCCAGCAGGAATATTGCCTTCAGCAGACTGATTCCACTCCCTGTGTAGGAACAGACACTGAAACAGAAAAGAATCACGATGAGATGGCCGACTGGGAACTGTTTTGGCAAAGCAAACAGGGCTTAAACCTCGAGCTCTTCCAGGGGAGAAATAAAGGCAGGAGCAGCTTTAGTGCATGGGGGGGGCAGCGGGGCAGGCTGTGGGTAAGGCTTTGGTCCATGACACGGATGATTTGGCCATGGTTCCTGCCCTGCAGCTGTGTGACCCTCCCAGGCCAGTGCCTCCCTCCAAATAAAATGTGAGTATTGACACAAACCTGCTTTTATGTATTGCTGTGCTTATACTAGAGACTGCTTATGGGTTGAACTTAATGTTTGCTTAATATATCCTACTCCTTGATGTTAAATGCTGTTACTATTAACTGCTGTGATGCCTGCAGCCCACAGGGCTTTAATGATCAAGGTCATCTAAAATAACAGTGGTTCATTTTGTTTTTAAGCATTCAATAGTGCGCAATGGGTTGCTTAACATTAGGCAGGGTATGCATTATTATGCTGTGCTCATATATGAAGTGTGTTTTTTGACCAAACAGCCCAGAAACCTTTCTTGCTTTTGGTAATGAGAGCTCCCAGAATCAGAGAGCTCATGAACATTTGAACCCTCCAGAGTGTGAAATAATAATGGCCAGCTGGTGCCATTTCAGAGGGGAAAGCAGTGAGCAAATGGCAAAGATACGAGAATTAAATCTTGTTTATACCGCACCACTGAGGACCACTAAGAAACTGGTTTGGTTTGGTTTGGTTTTAAGAGGATTTCAAAACAAAGGGGTTTCTCAAAAATCTTTGCCCTCTCAGAACAGCAACATTCCTCTGTACACTCAGGATCTTTGGACTTTGAGTTAGAAGCAGATTCTCAAATAAAAGATGGATTGGCCGCTGCTGAGAACCTCTGAAGAAATTAGGATGAGAAAAATGTCAGGAAATGTACCCCTATAAATCTCTTCAAACCCATCCCCTTCAGCTAAAATGCTAAATTGTGGCTGGTATGTTCATAAGGCAGCCTGGGGTGTCTGAGAGGCTCCCTGACACATTTAACAAACAGATGGTGCAAGTCAGACACTGCTCAGGATATTTCCACCTGGTCAGTGATGGATTGGTGTCCACAAAACCAGGGCTAAAGTAAGCTGTGGGTGAGTTATGGAAAAATTATATCTTCTGGTAATTACAGGAACACACCAGGGACAAATTAACTCAATCCTACGAATAATTTCATCCTCATAACCTTCTGTTCACTTTGTAATTTCAAGGTGAAACAAGGGCCATATCTTTTTGAACTCAGGACCACATTCCTTAGCCTGTGCTGCCATGCTTGTCTATGTTTGCTCACCCCAAAAAAGCTCTTTTTTCCACCCAAGGCTGTGTGGATGATGGCAAACTGCAGAGGTTTTTTCTAGCAAATATGCTTTCCCTCTTGAACCTTTTTCCCTGGAGTTTTTCCCACCCCTGTTCCTTCAGACATATTGATGTCCATGGTCTCACTTCTTCCTGGTATAAGATCTGTTTTCTTTTAAGACAGCTACAAGTCTGGGAAATACACACCCTGGTGTCCAAGAGGGCAGAGGGAGGTATTTCTAGAAATAGCTGGATGACAAACAAACCACTACAAGCTCTAGTCTTGGCTACCTTACTGTAAACTCAGCCCATAGATTTTTTTTTTTCATTTTCAGAACTGAGGTTTCCCATCTGCCTATGGGTGAATATAAATCCCAGCAGATGTTAAAGAGACATCTGGAGTGTATCCATTGCACTCCCTGTGTCAGTGATCATCTCTCCCAGTCACTCTGTGCTTTTGCTGAGCTAAGGGAATTTGTGGCCTTCCCTCCAAGTGGGTGACTGCAGAAATTGTGATGTCAAACATCCTCTGCTACAGCTACCAAACTCTCTGATGCTGAGACTCCCACTGAGCACTTGTATTTCCATAGCCAAGGCTTTAATGACCACCCAAACAAACCATTTTATAAACTAAAGCAGTGGGTGCTGAGGGTAGGATTCCTGCTGGCCTGCAGGGAAGACCCTGATGGCTGTGACAGCACTCTTGGTCATGGAGGAGCTTCATGAAGCTGAATGAGAGGATTTGAACATCTTAAAAGGCAAAATGAGGGGGGAGGATTTCCCAAAATCTCTGTTCCCAAGCTGAATTTGATCTCCAGCTCTACAAGGTGGCTCCAAAAACCCTGCCCTAATTTTCCATAAGAGGTAAATATATTTTTCATCCTCTCACATCTGGCCATGGCCTGGGGTGTGCAGGCAAGAGAGAAAACTTTTCCAGCCAACTACATATTTTTCTGCCCTGGGAAAGACTCCATTGTACAGTGTGAATGCCAAAGTCCAGTTTCCTTCTGGGCTCTGCACATTTTTTGAAGTTGGTGTTTGTTTTGCCTGATCTGCCCTGACTTTCTGGTTCCTGTTACTGTTCTTTCCTATTGTTGCTGGTGAACTCTGGCCCTTACCAGGATTTTGGTGGGGCTGCTTTTCTCTGAGCAGGTACACAGGAGATTTCCCAGAATTGGAGAAATGGCATCTGTATTCCCCTGCTGATCAACCTCTTATTCCTCTGACTATTCCAAAACACAGAGAGAAATAAAGTTCATTAATAAGCCCCTGTAATTAACAGGAATTGAAATAGAGAGGGACATTAGAAGATTGTCTTTGTCTAGCAAGACGCATCTGTGAAATTATTTGGGGGAAAATTCCCTGAAATGGAAACTATAGGTACTTCTCTAATTGTTTATAGAAATTAATACAACAAAGAATGAAATTTGGGGGGAAAAGTCCCCAAACATATGGCTTGTTTGTAATCTAATTCTTTGACAAAAATAAAGCATGGAATTATTAATATATGAACATTTCCCTGCATGTTCTGTAAATATAAAAGGAGAAAATTGATACTTTATTCTTCTGAAGAAGAAATTATCTACTGTGTATCTGTATCTTTATTTTGATTCCTTGGGAGCTTAGAATTTTGCACAGAATTGCATTAATTAAAATACCTGCTTTTTTTTCTTATTTTACTCATCTATTGTCTTTTTATCAGATGTCATGCATTCCTTCCCCTCAAGGGTTTCCTGACTTAGATTTGCTTGGCCCCAGCTCTGTGAGCCTTCCAAAACCAGATGAACCCAAGTCTTGTGTGAGCACAGCCAGCCTTGAAAAACATTGACTAAAATCTATTACTCCTTCCTTTTTCTGTCTGAAAATGTATTTACCACAATTTCTTCATGCTGAAGATCTTCAGACTAAAAGCCATTTATTATGGCAACAAGCATAAATATTTACAACTAATAGAGGCTATATCTAATTTTAGGCACCCACACCCATCACACTGACTGGGAAAGGAAACCAGCCTCTTTCAGGTTATGCTTCCAGCTCTTCTGAGGAAGAAAATCCATCAGGCACCATCAGTAGTGACTTCTCACTACTTCTGTTGTCTCTGTTTTATTTCTTGCCTGACAGCTCACAGCAGGAACACATTCAGAAGGGTTGCCCACATAGGAAATCTGAAATTCAGTGGTCCTCAGACACCCCAAATGAACTTCCTTAGGTCAGATGTAATTCATGCTTATGACAGGAGTTTGAGCCCTCCCTGGAGAAGCTCCTGGGAAGGACTGACTGTTTTAGCTCCAGGCTTATGGAATGAATCCCTCCTATCAAACAGCAGTGCCTTGGCTTGTTAATATGACAGACAGCAGAAATGCAGATGTATGGGAAGGATCCTGGAGGTGACGTGACAGAAATGGGGATATAGGTTGAATTTCAGCCGAACTGATTGCACAGAACCCAGTTCCCCTAAATAGAATGGTGTTCTTCCTAAGTGAATGCAGAATGAGCTCCCAGTGAGGTCCTTTATAGTTCCTCCACAGTTCACAAACAGCATTTCTAGAATGTGGGCACAGACACCTCCCTCCATGCGCACTGGGCAGCACAGCTAAGTCCTTGTTCCAGTGTCACTAACTTTGGGGGCCACTCACTGGAGCAGGATTGTGTCTGGCAGGGGGAAGATGTCCCTTGAAAACCTTTGAGAGTGTTTGGGGTAACTTTATTCTTCTGGGAATGAAACATATATCGCCTTATAAATCAGAAATGTGAATTTATTGGGCATTTACATGATGATAGAAGTCATCAAAGTAGAAGACGAAAAAACCTCTCTCCAAGAGAGAGTGAAGACAGAATGAGCAACACAGTGTGAAGACTGTTTTCCCTTCTCCTGAGCACTTGCCTGGTTCTGCCATCAGCTTTGCCAAGGCTTGTGAGGATTGCCAACCTCTCCCTGCAACCACTGCAGCTCTTCATGCTGAGAGAGCCAAAACCACACCTAAACTCATGTTATTTGAAGCACTTTCCTTGTAATTTTTTGTCTTTGCTGCACAAATATTTCACTTAGAGGAAGCCTGCCCTTGGTTAATAATGATTGCAATACAGCAACTGGAAAAAGGATAATAACAACAGCTAAGTAGAACCGGCCAGGGGATGATAATTCAGCTTTGCGACAACTTCTGAGGTTTTACAATTTGTTTTCATTTTACAATGGAATGAAAACAAAACCTTCAGATATTATGTTTTCAATTTGGGCCTTTTTTGCTGCACTGTCAGAAATAACCAGAGGGCTCTGGACCTCAAGAATTTGTCCTCTCAAATATTTAAAAAATGCTTCAGCTTTCGTGAATCAGCATTTTCTCTTGGTGAGACAGTTCATGAAAAATGCTCTGGCCAGAACTTTTGCTAACCCCAAAAGTTTAAAACGATGAGTCATATCCCCCAAAACACAGTTGTTACAAATCACTTGTTTTGTGATTTGTGGATATCTTCTGGACTGTCTGATCTTAAACATACCTTTCCCCCCCATCCTCTAAGGATGTACATCTCTTTCCCACACTTCTCCACTTCTTCTCTCCTAATTACTTGGGCATTTTTTTGGTTCTCATGCAGCTCCTTGGCTTGTTTGACCTTCTCTAACCTAGACAATGCTGAGATAATATTTTTATGGAATTCTGTGGCAGGGCTTTGCCAGGAAAGAGGTGGCTGCTGGAATGGATAGTGGTCACCGTGGGGTGGTCCCACCACCATCCCTGTCTGGCTGCTTGCTGGTTCTCACTCATCTCAGATGACATTTTCCGTGGGGCAGAGCTGACATCTGTCAGGAGGAAGAGCATCTGCTCTCATGCCCTTGGCCCTGGCCAGCTTGGCAGCATCAGAGGGAATCAGAAGAGACACCGGGTACCAATTATCACCCAGGGCAGCCGCTATGTGTGCAATGTCTGTGGTTTGGTTTTGGACCCAGAGCTGCCTCAGAGGCGGTTCTGCAGGATCCATAGCTGGTTCTGGCCAGCTCCTGTACCCAGGAAAGCTTTGGGAAGACAATCTGTCTTTCTTTTTCTTTAACATTTCAGGTGGAAAGACCCAGCTCATGAGAAAATAAAGCAGCGTGGAAAATGACTACCAAGAAAAGGAAATGTGGCTATTCATTCTAAAAGCTGGAGGAAGCAGCAGAAAGGAAATCAGGACCTAGAAAGACTACATGTGATGGGAAGTACAAAGTGCCTTCTAGTCAGGAGATTTTTGTAAGAATTGTCTCATGCACCTCACCAAGACATACTGTGAATGCATTTGGCCAGGGATGAGGCTCCCCTGTGTCCTCAGGATTTTCCACCCTGTTGGGCATAGTCTCAAAATACTGTTCTCCTTGCAAAACCATTGCAAGACTTGCATTATTATTTTTCTTTTCCTAATCTCTCACGTTCATGCATTTAAATAGAAGGCAGGGGGAGAGAAGCCCAGTTGGGAACACCATATGGAGAGAACACAAGTTATTGCTGTTCCCCCATTATCTTGGCACAGATTCCCTTTGTCAAACATTACTTCAGATTTGGGACCTCATTCTGTATTCACACTCCCTGTTGCTTCTTCCTTCCTTGGAAGCATTAGGAGGGACTTATGGTATTGCTACAAGGAGCTCTTTACAGGAAAGGAAGTAAATTGGGCAATGTGATTCAAATAATGGAAGAATGAATTATTTCACCATTTCAGCAGTTTCCCGTGAGGGACACTTGAGGGAGAAAATGCACTTAACACTCTAAAGTATTAAAATAAAAGAACCACAGCAACCTCACCCAACTGGACTTGAACCAAACCAAATGGTTTAGGTAAATGCCCAGCAGATCTTCAAGTGGCACAATCTGTGAGAGACTATTTCTATGTGTGGCAAGGAAAATTCTCCATATTAATGATATCATGAGCTGGCTCAGCTAATTTGGACTTCATCCATAAGGTCTGGTTTCTGGCAGATTAGCTGAGGTTTTTTTGAGTATGAACTCCTCTTTTAATGTTGAGATTGATCCTGTTTTCATGGCTGATATTCCTGGAAAATATTTTCTTAAAGCTGTACTTCACATATATTTTTTTAAAAATGAGAGGTGTTGCTCCCTTGTGTTCCTGGAAGAGGCTTAAAATATCCTGAGCAGTAACTAGAAGGTAATGAGATGAAGGGAACTATGCTGAATTTTTGCAATTCACTGGTTACATTGCTGGCTACCCAGAACAAAGCAGAGCTGTACTGTGCGATAAAGGATCTTTCTAGGAGCTTAAATCATAGCATCCTAGAAGTTGTTCATGCTTTTGCAGAAAATTTTGGTGGCAAGTTTTCAATGAGCAAAAATGGGCTCAAACCTACAGTCTTCTTTGTGTTCTTGATACAGCTGAAAAGGTTTGTGTGTAGCTATAACTAAACAAAAATAAAGATGCAGTTTCAAAACAGCTCTCTAGGGCTATTTTGTGATTTATATGCAGATAAACCACGAGCCCTCAGGGAAGTTTGTGTGCCCATGTGGAGCCATTTGGGAAGCAGGATCATCCAGCCCAAACCCAGCTGGAATGGGCAGCATGAGGTCCTGGGCATTACTGCCCCAAGCCACTGCTTGATACACACAGCATAAAATAGATGGTCCCAGGAGGCTTTTTCAGTGTGAGTTTGTGCCAGAGCTGAGGTTCCCTTGTGGAAATGCCTTGATTTTTCTAAATAAAAAATCAAGTCTCTGCATTTCTGCTGCTCGTGGACAGAGACTTCAGCAACTGGGCTCCCAAAATTAGACATAGATGTTGACTTTACACCCAGTTATGGGAGAAAGCCAGTTCTAAAATGGAGCTGGAGGCATTGCTCAGAAACCATGTGTGTCCTACATGAGGAGGGTCTGGCCTGTGAGGACATAGCACCTGGATGGCTGCCAGCTCTGAAGATGGAGCATGAGACAGTTTGTGAACTTAAAACACATTTTCCAACCTTATGGGATTTTCCTTTAAGTCTGTTCTCAGCAGAGCAGCATATTATTGCAAATAGATGCTCTTTTGGTCCCATCTCCCAGGGGACAGAAATTAATGCTATGTTTGAACATGTATGTTTTCCCACTCATTGCTGAAGCTGTGCTTTCCCTTAAAGTCAGCAGAGAGCTGAGCATGAGCAGATACTGTTAATGCCATTACTTCAGAGTTAGAGCTGGAGTCAGGGCCAGAGAGAATTCAGTGAGAGACCGTGGCCTCTGTTACCAGGGGCTGGAAAGCAGTTCCAGTGAGTCATCTCAGGCATCCTCCTGCTCTGTGGCAGGACCTTTCTGCCCAGCCCCTCTGCACAGCCCTCTTTAACCCTTTCAGGTGCCCAAGTGCTGGCTCCTGTGCTCACCCCTGGGATCGCTGTCCCCATGAGACACTTTTATGTGGGAATCCACAAAATCAGATGATTTTGGGAAAGCTGCAAAAGGCAGGCCTCAGAGACAGCAGAACTGTGATTAGAGCTAAACAGTAGCCATGAGATAGGTCAGCAGAAAAATTATTTAAAAAGTAGAAAAGGAAGGACAAATAGAACAATTGTCTGTGTACTAACGCTTGTCTAGAATAACTCCCTAAGCTACAGAAAAGTTTATCTAGCAAGATATTAGGAAGTTCGAAGCATAATAATGGAGCTCTGTGCATTGTGTTTTAAGACTTACAAGTAGGTATTGTATTTGAAATAACCAAGAATTGTTTTAACAAAAGGTATGTGTGCTTATAGTGGTTGATGGAACTATTGTCAATATGCTTTTGCTTTGTGGGATTGGTCAAAAAACTTTTAAAGTAAGTTGTAACATTAAGTTCTTGGTCTGCTGCCTGGGATGTGAGCTGGTGGCATCTTCCCATTGTCATAACCATGTAATGAGACTTATGCTGGAAAATAAACCAGCTTAAGGCATGTTCCTCAGCAGTCCCATCCTGTTGGTGATTTGCACACAGCCCCTTGCTGATGATACTTTTACACTGTCCTGAACCAGGAGTGAGGATGTTGGCACAGCACTGTGCTGCTTTTTCCTTCTTGCTCCAATGCCATCACCCTCCTGACTGTGCCTCCCGTGCCACTGTGCTTGGGAATATTTTCACAGCTGTCCATCTCCTTCCTCTGGGAGCTGTTTCTTGTTTTTTCCCCCCAGTATTTCTCCTGTCAATGTAAGTTTTTTTCCAGCCTTTTCTTCCCCTGAGGGAGGTTGGTGTATTTGTGGATTCATTGCTGTGCCAGTTCCCGAGGTAAAAAGGCAACCCTGGGGCAACCCCAGTGCTGGACACACACTGAATGTGAACTGTGTTAGCTGAAATAATAGCCTGTCATGGTCCTTCAGGCCTTCCCCTTCCCTGGGACCCCAAACACCACTTTGGGGATGAGGACCAGCTAGAGGACAACAAATCCCAGCAAGTGACTATGTTCCCCAGGAAACTTCCAAGCCATCTTGCTTCACATATGACTTTCCATTTAAGAAGAGGATTTTGATCTCAGCCTTAAATGAAGGAGGGAGACCTCTCACTTTGAATGCAAATGATGTTAAACAAGGTAAATAAACATTTTTGTAATCTTTTAATTAGTAGACATTACTTTAAAACTAATTTCCCCAGATATTATTTAGAGAGAAAAAAGAAATGAATACTAGTTCAATAATTCTGTTTAGAATTCATTCATTCACTCCCCCTTGGCATAAAACATTGGGTGACAATTCATAAAACTTTCATTCTTTAGTAACATTCCCTGACTTAGGTGGAATACCCATAGCTCAGGGTACAAGGACAATATAAGTGGAGAATGGCAAATGGTCACTCTTAAAAGCAGATGAGAAATAGAATAACTTGTATTTTTTCATTGCAAAGATAAATATTAATTTGACAGGAGATGTCATTACTGTTTAATGACTTTGTCTGAAGAGAACAATTGAAGGAAATATGTTTGCTCTTCCTCATCCCTTGCCATTTCCATGATGTCATTAGGTCTGGCCGTAACAAATGGAAATTCAGAACATAGGAAAGGCACTGCCTCCATGGCAAAATCTACTCAGTGATGCAGAGTAGCCATGATGTGTATCACTAGTGCAGACATCAAAGTATCAAGTTTATCAAGAGAGTAGAAAATGAGAAGCAAGTTTTAGCAGAGGTACTTAGCATTGACTTGATCAGTAACTAAGACATTGCAATGATGATTTAGTGAAAAAACTGACACATCTGGCAGAAATGAAGTTTTCATGTCTAGGAATTTGGTTTCTTAGACTTCTTTGCTGAATTTATGTTTTTCTTTCCTACATGTGGAGAATCTTCTGCTGTGAAGCATCTGCTTGGCTGCCTGGTCTGGCACCACCCGTAAAGTGGCTTTGTCCCCTCATGTGGGCTGCTTGGCCACATGTACTGAGTCAATTATTGATTTTGAGATAGTGGATGTGATTAATTTCCAGCTGTAGAGATTGTCCTTCAGGTTTCAGTTTTGTTCTTCTGAGCTGGTGTCACCTCCTGCAATGCTAGGCAGATGACAAGGGGAGGGAAAGACTAGGCCTGAATATCTTGGAGCAGTAGAGAAGAAAAGGGTCATTTTTTCAAATCCCTTCATGTCTCTTTGCAGCAGTCCATTGCTAGGTAAGCAAAATTCCAAAATCTGTTTGCCCATCCATAAATCAGAAGAATAATGCCAAAAAGTTATTTTCTACAGCCCTGAGCACAAGGTGCCAGGTTGGGCCAAACTCACAGCCTGGTATCTTCATCTCTGACATAGCAGTGGGCAGCTTTACGATAATTTGCCATTCACCAAGCCAAATTTAGGTCTTGTCCTGAACTCTAAACCAAAGCTGTGCCAGCTCACTTCCTGCAGAAGTCTTTTTCAGTAGCTTATGATAGCACTCAATCTCCCCAATACATGGTTCAACCCCCTTTTTTGCACACCTTGTTAAAATTCTGTCCTCAAGAACTGTTTTAAAGTGATAAGTTCCCTGGGTTAATCACATACCATGCAAAGAAATATTCCTTTTTAAGCCATTTGACTTTTCCTTCTTTCCAATCCATTCCCTCAGGCCTGTGGCTGACCTTAAGAAAAATCCCATCATTCTACATCCAAACCACCAACACTCACTCAAATGGTCTAACTCCTTGTTTAGTATTCTTTGTGACTCCTCTTGCCCTTCAAGCACCACATATCTAATACAAAGGAGTAGACAGTGGGGCTTAGGTGGAATTTAGGCTGGATAAATCTGGATAAAGCAACATGGCTGCTCCATCTACTCCTCTAATTCCTGGCCCTATCCTTTGTGGTGTCTGCTGTAGTTTCCTTACTCTACACCCAGTTTTCAGACTGCCAATGTCATTCTTGGTGCAGTGTTGTCCCCTGCTGTGCTTGAAGCACAAGGACATCCACTGGCTGGGGAAATAATTTCTCTGCGTTGGGCTGCTGCAGCTCCTGGCTGCCGGCTGAATCCTGGCTCCTGGTGGGTGTGGGAATGGTACAGAGCTCTTCTGGGCCTCTCTGGAGCATAAATTCAAAGTAAAACCAACCCAGGAGTGGCAGCAGCACTAAGAGAAGCTGCACAACACAGCCAGAGGCAAAGGTAAGAAGCAGCTGGGGTGCTGCAGGCTGTCCCCATTCACAGCTGTAGGGGCAGGGGACAATGGGGACTTTGTCACCACAGTGCTCAGAGCACTGCTGCAGAAACCATCTGCCCTGAGAAACAGAAACCCAAAGCACACACCTCTGTCTCCATGGGCTTCAAGTGGACTGTGCAGGCTCAGGACAATACAGGGATGTGTGTGAGGAAGAGATAGCAGATATTTATCTCGGGTCTCTGCACACTGACAGCACCTTCAGGAGGAAAAGGCCCTAAAATGCTTGGGGGTGTATGTGGAGCCTCCCAAATGAGTGTGAATCACAACCATGGTGATTCAGGCAAAAGGCAGCTTTTCGGTAAAAAGACTGTTCAGGCTTCCTGGATGTGAGAAACCTGAGCATCACTACATCACCTCTGACTTGTATGACTCAGGACAGAATGAAACCTGTTGGGAGACTGAAAATTAGTGTTTCTGTAAAACTCATCTTCAAAAAATCCATGGAAACATTTGAATTGCACTGGTGTGATTGTTGTGTCCTCATACCTTAATTGTTTTATTGAGATCCCTGGTCTATTCTGGATGATACCAAGAAGATTGGCAGAGAAGTCTTTTCAGCTCCTGAGAGGCAAAATGAACATATCTGTTCAGTGGCTGCCAGTTTCAAGAGCCAGCTCTTAAAAGAGTCAATGCTTCCTTGTCTCAAGGCTAAAGTTCAAATCTGTGTGATCAAAATTGGATGAACATTAAAAGGAAAAAAAAAAACCCACTGCACATATCCATGCAAATAAATATCACAGCTCTCTTTCAGTGCTATTTATATCTATTTGAGTTTAATGACCCCAAACATTGTATGAAGAGTATCTCTAATGTGCTACCAAGACTGTTTATGGGAGACAACTGTCTCAAGAATGTGGCAGTGTGAAGACTCCCACAGCAGCACCCGTGCAGAAATTGCAGATCTACTTGGACAGTCTTTTCCTGTCAGAGTTTCAGCAGGGAAAAAAACCAAAAAAGTGATGATCTTGGGGTTATCACACACTGTGGCAAGCAGGGGTGGGTTGAAGGCAGTGTGCATTAGCAATCAATTCAAAATGGCTAGCACACCAAAAGTGTGGCCAGATGTGCTCTTGTGCCTGTAGCTGGAGAAATTTGGGATGTTAGGGCTCCCCTTGGGTTTCTGCCATGTCTTGGATGGTGTTTCCTGCTCCTTGGGAGAGGCTGCAAGACAGAGCTGCTGCCTGGTGCTTGGCCTGGGTGCTCCTGCCTGCCCCAGGACAGAGAGCAACCAGCCATGGATCACTGATAGCCCACTTCCAGCTCCTTTCCTCCATGGGAGGACATGAGGAACAGGGATTTGGGTCAGTGCTGTGATATAAAGGCACTATATACATCCTATATACAGGATATAATAGATCTATGGATTTGCACAGATACAAGCTGGGCAAGAGCAGTCATACTGCTTCTATGCTAAAAGTACCAGAGCAGGAGACTCTCCCTTCTTGCACAGCTTGTCTGGCCACAAGGTTGGGATCACTGCTCTGTGAGACTGGTGATGCTCCAGCCCACTTCAGTGCAAAGTCAGATTACATTGAATCATCACAGAAGAACAAAAAATGTGTCTCCTAACAGTAAGTAATGTCTCTCTTCTTCTATATTGCTTTTAATTTACAGGGCCCCAGTCAAGACTGAGCTGTTCTGTATGCTATTAATTAGCTGATCACATGCCAATGCTAATTTTTTTCAAATGGGTTCACTATTTATAAATGTTCACCAGTCTGTGCTGACACATGAGGGGAGGAGGGATGTATTTACACCATCTACTTCTTGCAGATGCTTTGCAGTTCTCCCTTAGAGGGATTGACCTCTCTCATCTATCAAAGATGCAACTTTGGCTCCTAAAGCTGTTTGTATGGTATTCATCTCTGTATTATGCCTGAACTGGAGTTGAGTTTAAGACTCACAACCCTCTTTTCCTCAGACTTCAGCCATCTGATGAGTCCAATCACCCCTGTCTGCACAGTGGGCCAAGTTAGCTGCATGCCATTGTTATTGCTCCTTAAGCATGGAGAGGTTTTTTTTTTTTTAAATTACAAGAAATTCTGGAATGGATTGGAATAGTTTCAGATGGATGAGGCCTACAGTGATCATTTAGTCCTGCTCGAATATTTCAGGGCTGACCAAAACTCACAGCACATAATTAAGGGCATTATACAAATGCCTATTAAATACTGACAGCCTTGGGACATTGATCACCTCTCCAGGAAGCCTGAATATAAATTTTAGGGCAAATAAATTTCATGCTAAAAAATTGCTATGTTTTTAGGCTTCATGAATATAAAATGGGATGCTCAGTGGCTTCCTAAGTAACAACACATTTTTCTTATGTATTTCACAGAGCAAGCCAGCTACCTTTGGTACTATTAAACCAACTCTGCTAGCTGTTGAATTTAGTTTTTGTGTTGGTCCAACCTCAGCCCTAAATAAACATTTGTAACCTCACATAGCTGGGCACAATACAAGTCACCCTGGCTGAGAGACCTTTGCTCATGGAAAACCAGTATTTGATGTTCAAAAGACTGAGTGGAGCCAGCATGTTGAGGCATCTAGTCACTATCCAAACAGCCCCCATTGTTACAGTTATTGCCAGCAATATCCTGTTTGTCACTGGGATAGCACTTTGGTGAGCCTGCCCTAGAAACACCCATTTGCCTTGTGGCTAAACACTTCCAGTGCAGGATTTGGAAATTCACCAAAGCAAGGAAACCTACTCAGGGCTCTGGCCTCCAGCAAAACCTCTTCAAAATGCCTTGAGAAATACCCAGACTCATAACATTCCATGCATCCAATGAAAGAAACCATTTTCATATCCAAATAACAAATTTACCCTCCCCATCTGTCTGGCATTGCTCTGATCCTACTCTACACCCGTCACATCCCAACACTGGCAACAGGCCCTGAAGAAATTCGGTTTTGTGGACTGTGGGTGAAATCCGAGGCAGGATATTACTAGTGTGGAGCTAATAACTGGTCTGGACTTTTGTACAGTGCAGCTGCTCACGTGGTGAGCCACCAAAAGCTTTTTGTGCCAGGCACTGCTGTGTCTGAGCTGTAAATGCTGTGTGAGTTACCTGCAGGAATAACTGCTCCTTCCCTGGGTGAGTTATCTGCAGGAATATCTGCTCCTCCCTGTGTGATTTATCTGCAGGGATATCTGCTCCTTCCCTGGGTGATTTATCTGCAGGAATACCTGCTCCTTCCCTGAGTGAGTTACCTGCAGGAATATCTGCTCCTTCCCTGGATGTGTTATCTGCAGGAATATCTGCTCCTTCCCTGGTGAGTTACCTGCAGGAATATCTGCTCCTTCCCTGGGTGAGTTACCTGCAGGAATATCTGCTCCTTCCCTGAGTGAGTTATCTGCTCCTTGCCTGGGTGACACTTAGCTCCTGCCTTTGGTTTTCTTAGAGGCAGGTTGGGCCCAACTTTTATAAAGTGGTTTCCAGCTCTTTCATGTGAAAGGCACTGAATAAGCACCGTGCAGATCTAACAGTGCAGGAACTCAGATGTTTCTTCCCCTGACCACTCCTGTTGCTCCCTCCACCTGCTTCAGCTGCCAGAACTGGGGAGATGAGATGCAGCAGGGCAAGTGCACAGAGCTGGTGCCTCAGGGCCATGAACAGTTAAGGCCTTGGCCACGGCACTGGTGCAGCTGGAGCTTTTCCCAAAGCTGGGCTGGAGAGCATCACTGTCTCTCCTGAGCTGCTGGAGTCGTGGCAGTGAGAAACTGCTCTGAGATCACCACTGGAATCCTTGGGTTTTCATGCTTCCCCTCCCCACCCCCTACATTTTCCATTAGGAAGAAGTAAATTGGTAAATGCCCCAGGAGTCACAACCAGGCTGTGACCTGGTGAGGCAAGAGGAAGCCCTTGCTAACACACCAGTGCTGGTAATAACGCCTGGGTGGAAAACCTTCCATGGAAATTGAAGCTTTGCAAAAATCTGCAGAAATTAATTGCTTGTGAGCATTTCCAGCACAGAAATGAACCATTGAATCTGATGTTTTCATCTTGCTTGGGAAAACTGAAACAGTTGGTTTCAGCAGTGGCAAGGACAGGGGTACATAAACCATTTTCCTGGGGTAAATTCCAATGTGATTTTCCAGAGCCTCCTACACCCTTCAGGCTCTGTCCACGTGTGCAGCTTTCCCATGTCCTGTGCTGCCACCATGCCCATGGTACCTCTGTGACCATGGTACTGCTGTGCCACCTCTCCTCTTCACCTGGGCCACACAGATGGATGTGAAAAATCCAATAGAAGATCCTAAAACTGTAAGCTCAAGGGCAAGGTTGCCCCAAGTGAGTTCTTTGCCCAGTCAATACCCACAGAATTTTAAATAGGCTGTGGTATACTTTATGCCATGTAATATTTTTATGAGTGGGATTTTTTCCAGCACTCTGCTCTAGAAGTAATTCCTGCTGCTTGACTCTGTGTGCAATTTTGCAGTAAAATCAGTTTAATAAATGCTGGGATTCCACAAAAAACTGAAATTCTTGTGATCACTGCTAGTTTTGACCACCGCCACCGGACAGGGATTATCTCAGAACAGCATGTTAATAAACAGAGCTATTTTCCCCCCCTTATCTTTATGAGTTTTGTCACTGAAAATATTTTTATATTTATGTGCTTTAGTAGTTAAGAAGGCAGATAAAAATAGCTGGAGATACTTTAGAGGGTAAGTCTTCAAACCCTGAAAATACGGCTTGATTTAAAAGTGCCTTCATATTCCTTTTACCCCAAAGAGATCAGGATTATGCTACTTCATCTTCCCATCCTTCCCTCAGCCCTCATATCCCTCAGTAACTTTTGAGCCCAGTGTCGATTTCCAACACTTCAGAACAGAGGAAAGGGAATCAAAGCAAGTCCCTGAGAGTCACCTGTGGCTGGTTAGGGAGGAGAAATTTGGAGTGCTGCCCCCACCAAGTGCCAGCCTGCCTGGCTGGCATCACTGCCCTTGTGATGTACACGTGTGCCCCCAGGCTCACACCAAAACCACCAAGACTGATGCCCCACATGGTCTGGCACCAGCTATTGGATGGCTTTTCCCATAGGCAGAGGTGTTTGCAGGGCATGGAGGAGAGAGGGAGAAGGGCAGTGGGTGCTGGGATCAGCATTTTGTAAAGGGTGAGCAGATCTGAAGTTATCACAGGAAAGTTGGTGCTGCTGCAGTATAAGGCAGCCCTCAGGGATTGTGGCTCATGGAAGCACGTATTTCCAACAGGCAATATGTTAAGTTTAATATATGTTGTACATCTTGTCTGTGGAAATGTTTTTTTCTAAAGGGATCACTCAATCTATGTGGTGGGAAGAGCAGAGAAAAGAGAGAGCTGCTTGCATTAGAAGTGACGCTGCCCACTCTTGTGGAGGAAAAGGTCTTCGCATTTGCACGGATCAGAGTCTGCAATTACACAGCTCTCTTGTTTGGCCAGTTCATCTGCTCAACCTGACACAGCGCCAGAATGCAAACAGGGATTTTTCCCATTACAGAATACCAAATCTATGATAAGCCACGCCATGAAAATTCAGTTTTTAAGGAGGTGGGGAGAGAATGAGGGAAACTCCAACTGCTGCTGCAAGATAAGCAATGAGTTTTGCAGTGCTTCTAGAATCTGTGTCTGGGATCTCATTAAAAAACCCTGTGAGCAAAAGGAGCACTGTGAGAAGAAAACCAGCAGAATTTGGGATAGTAAAATTTAAGCAGATGTTTGAACACCAGTTTTAGCCTATGAAACATCTTGTGATAACTTTGGACACAGCTGGACAAAGTCAGTAATTGCTACAGAGAGAGGCCTGTAAATATTGTGCTTAATCTGTGGGTCTGCTCTGCACAACAATGCAGTGAATATCACTGGTGATCTTGATTATGTTTGTGCTTTTTTCTTATACTACAAATTCCTCAGCTATGAAGGATTCAAATCAATCACCTCTTCTGCTTTTCACTACCATCAAGTTGTAGTATTAAAATCTATTTATAGATGGAGTAACAAACGTCACTGGAAGGAGAGTTATATACTGACAGCTTGGAAAGAGACTGTGCTGGTTTTCTCAAAGATCACTCCTTAAATAGGACATATTCTCAAAGATTATTCCTTAAATAGGATATAAGTATTGTAATTTATGCATCATTTGCCAAGAGGGACAAGATTGTGATAACATATATATATATATATATGTACATATATATATATAGAGAGAGTCTTCCTAACTGCAAATTGCAAAGCTCAGAACTTCAAAAACTAACTGACAATACAAAGTGATAGAGGCTGAATTACATTTGTTGTCCCAAAACACAGTGGATTTAACTGCATCCCTAACGCTTCTTATTCGCCAAAAACAAGACAAAAATAAGAAGCAAACAAATAAGTTCTCTGAATAAATCCTGCATTGTCCCAGTTTTATGAGCTGCCATCTAAGCTGCCTGGCAACCATCCAGGCCTGAATGACATTCCTGGACAAGAAGTAACCCGTGCATCCCTTTTGAACTGTCCTCTCCTCGAGCTGCCTTCACCTCCCACCTGGCTGTCCTGCAGCTCTCCATTAAATTTCTTTTAAAGCACTTTCTTACCTGCATAGTGGTCAAACACAGTGGGGACATACTCCTCTGGGAAGGCATCATTGGCATAGCTCATCAGCAAACAGGTTTTCCCAACTGCACCATCCCCTACCACCACGCATTTCAGCATCTTCTTGGTGCTGCTCCTGCTCCCGTCAGTGCAGTTGTCATTTTCCTCCTTGCAGTTCATTCTTGCTGCTGCCGCCGCTGCTCTTGCTGCTCCCAGGACTTCCAAGTGCACATGAAGGAAAAATGAAGTGCGATTGTATTGACTTTTCCTGAGTTTGGAGAAGGAGGGGGGTGGGGAGGGGGGGGGGAGAGCAGCAAATCTCAAACTCAGGAAATCATACTAATGTTTCCAGGCTGTCACAGCCGCTTCTAACAGTTACCAGATCAGTCAAGAGGATCATCGAGGTGAATAAATTAAACACACAGAGAGGAGTAGCATAAAAAAAAAGAAGAAGAGTGATCTGTCCTTTTTCGTCTGTCCCAGTCAGGAAATCCTCATCCTGCCCGGCCGTTCCCAGTCTTTATTGCAACTTCAGAAAATATCGGCAGCCTGTGGCTTCAATCCGCGTCTCCCTTCCTCCAGCCTGGCCGCAGGAACCAGGGATTCCTGTTAAATCCACTCCATTTTCCATCTCATTGCTACACGGAGGAGAGTCTGGAGGGTTTTAATGGAGTTTTTCCTTTCTTTCTCCAGCTTGCTGTGTGTCAGGAAATCATGGGTTTCCTGCTGAATTCCATATTAGGATCAGTGGGCTTGTGAAGGGCTGCAAACAATGGGAGCTCTGTGTGTATTTGTACTTTGGAGGAACTCTGCCAGGACATGGAGAAAGGAAAACACTAGAGGTCCCCCTGCAGAATGAAGTTTTTTAGACTCTCTGCTCCATCCAGCTGCTCTCCAGGCTGCTGGCCCCGGCGAGGAGGATTTGGGAGAATTTGGAATACGAGAGTGCTGGAAATGCTGAGAGCTCTGCCCCTCTCCCAGGGATTCCTGCTGATCCTAGGCACGATCTCCTCTCATCTCAAATAGGTATTTTCTCCCACTTGGGAAAGGGAAAGGTGGAGAAGCAGAGAGGAGGTATAGCGGCTAGATAATGTCAACTTTCTGCCTCTATAGCTCTTTAAAGTGTTTGTTATAAAGAATAAATAACTGATTTTTCAGTTCATGCACTCACTCTTGCCTTTTCCCTTGCCTTTTCCCTATCCTCCCTCCTCCAAAAAAGACAGATTTCCCCCTCCTAATGTAAAGATGTAAACACAGACAGAGAGAAAAAAGTGGAATTAAGAGTTAGAGAAATTAAAAAATTAAAGAAACAAACAAACACCCCCCTGTACAGCAATCTGTGAAAAACCAGCTTTGAACTACAATTCCTGCCCCCTCCTCTGGTTTGTTCCTGTGCTTCACGTGCCTCCTAAGCCTTCTGCCCATTTAAATTCACAACAATCTACGTGTACATGAAGGGCAAAACTTCCCTCTCCATGCACAGGAAAGATTTTGCAATTTCCAGCAGAAACGAGCCAGACAGTGACACAAGCCCCAGCGCAGCAGCCCAGCACATCCTGCTGGCTGCACTTCCCCTCCACGAGGCTGGGAGGCTTTGAGAGGGGGAAACACCCCCCTGCTGGCACTCCACCGGTGACAAACACTTCCCCTGCCCTGCTCAACCTGGGGAGAGATCAAAAGGACACACCAGTACACACCTGGAAGTGCAAAGAGCAACACAGCCTTAGATAGGAAAGCTTATAGCCCCAAACTTTAGGAGTAAGGACAAACACAGCCATAATAATGGAAGTCTGTAGTCCCAAAATGTGTGTCCTTCAATTTGTTTGTGGTGAAGAGGCACAGCAGACTCACTCACCTACAACCTCCCCTGGACAGGCTAAGTCTGTCAGAGCTCTTCAATGATCTACCTGTGCTGGATCAGCTCTGGGCACCTTCCCCAAGGGGTGCTAGAATTTTAGAATCCTGTAAAAGTTGGGGTTAGATGGGACATCAAAGATCATCTAGCCCTAATCCCCCTGCCATGGGACACCTTCACTAGACCAGGCTGGTCCCAGCCCCATCCAACCTGGCCTCAAACATTTCAAGGGATAGAGGATGGATAAACCATGTGAGCAAGGTTTGTCTGCTCACCTGGAGAGCCCCAGGGAGCTCTGTTTGCTGCCTCTAGCCAGGAGTCTTGGTCATTCAGTGATTTGTGCCTTCACCTCCTCCATCCCCCTCTCCCTGCTGATAACAGGGAGCTGAGCAGGCAGTGTGGGCCCCAGCATCACACCTGCCATCAGAGGCATCACTGAAGGGTTTCCAAGAATTAGGGGATCAGGTGCATCCTCTTAGCTTCAAACTGCAGCCCAAGGCTGAGCTTCATCCAAGAAAACCTGTGAGCTCTGGGCATCAGATCCCCCATTCTCCAAGCATTTGCTCTGCTGATCCCTCCCACCACCAGCAGCCTGGCTGGGCTATCCTGAGGTGCAGCACATGTTACAGGGATTTATTCTCTGGGCTTATTTCTAGTTGTAATCGAGGTCAAACTCCAAGCCTGTGCTCTGAGGAGGCACCAGCACCCTGATCCCCTCTGTGCCTTTGCTTACTAGCCTGGTGGCCTGGTGGGGAAAGTTTGACAAATATGTAGGTGCATGCTGTTGCAAGGTAACTGCAGAGCCAGAGGAAGAAAAACATTCCTACAATTCATGGTTCAGGTCCCCACTGGCTCTATCAGACAAAAGCAAAAGCTGTCTTGCTTCCCATTTTAATCTATCTGCAAGCTTTTTTCAACATCAGATATACTCCAGTTAAGGCAAGATTTAATGCTAATTGGGCCAGATTTAGGCCTGCAACAAAATCCCCATGGCTCATTCCTCCCTGATCATAAAGCTGGGCAAGTCCCAGCAGGACTGTGCCCACATCCCTTTCTTTTGCAAGAGGTTGAAGGATGAAATTTCCTTGCTGTTTTTTTAAGAGGATTAAAGTGATTTTATTCTATCTTCCCCTTTAAAAAAAAGATGTTCCAAAATTTAAAACTCTTCTCGTGTTATTAAGGGGCAGAACTGGAGGATCATAGAATCAGAGAATCCCAAAATCATTAAGGCAGGAAAAAAAGTCCAAGGTCATCGAGTACAACCTTTGCTCCATTATCACACATCAGCTAAATCACAGCACTGAGTGCCACATCCAATCATTTCTTGGACACTTCCATGGGTGCTGACTCTACCACCTCCCTGGGCAGCGCATTCCAATGCTGGACCATCCTTTCAAGGGAGAAATTATTCCTGAACTCCTCAGGTTTCTGCAGACCCTTCCAATTCCAAGCTCTGATGCATGGGACACTTTGTGGGGGATTAGTTTTAGTCAAAAATGCATCAATAAAAGGCCTTATATCTGTAAATGTGAATAATGAAAGTGTGGCCATGAAGCCAGAGCCTAAACAAAGGATGACCTGGAATAAACCAACATGAGGAGTTTACCTTGTAGGTGAAGGAAGGCTGACGTCTGACCTGCAAAACTCAAACTCAGTGCTACCAGTTTGCTTTCCCTGTATGAGTGATATGTGCAGCTTTAGAGGAGTTATGATGAAGTTATAAAATAAGAATTGTATCCAGACTAAAAACACATGTTCTTTTAATCTCATGACTTTAACTCAGTTTGGCACTATTTAGATCAGCTGGATCAAAACATTTTATGAGCTGGTTTAGCTTCAGCAAAGTTTGATCACGTTGTTTTATACCACTTTACTCAGGGGACTGAGAGAGTGCTTACCCCTCTGCTGCTCTGGGCTTGTTGTTTTTTACTTATCTTGGCTGTGTGAATTAACAGGCCAGACCTGTCATCCAGCAGTCTGGCAAAGTTTGAGGCAATCCTGTTGCACTTTACAGAAGATTTGTTAACCTGCAAATGGTAAGTGACAATTCTATAGGTTAAGCTGACCCTTCTGCACTGCTGTGCAAGTTTCAGCTCCCCCAAGAGTCCTACTGAACAATGGAGCTGCCTTCAAGCCCCAGCCTGGAAGCCACGGGGTTATTGGTAATCATTAGCAAATGTCAGAGAGTTCTAATGATTTAGTCTACATCCAGGGCTTTTTTTTTTTTTTTTTTGCTATTTCACTAATCAGATTAGAATTGGTCAGATTTTTTTCCCAAGATTTCAGTCATTACCATCTCACAAACCCAATAAGAGCAGGCTGGTTACAAGCCACAGCTTGGGAAGATGTGGCTTGTAAAATAAATATAAAAAAAGAAAGTAAAGCAAATGAGTCTGAATGCTTGGAAATCTTGTTTAAATGCGTGTGGTTCTCAGGTATCCAGTCTGTTTCCCACTGATTTTACAAGTTTCTAGCCAAGGGCACCTCAGCTCAAGCAGATGTGGGCAGGTGGAGTGAAGATGAGCACCGTGGAGTGAAGATGCCACCTGAGGCACTTCCCAGCCAAGTTTCTCAAGCAATCTCTGCTCTTGATGAAGTGCCTCTGACCTTTTGCTAATTAATGGATTTACTGGCAGCAGATCTATTCCTAAGGCTGCAGAGCATCTCCAGCTCCCATGTGCTGTGGGGATGCATCACCTTCATCTTCATCAGCACAGGTCAGACAGGGGTGCCTGCTTCCTTGGGGAGTAGCAAGTTCAATGCTGGTGCAAAAACTTTAGGTGAGAAGATCTTCAGGACACAAAGGACTTGCAAATTTCTAAATTAGCTCTGCAATTAGCAATATCTTGGCCAATTAACTTTATTTTGTATTTCTGTGCAGGCTCACAGGAGGAAAAAAGGGATATGATGCTCTGTTGTGCTCTCCCTGCTCTCTTCCCCTGGCCAACCTGCCATCCCAACATTTCTCCAGTGCCTCCTGAAATGCAGTGGTCTAACTCTGTGCAATCTTATGAGTTTAAAACCTGGCAGCCAGAGCAATGTTCTGTGTTAAGTGTTTTCCTCACCAGACCTGACTGATTTTAAGGGGTTTTAACTCTTTCTTGTGTCTTGTTCTCCTGATTCCTCTCCTGCCCTAAACCAAGCAGATCTGTCTCTACATTCTCATGCTTAAGAAGCTCTCCAGGGTGGGGGATTTTGAAGGTGACAACACTGCTGTGAAGCTTTTCTCCCCATGCCTTGCTGCTAGAAATAGACACATTCAGCCACTCTCCTTCCACCTACCAGTGTTGATGAGGAAATGAAGTTTCTGGCACTACTACTGAACTGTAAATTGATTTCAGGCAAATCTTCTCACATTTTTCTTATCCTTTGTCTAATCTGTTTAGATTTTGAGTTTTTTAGGGCAGGGATTGTGTTGATATTGGACTGAACATAGCAAAACTATATTAAGCTTAACTATCACTGTGCTGTTCAAAACCAAGTCTCCCTGGCTATCAAATTCAGGACCTTGACTGGACTATGTTGTAGTGAGAGCCAGCCTTTTGCAGTCAAAAAATCTTTGGGACTTTAGGATATCCACACAGTTACCCCATCTCTCATCTCCAGTCTTAGATATTGGGGTGCCTCCTCTTTGTTCTAGGGTTTCCTGGATGGACCTTCACATTATACTAAGATTTAATTAAATGAGAGCATTTCATCCTTATTCCTTCCATCCTCTCTCCCCCTTTCTTTCTGTCAGCCCCATTCATCAGCCTCCCACCCCAGGGAAATGCTCACAGAGACCTCAAGTGAATTTGATATATTGAAAAGCAGAAGCAGCAAATTCAGGATAAAAAAAGTGATAGTTTGACAGTGACCACAGGGGGGGTGGAAGTGCTCTGTGTGAAGCCTTTTCAGAGGCATCTTGCTGATGGGCAGGTGCTAAGAGCCAACTTTGAGGCTTGTTGAGAGAGAGCAAGTCTCTCTCCAACCATGCCACCCCATCAGGCAGATGCCACCAGCACCACCACTGTGGTGGCCATGCCAGCAGTGGGAGTTCTCTGTTTCAGGCTGGTGCCATGGATATAATTAGTGCCATGGATATAATTAGTGCCATTGGATCTCCCTTTGCAAAGATGAGCTAATAAAACAAGAGGCTTTTGGGAGAGGAGGTCAAGCAATGGAAGTTTCATGTCTTGCCCAGCAGAGACACCTCTTGCTTCCCAGAGGGGGCTGCTGTAAAATGAGAACTGCACATGTTGTGTTTGTGTGTTTGTGAATGGGGAGGGCAGTTTTCTACTAGGGCAGATTATTCTCCCTGTTAACCTCACAGTTAATTCTGCATCACTGACTGTAGACAGTGCTCTCTGCGTGTGTCACCACCCCCCCAGCTGGTGGTACTTATCCAGAGTCTGCATTTCCAGCTATTTTCTGTTCATAGGTATTTGAATTTGGGCTTTGAGGATGAGTTTTCCTTAGAGGTGTGAAAGTTGCCTCTGGATACTGGAATATCTGCACCTGGTGCATTTTCTCCCTGTTTGCATCAGAATTTTCTCATTTTCTTCCAGAAAATCACTGGCTGTTGCCTTTGCCTTCTCTGCTTTATGGCTTTGTTTTTGCATGGCTCTCTTCTCCCTTCCCTTCCCTTCCCTTCCCTTCCCTTCCCTTCCCTTCCCTTCCCTTCCCTTCCCTTCCCTTCCCTTCCCTTCCCTTCCCTTCCCTTCCCTTCCCTTCCCTTCCCTTCCCTTCCCTTCCCTTCCCTTCCCTTCCCTTCCCTTCCCTTCCCTTCCCTTCCCTTCCCTTCCCTTCCCTTCCCTTCCCTTCCCTTCCTTGTTGTTTACCTCTCCCTGTCACAGTGGGGAGAAGTGGACTTAGGTAAGAATTCCGCCTGGGATTAGCATAGCAGAAAAAACATCAGGCAATTTCTTTCTCCCTACCTATGATGTTTTCCATAAAGATTTTTTTTTTCCTAAATTACATTTATTTTAGGTTGAGCAGTACAGCAGGAGGTTAAACAAAGAGAAACCTCATCTATGCCTCTTCTGCATCTCGAAATGGCATTTGCCTGTGCTGATGGAGGACTGCTGGGAATGTAAAAGGGCTGCAATCAGGAAATCAAGCAGCACTGGGGGCACCAACACTGTGATCAATTAGCACCGTGTGTGCAGGTACTCAGTGAAGCCATTACAGGGACAAATCTCTTTTGTTCACCTTTGAGTAATGCTTGGGACATAATCTGCAATTTCTTTAAAAGCAGAGAAACTTCCCCAAGTTTAGATGGGTCCAAATGTAATGCTTCCAATGGGGGAAGAGGTTCGTGTCTAAAAACATGCCAGCTGGAATCTGGAGGTTTTCAGCTTCCCCCTTTCCAGCCCAAATTGCCAAGCTGGCTTTATCGTTGAAATGAACACACGTCTGATTCATAAAACATTCATGCAGAGTTTTTACTCTCTTGGAAAGAAGGGAGCAGGCTGCTTCCAGGAAGGGAATGTGCTTTTTTGCTTCATCTGATCTCTCTGCCTCCACTCAAAAATAAGCAGAAGGCTGCTGCTGCCTCCACAAACCATAGCAGGCAGACAGGAGGAGGACCAAGGTGGCAAGCAAAGGGATGTCACAGTTTTTGTGCTGTGCCTCCTTGCTGAGCCTGCTCTCAGCACAGCCCTGTGCCAAAGCTCTGCAATGAGGCCCAGCAGCACCATTTCCAAACCTGCTGCTCAGACTGGCTCAAGTGGAGTGGATCATCCAAGTAAAGCCCTTATCTCATCAGTGAATGAGGAATGAGGAATGCTTCCTTTTTTTCTGTCTATTTGTACTGCTGAACCTCAGGGCAGGGACCAGCTACTGCCTTGTCTGAAGGGTGTGGGCCCATGACACAGCTAAACCGACTTACTGATTGCCACCCAGAAAGTGCCTGGTCTAACCTGACAATGAGCTTTTTAAAGGAGAAAATACAGAGAAAATTATTCAGCTCTTTTACCCCCTTTACATTGATTTTTCTGCAGGCTGATGTCCCCCAGCTTAGTGTCCCCCACTATAGGGACAGCTTGATTTTCCACAAGTGATGAGAATTATGGGAGAAGTTCTGACAGCAGCAGGTTACTTTGCTCCTTTTGTAGGAATTAGAGATTTTATTTGCACTGACAAATCATTCTCTTGCTTTAAAAGTGTCTGGGTGTGGTGGTAAAATGAGTGAGGAGCATGGGCACCCTACCTAGGCTGCTGAAATGTCCAAAAATCACAGGAGGCTGAAGGTTAAGGCCTTAGGTCAAGGCCTCAGGACCTACAAATAGCTGAGCATACAGTGGAAGGGGGAGGGAGAGGTGGAAAACAGTCAGAAGCAGCAATTTTGCTGCAGGTAATGCAGCTGTCAGTGTGCCTGTGCCAAAGGCTGTGGTTTGTGTGTTGCAGGAACTGCAGCCACACCATGCTGGGCATCCATGGCACACTCAGGCTGATTTAGAAACCCTTCACCCGTCTGTGCCTCCTCTTTCTCATCACTGCCTGGCTCATTCCTTCTCTGAGAAGGTGCTGACATCTCTCAGGAGGAAGCTCTGCTTATTTAGCAGTGAAATTCAGGTATGATGTCTCCTGGGGGATCTGTGGCTGCTGAATTCTGCTAGTGCTGCTGTGCTCTGCACTGGGCTGCAATCAGTGCAGGCAGCTCCTTGAAGATTTCAGGGGTCAGGGCTCCCTTTCCCTGCTCCCTGTTCTCCCACAGTGGCACATTAAAATAAAATAAGCCTGGTTAAACATTAGCCACCATCTCAGAGCTCTCTGAGTTTGCTCCCAGTGCCTGCCATTGAATGGCAGAAATCCCTGTGGGTTATTTTCCTTAGTTTAGGAGCAGTTGGGACCATCCTGTCTTCATGGCAGTGGATTTTGCACTGGTGATGTCTCTGGAGGTTTAGTGGGCAAAATTGACTCCTAATATTTTCTAATTTTATTTCATAAAATAAATATGATGTGGATGGCAATTACAGAGAATAATTTGTGGATCCACTCCCAGTGAAATATTATTGACTGAGCTTAACTCCAACATAATTTTTCTATTCTTTTCAGGAGATATTTGGTAATAGTCAGATACAGGTTGCTGTTTTCACAGCACATGTTTAGAAAGTGGTCAGGAAGATCAGTTTTCTTTCTTGTCTCTCTGATTTGCACCCTGCAGGCATCAGACCTGATTATTTGAGTTGAATCGGGATGAACTCTACAATTTCTGATATGTAGAGACCACATAATTTCTCCTCCTTGCCTGTGGTGGTGGATTTTGGGCAGAGGTCTCTGATCAAGAGGGGATCAGTAGAGTGTGGAGATGAACAAACATCTCAAACCAAGTGGGTGTATTTCACAAATGAAGGAAAATAACAGAGAAACTGACTTGAAGACAACAAGCAGCTGATGAGCATCAGTACTTTACACTTCAGACTTCTGTGATGGATTTTGCTCATCACTGGTGGGAGCAGAACAGCCCCCAATTTTCTTGCAGGCAATCTGGAGACCCAGCCTGATCCCAGTAGGCATCATCCAATGGAACATTTCCTTGGAAAAGCTTTTCCCAAAGCCCACTGCACTCATCTGAGCCCTGTGGCCATGTGTTGCCCTGGATTTGCCAAGGGCAAACAAATCCATTTGTTGCCCTGGATTTGCCAAGGGTCCCAGATATAAAGTGTCACACACTCTTGTCTTTTTCCACTTGAGCACCCAAGCAGCCTGAGAGCACAGGGCTGCAGAAATCCCATCGTGGTCACACCCTCCAGAGCAATTCCTCCTTATCCCCTGGCCCACGGGGCTTGTGAGGATGGTGAAGCACAGCCAGGCTCCCACACTCAGTCCTGAGCCCACCAGCCTTCATCCTTACCAGCTGGACTCAGTGATCTCAGAGGTCTTTTCCAACCTTAATGATTCTGTGATTATAGAATATTAACCTATTTGTTTCAAATATTCCTTGCAAGGTTCATTTCTCTCAACATGAAGGTGGCTTTAAAGGTATTAATTACATTACTGGCATTTTCACCCTTTTTTTAGCCCAGCCTTCATCACCATCGTCAGCTGAGCCAGGAAACCCACATGGCAGATGCTGTTCAGGTGCTCAGCAAAGAGAGCAGATGGTTCCAAGAGCATTTCAACCCTTTCTGTTCTCTCTCAGCCATGTCTCAGCCCTACCTGAGGAGGAAAAGGGCTGGGATCCTGGAATATGTTGTGACTTTCCCTCTGTCATGGATGACAGCCCTATCCTTTGTTTGCAAGTGAACAGCAGGAATAAGAGGCTTCATTTCAGCCTATGGCTGTCACACTGAAATCCTCCAGTGGCTTTTAGTCCTTCTTGAAGCTCATCCTCAGACCTCCATCCACTTTCAAAATGCTCATTGAGACCAATTTTCCAATTTTAGTTACTGGTTAACCATTACAAATTAAAATCCCCATTTAAAGCCATTCATTAAATATCTGAATTGTGGCATGACATCTGAATAATGGCATGGTGCTTGCATACCTTTCTCTTCTTTCTCAGATGTCTTGAGTACTGTTAATTTTTTTTACTGGTTTGGAAGTACAGCTGGGATCACTACCATTTCAGTGCCCAAGATAATTTTGGGCTACATTCTAATTTTTGGTGGAAAAGAAAAATAATAAAAAAGAAAAAAGAAAAAAAGTAATACATGGAATAACACAGATAAACTTACTTTATAAGTTTTGACAGAAAAGGAGCTGTCAAGCTCTTCAGAAATCTGTCCTCAAGAGATTTCCCAAATTTTTGACCAGGTCCTGCTAACAGTCCTTTTCCAAATTTGTGCTGAGGTAAGGAGGACTGGAAAACAGTCCATTGGGAAATCATCTGAGAGTGGGTTCATGTGACAGCTCCTTCTGTGACTTGTCATGCCGTGAATAGCAGAGCAACAGCCTTTCAGCACTCACCCATGTCACTGCCTGCCTTGCTTTTGATGGAACTGGGCTGGGTGGGAGCGAGGGAAAACTTAACCAGAGCTCTTTATTTCCGTAAAAGGTCTGGTCTGTGCTCCCATTCAATGTTTGCATAATCTGATTTAAGTGCCCTGGTGTCACCGTGGCCCTGCTGCCGTGGCTCTGTGCTGACATGCAGGGTTTGCACCCAGCAGTGCTTAGGGGATGGGGGACACGCTGCTGTCACACCCAGCACTGTGCACAGGGACAGGGACACTCAGCAGCTCCAGCCTCCAGCAGGGCAGAGGTGCAAGGGAGAGCAGGGGAACCAGGAGGGGAAGTGTGGTCCAGCTGACGTGTGAGGTTCTGGGCTTGCCAGAAATAGCAGCCCATGCCCTTGACCCATGAGCACTGGTTATCTCTGGCTTAGATAAATGCCTTTGAGTCATGTGCTGTGCCTAAAGCAGGTTGCTCTGAGTGCAAGCTGGGGGCCAGAGTAGCTGTTTATGAGATTGTCCTAATGTGGGACCTGCTACTCTGCAGCACGTGGGAAGGACTGGGTGTAAGGTGCTAAAATGGAAAGATGTAGAGCTGCTGGAGTGAGTCCAGAGCAGGCCATGAAGATGATCAGAGGGATAGAGCTCTTCTGCTACAAGGAAAGGCTAAGAGAGTTGGGGCTGTTCAGATCGGAGAAAAGAAGGCTCTGTAGTGACCATATTGTGACCTTTCAGTACCAAAAAGGACTCCAGGAGAGCTGGAGAGGAATTATTGCTATGGGCAGAGCTTGATAGGACAGGGAGGAATGGCTTCATACTGAAGGAGGGTGGATTTGGATTAGGTACTAGGAAGCAGTTATTGACTGTGAGGGTGGTGAGGCCCTGGCCCAGGTTGCCCAGAGAAGCTGTGGCTGCCCCATCCCTGGAAATGTCCAAGTCCGGGTGGGATGTGGCTTTGACCAACCTGGTCTATTGGAAGGTATCCCTGCCCATGGCAGGGAGGTTGGAATTAGATGGTTTTTGAGGTCCCTTCCAACCCAAACCATTCTGTGACTGGGATTTCTGTGTAAACTGTCCTGCAGGTGCCCCTCAAGCAGAGCAGACAATTCTCAGGGCTCAGCTCAAGGCTCCTGTGCTTCTCTCTGTTACAGCAGAGATGTCTGCCTGAAAATGTCCTTTAGGAAAGTACATTCCTTCTCCCTGCCCAGCTGTATCAAAGACCATGAAGACATCAGCAATGAACGCCTGATGGCACAGAGGCCTTTCCTTAGTTCAGCTCTTTCCTCCTCCTCTTGTTGCCTTTCCCTGTTAAGACCATCCCATTGATTGGGCTTGAATTTGTGCTTGAACTTGTTGCATCACACAAATCCTACCAGCTGCTGCCATTCTGCCCCAAGAGGCAAAATCCAGCTCTGAACACTTCCTGTGACTAAATTTTTTTGGCTGGCAAGTCCCTTGGTTCCCAGCCAACACAAATCAGTTTGGGAACCAACAAGCTGGCAAATTTTGGGGTTTCAGAAGAGTGGGTTCAAAATGGGCTTGGAACACAAAAAGATAAGACAATAGAGACATGAGATGTTCTCAGGTGCACAATCATATGCCACCTTTTCTTCCTTCCAGAGTCTAGAAACCACATTTACATCTGAGCAGGACTGATTTGGTGGCGCAAGCAATTTCCCACAACCACGAGGTTACTTCTCACATCAGGCAGCTGCTCACAGCTGCTGTTTCCCACTGTGGATACACACAGCTTTGCTGTTAAGATGCAGGGGGAGAACTTGAGCTTTCAAACCCTAAACAAGCTATTTGCTTCTCCTTCTGTCTCTTTTTTCCCACAGCTGACCTCCGTGTCCAGCCGCGAAGGCATTTTCTGTTTTACGAGTAGCGGTGAGCGGGGTGCCAGCAGGTGAAATCCCAGCCTCTCCCGCCTCTCTGTAATTAGCAGCCCCAAATATGGAGCAGTGTCTGACCCTGTGACATTTTTTTCCTAAGGCTTTTATTAATTTGACACTGGTTTTCATAGCAACTCACCAGGGAGCTGTAACAAACACTCAGCTGTACCTGACAGAAAATGGGGGGTTTATCTGCTCTAAAGGTTATTCCAAGCGTCAGAGGCCAACTGTGGTTTGCATCCTGGGGAACTGCTCCAACTGTTTGATGGAAAAAACATGGACCACTAAAGTGGGAACATTACAGTTTAAAAACAGGGTTTGTGTCACCTTGAGCTCTGTTATTGTGGCCTATCCAAACTCCCGCTCTCTGTGGAGCAGGCAGGTAGGGGGCTTCAAACACCCTTAATGTCACTGCTCCTCAGGGGACACTGCCTTGTCACCTCCAAACTGATTTAAAATAAAGGTTTTGTTGTTTCATTCCTTAGCTGATGGGGAATTTTTTTATTTTCTGAAGTGGGCTTTTCTGTTGTTTCCACAAAAAAACTGTTTTCAGGGCTCTTGTGATCACTTTGCTCCTGCTCTGCCCATTTCTGGTAGGAGTACACTGTTGCACAGTAATTCTTGGACACCTCAAATTGCCTGTTTTTTTGGGACAGACACTGTGGCAATGGCCACAGCATATGCAAGTTTGTGGGGTTTTTTTGTTAGTTTGTGGGTTTGTGCATTTTTTTGTTTCCTTGTGTTGTCCAGTGGACTTCAACTTTTGGGTTCATGTGGTGTTTTGTCTCAGGTGTTTTGTCATTATCCTAATGAAATTTGATGGCAGTGTTTACCCAGTGCATGCTCTATCTGGACAGGGGTATTTCCTGTCATCCTTTCCTTGATGAACCTGAAGTGCTCTGTTGGAAGATACTTCTTCATTCCTATGGAGTATCTAATGACCCCAAATTCCAGTCATGATCTGGTTGCTACAATCAAGGACTTTGTCCTCCCCTTATTGATACATCATTCTTCTGTAATTTACAGTCTATTCTGTCTTTTTTCCTGTTGTTGCCCACTTTGTAGATACCCCCTTCAGTGAGGAAGGGTGTGGTGTTCAGCACAAAAACACCATTCAGGGGCTCTCTGGTGGCTCAGGACATGATTCAGTGGTAACAGGGTGCTGCTGGATTACCAGTTGGACCTAAAGTGATCTCAGAGGTCTTTTCCAACCTTAATGATTCTGTGATTATAGAATATTAACCTATTTGTTTCACATATCCCTTGCAAGGCTCATTTCTCCCAACACAAAGGTGGCTTTAAAGGTATTCATTGCATTACTGGCATTTTCACCTTTTTTTTAGCCCATATGTTGGTTCTTTTGTCTAACCCTAAGAGTTTCTCCTCTAGCATAAATGAAAATCTCTATTTCTATATTCTCTATTTATTTTCTCTCTGTATCTCTATTATATTGTGAAAATCTCTTCTTTTAGTGTTAGGCACTCTGGCATGTTCTATGTGTTTTTTGTAAAATCCGAATTGTTTCTGAGAAGATTTGAATGCATTGGACAGTTGAGTGATGGACCAGTCAGCTGTCAGTGCAGAATGAGAGAATCACAGAATATGCTGAGTTGGAAGAGACCCTCCAGGATCATGGAGTCCAGTTCCTGGCCCTGCACAGGCCAACCCAAGAGTCACACGCTGTGTCTGAGAGCATTGTGCAAACACTCCTTGAGCTCTGTCAGGGTTGGCGCTGTCACCACTGCCCTGGGGAACCTGTTCCAGTGCTCTGGGAGAAAAACTTTTCCCTAAACCTCCCCCTACTCAGGTTCATGCCATTTCCTCTGTGTTTAAGCAGCACTGCAGTTATTAATGCTTCATTCCCCCTCTGCAGATTTAACAGTGGTGGCCTGAGACCTGTACATCCTAAATTTTTACTATTCTTAAACAGATAAACCTGACATTTAAATTCCCTTGAAAACTCATTATTTTCTGTCTCAAATTCCCTTAAGATCTCAGCAAAGCTTCCATAAAAAGGCCTGTGATTGAGACAGGAGTTCTTTCCTCTCTTACCTTGTGTGGGGGCAGCATGTGTGGTGAACTGTTCGTGCTAACTGCAGGTGGGATGTTAAATTCACTAACACCTGCTGCTAATTCTGCTGAGTAGGTAAATAGGCTCATGCTGTTGTTCTTTTCTGGCTGTTTCCATCTGCAGTGAGGTGAAATTTGAGGGACTGCACCTTGCATTCATTTGCAAAGCAAAATCATTCCTAGGTGCGGGCATTTTTGGGAAGAAGGAAAGGACAAAGAACATCCAGACATCATAAAGCAGCAGTCTGTGTCTAAAGCATAGCCCAGTGCAGTTTCACAGCTGCCAGCAGAGAGGGGTAGCCAGCCATGCAGACAACAGCTGCATTGCCAAGGAACAAAATTACAGAGCCAGATGTTCCTCTTGGAAGTACATTACACTGAACTTGGTAGATGCGTGCAGTAGCTGCCAAGTGCTTCTCTTATTTGGTCATAGGTAATGATTCCTCTATCAGGGAATGTGGAGGAAAAAGACCACACAGAATATCCTCCTCAAAATACTGCAGTTGAAACATTAACTTCTCTTGGACCAGAAAGATTTGGGAGCTCCATGGCAACCTTCACATCTTGTTTGAAGGATAATGTTGTTTACTACCAGGCATGAAGTGAGAAACTTACAGCTCCTGAAGCCAAATGCTTTCAAGGTATTTGCTACTGAAAGGTGACTAAAAGACAACTTTTATAGCAACCACAGTTGTTTGTGGGCGCTGTTGTAGTTCTCAGCTCAGGCTGGAAGTGAGAAGGAGAGCTGCTGGTTGTGTCTCTGAAGCAAATACTGGGAGCTCAGGTTTCTGAGGACGTGTCGGTGCTGCAGCCAGGATCTCAGTGCAGATCCAGGCTGAAAGAAGGAGCTGGGTGTGAGCAGGGACTGGCCAGGGGAGTGCTGAGCATCTTCATCAGCTGTGTTTGTCTTCACAGGCAAGTGGTGAAGGCATTTCAGTCTGGAGCTAACACTGAAAGGGTCCATGGTGCTCTGCAAGGCAGCACTCAGGCACGCAGGCTCAGACCATGCCAGCTCATAAAAGTGCCTGACTTGGGGCTGCTGGTTGCCAACAGAGAAGGTTTGATATTCTTTAGGGAGATCTACCCCTCCACAGACCCCAGGCACCTCTCTAAGTACTCATCTAATGAGAACTTGGATGACTGAATCCTTGGAAAGAGGGAATATTGGCATCTCTGAGATAACTGGAGAGATAATTCATGTCTTGCATCTCTTCAGTCATCTTTCTTAAACTCTCTGAATCTGATCATTCTCTCCTAGGACTCACAAGTTGCAAACCCAGTTCTTTTTTAAAAGTACCTTCTATTTAATAACCAAAGAAATGCAGAATAGTCCAAATCCCTCTGCCAAATAAATCTGTCAGTAAGGAACTTACCCCTAGAAATTACTTTGGCCCAACATTTCCTGTACATAATATTAAACTTACTCCTGCACCATCAACAAATTTAAATCCTATATCTCAGGGATTGTAACAGAGTCCAGAAAGCTGCAGATCATGAATGAAACCTGCAAATCATACTGAGATTTTAAAAAAATTCTAATCACATCCAGTTCATGGTCCCACTATTATTTGAGAAGGGAGGGAAAAGGTCAGATTAAATGCTGAGGGTTGGGAGAGGGAACTGCCTGCCTATTTTCCATTTTTCCATATGATTGAAGGACAATAAGTTTCTCTCCCCACCTAGTGGTTACTAAGAGCCTTTTAATAGAATAGCAGCCTGAACCAGGGTGCTCAGCAGCAGATCCATGCTCTGATTTTTCCACAAAGTGGGAAAATCAGGGAGGAGATGGTTGCTCCCTTTGCTGTAGGTTATCTAGCTCAGATGAAAGCAGAGAGCAGGATCCCTGGAGGATTCACTTTTTATTCCAATATACTCTTAAAATATGGTGAGGGTAAGAAACTGAACTGATGGTAGGAAATGACTGTGAACCAATGATTGGGTTGTGGCTGCTGATTTTTCCTTCTGCTGTAATCCTCCCTCTGTGGGTTTTGTGGTGAGTGAGAGCAAGTTTGAAATGTGACAGGCACAGATACATCTTCATTGCTCAACAGTGAGTTTGGCCTGGCTGTGGTTAATTCTGGAAATAGTGTGGCATCGGGTGAGGGGAGAGGCATATGAAATTAAAATGAATATGGATGTTAAGCAAAGCTGATGCTGACTCTCCTAAATATGAATAAGTAAGTCAGGAGAGTAAGCAGTGAAAGCAAAATTTGAATTCTTCTCATTCCAGTGCCCTAAGGAGTTATCAGTAACAAGAGGAAAATATATGTGAGGCAAAAACATGGTCATAGTACACAAGACATTCCACCTCCTTTTTTGAGATTGTTCATCGCACATATCCTGTGGGGAGTGGGCATTTTGGGGAAAACAATGCCTTTTTTATTGCTACCCCTCCTTTAAAGCAGGTCACAAGACATCACAGAGATGAGCCCTGCTGGTACTTCCTGCTGACTCTGGGTTACCCAGGGATGTCTCCCTGCCTCAAAACTAGGTGATCTCCTGCTGTGCTTCCCAGAACTTCACTGCAATTTTGTTAATCTGTAGCTGTGAAATGAGGGTAATGATATTTTTCTTGCTGTGAATAAAACTTCGAAAATGAAAGTTGAAAATTGTAATTAAAGACTGCAATATGCCAAAGATGCTGACAGAGGTTTTATCATTTACAGGGCAGTGTAAATGTGTCCTTCCCTCCAGCTGGAAAAGTCTCAGGGAGCCCCAGTCCTGTCCCACATGTGGAGGCAGGGTCTGGATCATCAGCTCACACCCCAACAGACAAATTTCACAGATGAATTTTATAGAAAATCCCTGGAACTGGAGGCTGCCCTGAGCTTTGTCCCTTCCCTCTGGATGCAGACCCAGGTGATCTGTGGGGACTCAGAAGTTGCTCACTCAGGTGCCACTCCGCCATCTCACCCTGGCATACCCAATTCACTGCTTGCTGATGAGCTTTCCCCTCCTGCACACTAATAAAGTCTTTTAACTGAGTTTTGAACTGCTCTCAGCTTTAGCAAATTGGGACAAGCTTCCCTGGAGAGAAGACAGATGTCTCCCCTCAGACTTCCCACCACTTGTCTCAGGTGTCAGACTTGACTTTGTCTTTAATAAATACCTAAACCAGGGAGAGAAGCTGAAAGCCCTTGGGAAGGGATCAAATTATCCTGTGGCTCAGGTGAGGAGGAGAAAAAAGGTCTGGCAGGAGGTTTCCACATGTGACACCACGTTTCTGAAAGGTACAGTGGGATTAGCTTGGGATGGAAGAAGTGCAAGTTAAATTCCTTCTCAGCTAAAACCTACTTATTATTTTCTCCACTTGACTCTACAGGGACCTTCATGCTGTGCCTTACAGTGGTATAATAAAGCAGATGGAGAGAAATGTGCATCCTCCCTCCAGCTCTCTTATCAATACCTCTGCTGAACAGTAAATAACAGGGAAATGGAGCTGGCTTGTCAATGTTCCCAGCTGCCGTGGCTTTCTCCAAACATACAGCCAGATATTTATTGCTAACTGTTCTGAAATAAAGAACAGCATGGGACAAGGATGTGGACACATTGTCTTGCTTAAATAAGATATTACTGACAGCCAATGTTAGATAGCTTGGGGTTTTTATATTTTTATTTTCAGCAGATGTTTCCCTTACAGAGGGTGCCAGAGAAGCTGTCAATGTAGATTAATTGACTAATTTCAAATTAGGTGAGGTTGACAGCTAACCCTAATTTACACCTTGAATACCTAAAGGGTGTGTTTGTAGGGTTATGGGGCTGATGATTCTTTGCTGGAAGGGGAGTGCATCCCTTCCCCACCATCCTGGCTCTTGGGCCTGCCAAGAGGTCACACCTGGCTCAGGTTTGTCTCTGGGCATGTCCTGCCCTCCTTGGTGGGTAGGACCTGGTGTATGGTCTCCTTGAGCCAGGTCTCACAAGCTCTTGGAGATCTATATCACACCCTAGATAGCTCAGCTACCTCGGAAGGCATAAAATCAGCAGGATGGGGCTTCTGTGGTAGTGTTGGAAACAAAAAAGTTTACTAAAAGGCAAAATAACAAAACTCTTGTTCTGGTTTAGGGAAAATCTGAGAGAAAACCTCCAAAAGGGGCCTCTCCATAAAGCAAACCCTCATTGCCCCTCCCTGCAACCGGTTTTGGGAAAGATTCCTTGGAGAGAAGTGGAAAGAATCTGTTTATTTAACAGGCACAGCATCCCCCAGCACAACACTGGATGACACCACTCTGTCACCGCTCTGAAAAAGATGACAAATTCAGAAAGTCTCTCTGGGGGTGCTCGCTCTGTTCTCAGTCCCTCTGGCGCTGGGGCAGCTGCTGCCCAGAGTAGGCCCCGCTGGGCCACAAGGTGCAAACTCTCAGGGTTTGCCAGGCCTAGCCCGGAGCAGGCTCGAGTGGTTCCAAAAAAGGAAAAACAATCCATGGAAAAATTTGGACTGCTTAGCTAAACTAGCTAATGAGCAGAAGGAAAAAGCAAGAGCAAAGCAGGAGCAAGAGGAAGAGCAAAGCGAAAAGCCAAGCAAACAGCAAAAGCAGCGCCATGTACTGCCCTGTCTGTGTGTCCTGCCAGCCGTGAGGGAGCGGCTGATAAAACCAAACCAAAACTTTCACTCTTCAGAGCCAGTCTTGAAGGACAGAACATAATATCCAGCATAAACAGAACACACAAATGGGGATACAAGCATCATAATGTCACCCTAGCATAACTCTTTGCAGAGAAAAACCAAGCCAGGTGCAACAGGTTCTTGCTCCTGGTAAAACACTTCAAAAAAGTGATTAGTTTCTTTGTTCTCTTCTTTTTCTAGTAAATTTCTCAGGCAGGAGCTTTTTTAGTTTTTAGCAATTTACTTTTTAGCTTCTGTCCAATTGGCTATCCTTAAGTTTGAGGTGAAGTCCCCCAGGTCCTATGAGGTGGCTTTTTGCCTAATTGAGGAAAGAAACTTCTGGGCTTTTTTCCTTTTTAAGGAGACAAAGGATAGTTTTGTCACTCCATCAACAGGGGGCACGTTCCTGTAACGACCCTCCTAGCTGAGGCCACCTGCATGCTCCTGAAGCTTTAATTGAGGTCATTAACATGATGGATGGAAGTATTGAGTGCAACTGAGCAGGACAGAGCATGTCAGGAGCCCCGTGTGCTCTCAGCCTGAGGACAGATTGGTGGGACATCTTTTTGCAAGCTCCTGGAAACCACACTTCCCTTGTTTCTCATCACTGAAATCAAGACATCCAACATCTACCACCTCCTGCTTTCCCACTCATCCTGTCAAATAGGGAAATGAGTTTGGGCTGGGTACTATTTGTTCTTGACACTCACTCTAGCTTTTTTTAAAATCACTTTATGGTTCTCCTGGTGTTTATAAACAGATTGTTTAATAATTTGAGCTATTCTCTTTCCAGACTGATGGTTTTTTGGTTCCCCAGACCCTCATTTCCCACCTTTAATACTGAGAAGCACTCTGTTTACTCTCCTGGTGTGCAACACAAAACATTTTATGCAAGAAACAGCAAACTAATATTGCATTGTAGCAACTATTCTGAGTCATCCCAAGGATTAAACAGGAACAACACCAGTGCTAGAACCTGAATGTTCAGAGAGATAACAAGGCAGCAGGGAAAGGCTATGCCAGCAGCAGCATCCCACCTTTGCACAGGGTGGGTGGCAGCCGTGGTGGCTCAGTCAGGATGGGCTGAAGGGAGAAAAGCATCTGCCAGACAAGAATTTCACATGCTGGAGCATCACCAGAATCCAAATGTTTGGGTGTTTGGCTGCTGGAATTTTGATGCTTTGGCAGAGGTGCACTGCTGTCCAACTCCTAGTGTGGAAGAGCCAAACTTGCCTTTTCCAGAATGCACTGATGGACTGAAAGAACTGACAGGCCAAAGTCAGACATATGACTTCTGTCATATCCACATTAATCCCTGGTGTTGAAAAAAATGAAAGAATCCTCTCGTTTAATAAAAACTGAATTAAGTTCCCAAACAGTTTATTTAAAAAAAAAGTTTCTTTTTCTCTGGCAATGCTTGATTGACCTATTTTGGTGGATTAGGCACTGGGACATGATGCTTATATAAACTTTCTTAATAAGCTGTGCTAGACACAAACATCCCTTATGAAAACTATTATCTTCTTGCTGCTGACAACTGCATCCTTTTTATTGTTCAGAACATAACACAAGGCTAAAGTACAGAGAATTCAGAAGACACTTTTATTATTAATAACTTCTTAATTTTCCCTTTGCCTGTCTTTCCATTAAGAAAAGTAAATCCTTAAATTCAAGTGTACCATTGCTATATTGGATCTGAATTTGTAATTTATATCCCTCATAGCTTAGAAAATGAAAATTTGGGGAAATACCATCATTTTGTCATAATGAATTTCAGTTTCAAACACTCTTGATGTGCACCATCACATAAAATATTTTTTATTTAACATTGAGGAGGAGTTTTGATGCTGTGCAGTGGTTCCTGGGGTTCTCTCTTTACATGTAGGATGGTGTCTCAGCCTTAGCCCCTTGCTGTGAAATGTGAGTCCTGTGCATGGCCATACAAGTCAACACTGAAGGAAGCAAGGGGATGTCTGTACTCCTCAAGGTGAGGCAATATTTTAGCCCAAAAATGAACCCAGGATTTGAGGTGAGGCCTCACAATGCCCAGCACAGGGTATCCCTTCCCTGGTCCTGCTGGCCACACCATTGCTGATTCAGGCCAGGTGCCACTGGCCTCCTTGACCACCTGGGCACAAACTGGCTCATAATAAAGATTGCCACCTCAGGTCCTCTTTGAGTTCTACCACGGTCTTCTTTCCTTCACACCACAAGTTTTCAGTAACCTTTGCTGATGGCAAATAGCTTTCTTTTCCCAGTGTCTTTCTGCAGTGCTTTTCTTCCCATGTGACAGACAAAATAATTTAAAAGTGATTATTTTTTTCTTGATACTATAGCAACTGCATCATGTTCCATATAATATAATTAATATTAATATTATTATACTAAATATATTTCTTATACTAAATACTTTTTTTCTTATATTAATTCTAAAGCAGCTGCATCATGTTCCCAAGTCAAATATTGTCATTATTTAAAACAGATCTCTTCTTCATTCCTTCAGTATTTAGTCAGAAGAAATGAAGTCAGCAGAAAAAATGGTCACAAACCCCAGTTGCCAAATATTTCCATTACAGAGAGCTCTCAGTCAAGTGTCTGCAGACATAATGAACAGGAACTGCAGCCAAGTTCACAGAGTATTGGGGACAAGTTAATGGGAAGCTCACAGGACAGACTGCAGCTCACTTATGCAGGTACACCCCTTCTCTCCATAAAATGAGGAAGATTTGACTGTAGGGTCTTTATAGGTGTAAAAGAAAGTCCTTTAGGGAAACCTGTCAGTAGACTGGTGTGCAATAAATGCTTGAGATCAGCTGCAAAGCACACTCACCTTGGTTCTTGGGGAAGTGACCCAAGGTTTGTTAGGAAAGTGAATCCTCTGCTTTCAGTGGGATTGGGGGTACTGGCTGCTGCACTCGTGTCCTGGTGTTCCCTAGTGGTGGAGAAACCTGAGGGACCTCATGTGGTCACAGCAAAACCTATTTTAACTTTTAACAAACCATAGCTGGGAAGACATCTCACAAGACAAGCACAATCACTTTTTAAATTTCTTTTGTGGCTGACAGAATGGCCCTAAGGAAACAACATCTTGCATTCTAAGAATATCTCTAAATAAAATTGAGGTGAAAGTGGGCAGTGACAACAACATTAGCCCTGTGGCACTGGTGTGATTGGGTATTTAGGAATACCCTGGAGGTGTTGAACAGCCTTTGGTACAAACACTCCTCTATTTTGGTAACAACCTGACTGACTTAGTGGTGCAACACTTCTAAAGCAACTCAGGAGAGCATCTGTCCGTGTTAATATGAAACAATAAATAAATACATTGCAGAAATCAACCATGGAGTGTTACTTGAAGATGATGAATTGACACTGATCACCCAGAAAGAGCACAGACTGAGCAAATTACACTTTATGAAACAGAGTGTTGAGAAAGCTGGAATATTTGCAACCTTTTCAAAATGGTAGAGAACCTGGGCCCACACCCTAAATCACTGAAAGGGATGTGAAGGAAAGGTACACATTTATTTTCCTCCTGGTTAATTGGCTGGCTTGCCCTATCTCATGGAGTTATCTTTTTAAATAAAACCTGGTTAAGTGATGTTTGAGCAGTCAGGCCATCCATAATCCAGGCTGGTGAGTTGCTGGTCCTCTGAAGCTGGCTCTGAAGGTACAGAGGACAAAGCAGTGACAATCTGCTGAGGATATTTCAGGGGATATTTCTCTTTGGATTTGGGGAGACAAAGAAATGCACAGCTCCACAATAACCTACAAAACACATGAAAGCTGAAGCCTCCTCCTTTGCTAGGGAATAGAAATTCATCAGATCCCTCCTGAAGGCTGACAGCAAGAAACATCTTGCTAGGATTAAGGTTTTGCTTCATTTCTGCTCCCTTGGAAAGAGCTGATGGTGCTGCAAAACCAAGAGAGACTCTTGGATGGAGGAAAAAAATTATAAAGAAATTCTAGGATATATTTAAATGTTAAATAATGTTTAATGTATGGCGTCTGAGACAGAATGTGCTTAATTAGGGGAAACAGGAAATCTGTCTAAGAAAATAAATGAGTATTGACTGAAGATTTGAGGGGAGTGGACTGAACTGACCCATGGTGTCAATTTTGTGTTGCTCTTGGGATGAGTTTGGCACAAATTGTATAAATGTCAAAACCAGGTAAAAAGATAATTGTTGATTTTATTTGCACTTAGCCTTGCTCATGGTGGTTGCTGTTCACAGCTGAGTCTCCTGAGAGGATTAGTAATTCAACTAATGAAGACTAATAATGCAGGTAAATTAGTTTGTGTCTGATGTAATGGACTATTTTTTGAAACTCTAATGATGTAACTGGGAAATCTGTACTCATTTTCAAGTTCCAGATGGTTTGAGAGCTAAGTCTGATTTTCTGAAAAAATGCCTCAGATGCATCATCTTCAGAACATCTGTATTTAAATTATATCTGTCTTGTCCTGTGTGATGAGCAAGGTATGCATTTTCTTCTACTCTTCCAGGAAATGTGATTTATGGTTTTATACCGTACAGGAATGGCAGAATAAGCATCCAGATTAAGTCAGGAAGATGCAAGTTTGGGTGCTGTGCAGGGATGGGCTCCAGATTTGGTTAATTACTTCACACTGAAAGAACGACCACGTCAGAAGAGAAATCTCTGCCCTGCATGTGATTTGGCAATCCTTCTAACAACCAGCTCAAAGCATGAACTGAACTCCTGACCCTGCCTGTCCAGCTACAGTGGGATTTTCCCCTCTCACTCCCTGTCTTCCAGGTGTTTTTGGCTGGTGTTTGGGGCTTAGTAAGACTCAGGCTGAACTTGCTTCCAGCTGAGTTTGGATAATTCATCCCCCTGGGAAGGGGGGGCAGGTGAGCAGAAGAGATGAGATTGCAGAGCACACCTTCATCTCTCTTCCTTCTTCATACCAAATCTGGGATTTGGGATTTGATAGGGGGACAGGGAACACTCCCACATTGTTTTTCAAGAACAGATTTTTTTCAGCACTTTTCATAGACAGGCACCTCTATTATTTTCTGTAAAAGTGCACTTAAATGCTCTGATCGTATTCTTTTTCTACCATTTGTGACCCCTTAATTTAACATTAGGGAGCAGTGACTCTGCAGGCCTTTGGCAGCAATCTGAAAGCCACCAGCTGGAAAACATCCCATAGCACATCTTGAAGCAGCCAACACAGTGTCTCAAAGCTTGGCATGTCCTTCCCTCCTCTGAGCACCGTGCAGCACATAAGCACACAAATAAACCAGCTCTTGTGGGTGTTTAGATTGTGCTCTTGGCTTATCTTTAGGTAGAAAAAATGTGGGCAGAGCAGTGTTTTATTCAGGTGGGGTTTTTTTGAATGTGCACATGTAAGGTCTTCATGGAAAACCCTTCTCCAACAGCCAGCAGCAGTGTGTGTGTGATACACATTCAGGAAAGGACTTGGAACAGATTTCCTGGAGCTCTTGCTCATGCCAGACACCTTTGTACTGAAAGAAGGGTTCTGTGGGAACTCTGGGAACTCTGCCTTGTACAATTCCTGTCTGCTTTTCTGCTCTCCTGACTTCAGTCCACAGGAAGGCTTGTGGTGGCCCTCTGCAGCATATTGTGATGGTTAATGTGAGTTACCTGTGTGTTACCTCTAGTTTAATTCCTATCCCCAGCTGAAAACCAGAACAAATTATTGCAAGGGAACTGGTGAACTCCTGAGGTGTGACAGAGCCTTGGAAGCCAAAGTTGTGATGATCAGAAGGTAAGACCTCGTGTGGAAAACCAAGAAAAATTGCTCAGTGGTGTGTTGTAGCTTTGAACAATCCATGTAAGGAATGCCAAAAGTCCACTATAAAGGATGATTTGGTGGGCAGGAGGAACCTTGGTGGGTGAGTGGCCACCAGGGACCAGCTGGGTACAGGAAGCTGTACCATGGCTTGTGCCCCTTTCTAGTGTGTCTGATTTTGTTCCTGAACAATGACTACTGAACTTCTTAATCTAGTCTTAATTTTGGTTATTGTTAAAAATGTTTTCTTCTCTGTTGTTTCTCTAGGGAAATTTTAAATTATCCTTTGTTGGTTTTTTTTCTTCTCCATCTGTCTACTGGTGTTTATCTCTTCCTGGAAGAAATCCAGATTTAGTAATTAAGGCACTAGAAACAGTCAGAGGTGGGATCAGTAGATAAAATGTAATTCTAATATATCTATGAATCTCTCTGCAGTAAATATTTTAACATTTTAGGCCAAATCCTCCATGAACACAAACAGAGTTTTTGGAGATCACTGTCTTACACCTACTGGGCATCTGTGTAAAACTGCACTGGCAGCTCCATTGTGATTGTCTGGGAAAACTTAAAAAAGTTACCTTAGGAAGATGAGGTACAATACCCTGCCCAACAGGCAGTTTGGATGAAATGTGTGATTTTTTCCTCACATCCTGTGATGTATGCTTGCTTATCTTTTTCCCTTGGCAGTTTTCAAATACCCTGAAATAGAATTATGTCTGCATAGGTAAAATCTTCAGTTCAGTGGTGAGCAGTTGGATTATTATATTAACTAGACAAGGGGTGTAACTTATTCCCTAATTTGGGTGCTTAGATGAGGGTTTGTGGTAGAAACATTCCACAGGAAATAAAACACAAAAAATCATTCTGGAGAACAGCAGCAAATTGCATGAAAATTCCCCAAATCCCACCACTCCTGGACATCCTGTTTACCCTTCTGCTGAAGTCTGGAGCAGATTTCCATGCCATAGCTGGTGGCATGCACTATTTCTGTCCTCCCTGACCTCGGAAAAGGCTCTCATGGGACACTGGCCCTGAGGTCTTCCTCAGCTGCAAGCCCTGGGCAAACTGAGGTCAGGTGTAACCCACCAAACCTGCAAAGTGCCAAATGTTGTTCTGTCACCCCCTGGTGTGGCTCAAAGGCTGCAGAGGGACACATGGGAAGGTTGCTGGCCACAGCCATGGCAAGAGAAGGACTTCTGAGTGAACATCTCCCTAGGTGATCAAAAGTTTTCCAAGAGACTGTATGGATGAACCCTAACAAAAGATGAAAAATCAAAAGAAAGTTTCTTAATGGCAATGGAATCCTGGTGGCAATTCCTGCTTGCCAAAACTGAGAGGCACAGGTCCTTTAGGAGCAAAGGCAGCAGCAGTTAGATGGGAACAGACAGCTTATTGCATAATTAAAGCAATTAATCCCTCAGTGTGTCTTCCTTCACAAGCAGAACCAATAACTTCATGTCTTTTAAACAATGACAGTTCCACTAACTCAATAGAGAGTTTGAAGAAAGCATTGGATAAGAATGCAGCATTCTTATAATAGGAAGAAAAACGGCCTCATTGAAATGTTATGTACATGCTCCATCCTTTAACAAACAGAGATTTCAGGAAGCTGAGAGCAAAACCTGAGTCTATAAATCTTCCTGTATTACTGTGGAACATTATGTAACACAACACAAAGTATAACATAATATAGTGATACAATTTAATAATATAAAATTTAAAGTTTAAAATGCATCTGTTCTTCAAAACCAGGGTCCAAGGCTCATATGGCCCTTCTGGGTGGCCTCTTTCCTTATGTGGAATTGAGATGAAAACCCTTACCTCAAGCTTGTGTCTGCACTGAATGTGTGATCAAGGAACAAACCACAATGATCTTTAAAGTCACCAGAAAGCTGCATGTCTATCAGAGACAAATTTAATTATGATTCTGAGATGCCAAAAGCATCTTTTTCCTTCAAGGTTTGCCAATTCATTTGAAAGAAGATGTAAAGGATGCATCTGTGCAAAAGCTTGGAGTTACACAGCTGGAAAAGGGGGAAGCCAGTTGTTTATCCCTTCTTGCATTTGCACAAGCAAACACTGCACAGGCTGGCAAGGACCTGTCCCACTGTTGTATTTGCAGGGACGCTCGTGGCAGGGAGGAATGAAGAATCCCTGTTCTCAGAAGGCTAATTTATTACATTATTATATATGTTATATTAAAGAATACTATATTATACTAAAGAATACAGAAAGGATACTTACTCAAAAAGATAATTATGCAAACCCATGACTCTTTCCAGAGCCTCAACACAGCTTGGCCCTGATTGGCCAAAGAGTCAAACAACCAGAATCTAACGAAACAAACACCTGTGGGTAAACAATCTCCAAACACATTCCACATGAGCACAGCACAGGAGAAGCAAATGAGGTAGGAATTGTTTTCCTTTTCTCCGAGGCTTCTCAGCTTCCCAGGAGAAAAACCCTGGGTGAAGGGATTTTTTCAGAGAATGTGAATGCTACACCCCACACCATGTCTGTGTCTAGCTGTGAGTGCTCAGACAGGAAAAGCTGTGCCTGGCTCTGACCAGAAGCTTTTGGAAGCAATAATGAGCAAAGCTTGTGGCAGCACCAGCTCATCTATGAGACACAGTGATGTTCCCACAGAAATATGCTCCTGTGGTTAAGTACACACCAAGAGAAAATACACCCCATGCAGATTTCTTGGTCAGTTGGTTTCTGGCAGGGGCAGACAATTAGAAAGAGGAATTTTCAGACATAAATCAGCTTTGTTTGGGCTGAGCAGCATTTGTGATGTAAGAAATGATGGCCCCAGCAATGGCAGATGCTTGGCTGTCCTGGCTGTTTCACTTTATTTCAGTGTTAAAGTGTCTGTCCTGGGAGGAGTCAGGAGCTAGGGTTAACTGGGTTTTAGGGAACTACACCAAATTAATTCATTTTGGGGAAACATGTTTTGCAAAGAGTGAATAAAGATCAAAACCTGTGAAGTGACATTAACTCTGACAACCTGCATTTCCATGGGATATTTTTGTCCTCTGAAACAGAACCTGGTAGTGATGATTGAAATAGGGTGCTTTTGTTGTTGATACTAAAAAAAGCAAATACTGTCTGCAATTAGAATTTTCAGTTGGGGTGGAGTTTTTTGGGTATTTTCTTTCCCAGTAGGCTCAAGGATTTTTATTGGAAATTATCAGTAGGAGCTACAAAAAGTTGTCTTGCTATGTCTGTGTAAAAGCTAGCTCTTTGAGATATGCTTGTTGTTTAGGTCTGTTCATTTTGGTTTTGTTTTCCTGGGAGACAAGTCCATGAATGAAGGATCACAGAATGGTTTGGGTTGGAAGGGACCCTAAAGACCATCTTGTTCCATCTCCTGCCATGGGCAGGGACACCTTCCATTATCCCAGGTTGCTCCAAGCCCCATCCAACCTGGCCTTGGACATTTCCAGGGATGGGGAATCCACAGCTTCTCTGGGCACCCTGTGTCAGGGCCTCACCACCCTCATAATCAAGAATTTATTCCTATTCTAAACCTCAGATTGTCCTGATCCATGTACAGGATGTTGCACTTGGCCTTGTTGAATAATAAACCTTTGTGAGATTTATTATCATTTTTGTATGAGATTTTTTTTTTCTCAGAATCAGTCATGATGGCAGCTGCTGCCTTCAGATTTCCTATTGCAAACAAACAAAAAATCAGAACTTTTGGTTCAGATATTTGTCTCAGTGTTCAAAGAGCAGCTAGATGAGCTCACAGAGGAAGAAGCTGCCTGTCAATGTTAAATGCAAAGGAAACATCTCTGGCTGAGGAAACTCCTGGAGTGCAAAATATCTATTTTGGAGTTCATGGACTGTACCCTCATATGGCTGCCAGGTGCTTGTATTCCCTCCCATACTGTCAGTTCTCTGTCAGTGCTGGAAACAGGACAATGGGTCTTTTATCTGCAGCAGCACCTCAGGTTTTTGCCCTTGTGTTTTTGTTCCCTGTCATGAAACCACAAAATTTTGTTGCTTTGAAAATGTTTCTCAGCAGCAACATACCTGATTTTTGGAGCTACTGTGGCTGTATATCACAGCAGAAGATAAACCAGCATGTTGATGTGGTAATCTACATTGCAAAATTTGCAAGTGAAACAAAAAAAATAAATAGAGTGTATTGAAACGGAAAGGTGCTGCAGTGAGGTGCACCTAGGTAACTGTGGAAACTGTCACTTTTTGAAAGTAACCACCAAAAATTAAGAAGACATATGACAAAACCTCATGAAAATCCCTTAAAAGCTTAATACAAACCTCATTAAATAACAATCAGAGCAGTAAACTCTTTGTGGCTTGTTCTGGTCATATGAGCTCATTTGTGGCTTGATTTTCTCTTGATTAAATTCTTTGTGAGAGCTGCTCTCAAAGGCAGGAAAAACAATGGGTTAGTTTCATATACCTGATTTAATCAGATTGCCCAAATTATCATTTTTCAGTGCTGCCAGGGAGTCAGAAACAACCTCATATTCTGCTCCTCAGTCCCAATCATTTTGGCATCCACAGAGTTTGGACCAGGGAAGTGTGAAAGAAACAGGTGGTAGCAGCAGTGCAGTGGAAAGTTTCAATAAGTGGCTCAGGCCAATGCAGCACTTACCTGGGGTCAGCTGGCTGTAGAAGTCTTGGAGAACTTTGTACTGGAAATATTCAGTGGATCCCCAAGGTGATGTGAGCCCCAGCTGTGACTTCTCCAGCCCCTTTGTGCAGCCACTGTCCGTGATGCCTCAGGTTTAGCTTTTGTATTTTTCAGATTCTGTACTGCTTTGGTGCGTAGTTCTGAGCTTCATATGAGGGGATAGTGAGCTCTCTTCACAGAGTAGGGAGACAAAACAATTCCTTCTCTAGCTGGGGACCAAGGACAAATGATACAAATCTCAAGCCCAAGAGTATAAACAACATGGACTGAAGAGAAAAAAACAAGAAGGATGGGACTTTATAAGCTAAAGCTGTAATTGGACAATTAACTCCAATATGCAAATGGACCAGAACTTATAAAAGTGTGTGACCCTGTGACCAATTGTCCGTTTTGTGACCATTTTGGCTTCATCTTGGATGTAGCCCTGGCTGGGCTGTTGTGCTGCCCAAGGTGGATCCATTGAGGCCTTTTAATAAATCCCTACTTTACTCTTTAACTCTGTTTAGCCTCTGTTCTAGGTCAGCCTTCACAAAGCATCATCACGACAAAGTGGGAGTTCCTCAATGGGTTCAATTTGGTTAAAGAACTGCTGATTGTGTGTTAGAGAAGAAAAGGCCTTTCTGCAGATTCCTAAATAATCTGGTTTACTGTTGCTGAATGCCTCTTGCCCTCACCTGATGCCATTTGGATGAGCTCTGGTCACAGTGATGCCCCTTGAGGGGTGTATTTGCACCCTGTCTTGTGGTAGCCTGCCTGGAAAATATCCCAGCTGTCAAAAATAAACCTATACATCATTCCCTTTTTTTTTTTTCCTTTCCCCTAAATTTTGTACTCAAGACTTCAAGTTTGATAAGTGAAAAACCATTTAATCAAAACACCTTTCAAAAAAGGAAACTACAAATTAAGAGGACATGTTGCCTTAACAAATGTCTTCAGTTAATCTGAACTGCCCAGCTGCTTGAGGAATCCCAGAAGGATGTAACATAAGGCTATGCCTATTTTTCACCAGCAGTCTCCAAGAAAATTTACCAATTTTTCTATTATTTATTAAGGTCCTCTGTGTTCTTTTATTGAAATCTGCCCAGAAGGAAGCAGGACTCAGCTTCTGCCTCTGATGGACCAGGCAGAATCACGTGCTGTGTTTGACATGCTAGTCCCTCAGAGCCTGGAAAACATGATGAAATTTGAGATGTCCTGCAGGAATGTGGAAGACATCATGTGCCTTGGAGCTTGGTGAATTTCCAGCAAAATTTACTTTTGCTCCAGATTCATATTAATTCCTCAAAATCTGCCAGTTGAGACACTCTTAGCTAAGAAAACTGGAGGAAATTGAAAATCAGGGTAGACCAGAGGCACCCTTGCACACAGGGTCTGACTTATGTGAAAAGAACAGCTTTAGGTCTCCCTGTGAACCTGGGGAAATCGTCTCCGCAATGCAAAGCAGCTGTGGAAAGCCAAGAACATTATGGAAGCTGTGTTAACAAGGGAATAGGGAGTAATACAGAAAGTCCAGGGGCTTGACAAATTAATCAGAGCTGGGCAGCAGTTTAAGAAACCTCACAAGGATATAAACCAGAGCTGCTCAAGTGATTTCCACCAAGAGCTGCTGGAGAGATGTCAGGACTGCAAGGGGTTGGGTTGTTTCACTTCAGAGGGATCTCAGGTTATTCAGGAGTGCTGGGGAGAGGGAGGAGGATTGGCAGCACCAAAGGGAAGCCAGGGATGATGCTCTGGGGGAGGTGTGTGGGACACAGAGCTCCTGTGTGCAGGGCACAGAAGGGATGGAGAGCGATTGGATCATGTGGGGACATGGACAAGGGGGAATGGCTTTAAGATGAAGGAAGATAGATTTAAATTTTATATTAAATTCTTCCCTGTGAGGGTAGTGAGGCACTGGCACAGGCTGCCCAGAGAAGCTGTAGAACATACATCCCTGGAAGAGTTCAAGGCCATTTTGGATGGCATTTTGAACAAGCTGGTCTAGTGTCCCTGCCCATGACAGGAGGTTGGAATGAGATGATCTTTAAGGTCCCTTCCAAAACAGACCATTTGGTGATCCTGTGATTTATTTATTTATTTATTTAGTGGGCTGAAACAGGATTCAGAACATAAGGGCAGCCTGAAGCTGCAGGATTTGAGAAATAAAATAGTAGAGTAAGAAAAAAACATAGATGATCTGAATAAAAAGAATTTCAGGCAATATTTTTTACACTGAGTCTCTGTTCAGACTACACAATAGAGAATTAGTAAACCTTATTCATTAAAAGCAGAATTGTGTTATTTAATTTCCAATTAATAGATATATTTCAACCTCCTAGGCAAAGACAACAGAGTAACTGGAGACAGACCTGCTCATGCTGCAGATCAAATTGCTATTATCTCTTTTAAGGGTGTTCCTTACTGATGCAGCTCCTTGTCCTCTGTCTGCTTATTCCAGCTCACAGATCACCACACTATATCACATTTCTAAAATACATAATGCTTTGCCTGAAAACATTTAGAATTGGCCATGGGTAAAGATCATCTTCAGATCCTGATCACTATTACTGGAACATGAAAGAGGGGAATGTTTTTTTCTCTTTGCAAAAACATCATATCCTTGGGTGAGTTTGGTGGTTCGCTCCATTGCAGTGCTGCTCTCTGAGTCCGCTGTGTTTATTTGTTCTGAACCTGTTCCACCCTTGCAAGAGGCAGGGGAGGAGGAAAGTACAAGAACAGGAGTTTAAGAGGGAAGAGGTCGGGGTCAAAAGGAGGAAAATGGAGAGGGGTGAGAAGCAGCATGAAGTGGAGGGAGAAAGAAAAGGCTGCAGAAGGAGGGGAAGGCACAGATACTCTGAGCTGGGAGGATGTGGGAGCCATTGGAGCCTGGCAGAGGATCCAGCACTGAGCCTGAAATGCAGGGAATCTGCAGAGCTTGTGATCTAAACCATCAAGGGCATCCCATTGTCTTCTGCTCAGCGCATGGGATGTAGGAGTGTGCTCTCTGTTGATGGAGTGACAAAACTATCCTTTGTCTCTTTAACAGGAAAAAGCCCAGAAGTTTCTCTCATCCATTAGGTGAAAAGCCACCTCATAGGACCTAGGAGACTTCACTTCAAACTTAAGGATGACTGATTAGACAGAAGCCAAAGTCCTGCCTGGGCAATTAACTAGAAAAAGGAGTGAACAAAGAAAATAACTGCTTTTGTGAGATGTTTTTACCAAGAGCAAGAAAATCTAGCACCTGACTCAGTTTTTCTGTCTGTTATTTTGCCTTTTATTAAACCTTTTTATTTATAACACTGCAACAGAAGCCATCTTGCTGATTATTGTGCCTCTAAGAGTAGCTGAGCTATTTTGGGTGTGTTATAGGCTTCTTAAAACTCATTAGACCTATTACTAAGGTCTAAGAGGTTACTATAACAATGGGACTAGGCTTGGGCATCACCTGGAAAGGAGGTTACTATAACAATGGGACTAGGCTTGGGCACCACCTGGAAGGAGGCTGAAATCATGGAAACACTTCAGTGTCAGGAATTGATGTAACCAGGACAAAAGAATGATTTAGAAGAGGCAGGCAGTTCTGCTTCACAGCATAGATAATTCTGATTGTATTATGTTTTCTGGTTTTGCTGGCAAATATCTGACAGCATGAGACAACAAATGGCTTTTAACTTATTGTTTTCTCTAAGGAAAGCATTATTTTTTAAAGATCTCACCATTAAATCTGCATATACTCCGAGCCTGAAGAAAACAATCTGATGGAGCAAGGGGATGGAAGAGCAGAAAATCTATTTGCTAAGTCCTGCAATGGAGAATATATATTTTAATGCAAAACAGGGATGGCAAGGGAAGCTTTAGACAGCTTCAAAGTAAAAGCATCCAGGCAGGCAGTCCTACAGGACTTCAAAACCTTGCGTGGAGACAAAGCTTATTGTACATCAGAGCTTGAAATTCAAATCAAGCAGAGATCAAGCCAAGCCAACTTTGAGCATTTTGCATTTCACTTGATGTCCTTAAAGGCTGCAAGAGTTCCTTTATCATTTTCTTGCATCACATGCCATTTTCAGTGTTGTTTTGCAGGAGTTTCTTTGCTCCTTTTCTCCCGGTTTCCTTGAGTGGTTACACAGATTTGTAGTGTATCACATGTGTTTTTTAAAGCTTTTGTTCAGCTGGATTCCCCTTCCCTCCCTTCAGCCTCAAAGGCAGATTTACAGGAATCTTTCAGAGATATGACATTGCATTATTTTAAAAGCTTTGCTCTTCTTATCTTCATGGCCTTGGAGGTCACAAAGAACTACATGTGAGGATAAACATCAGGTTCCCCAGCATGGAATAAAGTCAGGCTGGATTGCAAAAAACACTTTAACACATAAATCCAGATACTCTTTGCAATGTCTCCCCTGTCTCCTATCACTGATGAGATTTCTTGAATTTATTTAAAAGACAGGAGGGGAAAGTGCCAGGAAGAGCAAAAATATCCCCAAACCTTTTTCAAAGGACCTGAAATAACATTTTAATTCCATCCAAATAATGCTGGTACAAGAGAGGCTCAGTTACTTTATGACAAAAGCAGCAAAGGAATTTTGTTGCCTAACTACTGATAGGGATTATATTTCATTAATGAACATCCAAAATATCATCTCATGTAGAATGTTTTCATACTAAGGGCAGAGAGGAAATTACATTTGCTTTTGTTGAAGGAGCAATTGGATATTGGAAAATTGTTGCAGGCTTTGCTGGATTTGATTCAGAGAAATGCTTACAGCTTGGTTCTCTATTGCCTGTGTTTTTTACTGTAATTTCAGCCATGCTGTTTCTCCATGTGCTGCTGCAATTAAGGAATCTGAGTCCTTTATATTAGGTTTTCCCACATCCAGAGACAACTGAGTTGGCTGGAGGGGTGGCACCCCATCTCTTGGCTCCCAGGGTGCAATATCAAAACCTGCACCAGCTGCCTCCTGATCTGCTGGATGAGACCCAGGTGACTGAATTAGCACCAACCCTCCCTCTGCCTGAGACCAAGAATGAAAATGGGACAAATCAGCCTGGTTTTGGCAGTGACACAGTGCTCCTCAGGGCACCAAGGGGCTGGGTGGCACTTGGGGGGCTCCCAGGCTCCCACTCTGGGTCCCTGGGGATTTCAGCACCCCTGTAGTGCCTGGGTGCCTGTCCTGATTTAGGGCAAATTTGGGAGCAAACCTCCAAAGGGGGTCCCTCCCCACAACCAGGTTGGGAAGGATTCCTCAGAGAGAAGTGGAAAGAGCCTGTTTATTTAACAGGCACTGCACCCCCAGTACACAGAATGAACAACGCTGGGTGACACCACTCTGACACTGCTCTGAAAAAGATGACAAATTCAGAAAGTCTCTCTGGGGGTGCTCGCTCTGTTCTCAGTCCCTCCGGCGCTGGGGCAGCTGCTGCCCAGAGTAGGCCCTGCTGGGCCACAAGGTGCAAACTCTCGGGGTTTGCTAGGCCCCAGCCTGGAGCAGGCTCGAGTGGTGCCAAAAAAGGGAAAGGAAAAACAGTCCATGGAAAAATTTGGACTGCTTAGGTAAACTAACTAATGAGCAGAAGCAAAAAGCAAGAGCAAAGCAGGAGCAAAGCAGAAGCAAGAGCAAAGCAAAAAACTAAAGCAAAAAGCAAAAGCAGCACCATGTACTGCCCTGTCTGTGTGTCCTGCCAGCTGTGGACTATTTTGCTGACAGCAAACCAAACCAAAACTTTCACTCTTCAGAGCCAGTGTTGAAGGCACAGAACATCATATCCAGCATAAACAGAACACATGAATGGGGATACAAGCATCATAACATCACCCTAGGACAGTGCCACTTACAGCCTGGGAGGGAGTGAGGACAGGGTCCTGTGCTTTGCCAAGTGGGCAGGTTTGAGGCATGCAGAAACAGCTTTGCAGTGATTCAAACAAGACCAAGGAGCAGTGCTGGTTTTGGCTGTGCCTGCTGAGGCTGAGGGAGATGAGGTTCATGTGGCCATCAGACACAAAAATATCTCCTCGTGTTCCCCTGCATTTCAGTGCTCTGTCTTTTCACAGAGAGTTCAGTTTGTCCCTTTTGCTCCTAACCCTGCTCTCACTGGCAAGCTTTTCATCTGAAGGCAGAAATTAGGCTACAAGGAGAGGAGCTACTCCAGGAACTGAGCTAAGGGAATGGAGTGGAATTAAGGGGCAATGGTTTCAAACGGAGAGGGCTGGCTTAGATGAAGTATTAGGAGGAATTTCTGGACTGTGAGGGAGGTGAGGCCCTGGCACAAGTTTCTCAGAGCAGCTGTGGATGCGCCATCCCTGGAAATATTCAAGGCCAGGCTGGATGGGACTTTGAGCAACTTAGTCTTGTGGAAGGTGTCCCTGCCCATGGGATTTGGAATAGAGAATCTTTAAGGTTCCTTCCAAGCCAAACCATTCTGTGATTCTGTAACACTGAAGTTCTGATTCTGTGACACTGACAGTTCCTTCAGCTCTGAACAGTTCCTCCATCAGTGCGGTGGACACCCCAGGAGGAGGCTGCTGCTGCAGATCCCCAGCCCTGGTCTCCCCGTCTCTGAGGAACCCTGGAGTTTGTTGCATCACAGGCTCAAACAAGAGGGGGTGGCACAGGAACCCTCACAAATGGAACAACCTCAGTGGTGGCATTTGCAGTAAAATGTGAGGGGATGGTGATTCCTGCTGTGTGCCTCCAATTCTGATGCTGTTTCCAGCTGAGGACAAGAGGATGATCTTTGCATTTTGCTCTGCTGCATAGGTCTGAGCTATTTGTTGCTTCCATAACCTTAAAGGTCTTTTCCAACTGGAATGGCTCTGTGATTCCATACTGAGTGGTTTCTTTCTGAGGGACAAACTGCTCAGCAAGCTCAGGAGGACTGGTCCAGCATCTCCTCTGGGGATGTGTCTGCCAGGCAGGAGGGACAGGATGTCACTATAGGACACGAAACAACACGAGGGCACACACTGCTGCTCTCAAGATAAAGAAAAAAGGGAAGTTTATTTTCTGACTCCAACATTAATAGTTTTCCAAAAGTGACAATGACACCTCTCACACCTCTCCAATGACACTGGACAAACCAACAGTCCATCAAATTTCTCCTCCTCCATAAAGAATGCAAAACAATAAGTTATTTACAGAAAGTGTGTGAGAAAGTTTGCCACAAGAATGTAAACATCAGAAGGCTGAGAAAAACTTATAAAATCAGGGTGACAACAGGCTGAAAGGCAGAGGTACAGAGAGGGGTACAAGCAGCCTCTCTTCACTCACAGGAGTGATTCCTGCCTCTGAAGATGTTGACTCTTACTGCTCCTGAGACCACAGGCAGGAGTCTCTCAGCATCTTCTGCTGTGCTCGACATTCACTCAACAGAAAAAGTGCTGTTGGCCAAAGGAATTTTGGTAAAAGCTCTTCACTTAATTTCGTGTATTTTTGTTTAATTGTTCCTAAGACTTTTTTCAAGGAAGGGCAATTCCAAATTGAGGTTAGATTGACTACAGAATACACACCCAGCTGGAGATGCTGTTAGTTTTCAGTTTGGAGCTCTCCTCAGAAACCAATGAAATATGTTGTGGAAAAGCCAAAAACCCCAAGTAATTTTGGCTTTAAACACCTGACCCACAATTAGCATTTTGCCTTTTTCTAATGGATAGCACAGAAGCCCCAGGCTGTGACTGCTGGTTGTTCAGTCAGGAGAGCAGGAGACTCAGGGGGCCTTTGCTGTTCTCTGCAACTCCCTGCAGGGAGGCTGCAGCCAGGTGGGAGTTGGTCTCTTCTCCCAGGTGATGGGACAAGTGGAAATGGCCTCAAGCTGTGCCAGGAGAGGTTTAGATTGGATTTTTGGAATAGTTTTGTTGCTGAAGGGATGTCAAGCAGTGAAACAGGCTGCCCAGGGCAGTGGTGGAGTCACCATCCCTGGAGGGATTTCAGATATGTAGATGTGGCATTTGGGGATGTGATTTCATGGTGGGCTTGGCAGTGCTGGGTGAATAGATGGGCTCAGTGATCTTAGAAGTGTTTTTGACCCTAATGATTCTATGAATCCATTTTCCTGCTATTTCCATGTGCAGAGATTGAGGACAGGATGTTGCAGAGCACTCTGATGATGTGGGCTGGCTTTGTAGGTACAGAAACAATTCATATACCAGAATGTGACTCTGTGCCTGTGAAGGAGGAGACAAAATTAATTCAGGTGAGTCTGGAGCATAATCCCTGTGCCCATGCAAAGCCTTAAATGTTCATTGGGATGCTTGAGTCAGCAGGAGGAGATGAGGAGTCCCCGTGGGCACAGGCGAGGGTTTAAGCTGTGTATAACCAACAGGGGGCATTAGGTTTATGCTTATTAAATGTGTATTTCTATTTCTAGCAGGGAAAAATCTCCGAGTAGTTTGATTGAAAACAGCAGGATGTGAATCTTGTACCCTATAAAAGATGCAGGATTCTGTTGTTCAGTTTTTTTTTTTTCCCCCAGAAGATTTAGTAACTGTATGTCTGCTTTTCTTTAGGTCTAGCCTGTATCTATTCTGAGACAAAGAGATAGATGATAGATGTAATTAACAATCAGATTATTTTTGCATGATTTGCAGCTCAAAAAGCACTTGAAAAATAGAAGTGTTTCTGGTACAAATTTGTTTGTATTGATAATTCCCAGTTTTCTAACCAGAAATTAATGTAAGGCTGCAATTATATCTTTCTGATGGAAATGAGATTCAGCAATGCACAGTCAACTGCTGCCCTTAATTTTGGAGAAATCCTTGCCCTGAATTATTTCATTACTGAATGCAAAGGACTCCAGTGAGGAGCTACAGTGCAAGCACAAATTGTGGTCTTTGGAAATGAAAGTAATATTTATTACAGAGATAATTATTATGGCTACAACCACTCATACTCCTGTACATGGCATTATTCATATACACATTCCTTTTGTATTTATATTTTGTATTCACAGCACTGACTGTAGGAGCAACATTTTCCTCTTCACACAGAAGTGGAAAACTGTAGCCTGCTCTGCACTCCTGTCACACCCCAGCAGCTGGAAAACTTTTTTAGGTGATTTCTACAATCTGTAGTTAACTTGAGCTGCATTTGGAAACATGGAAATAGATAAAGCAATTAGATGTCAAATAGTTAAGGCATACAGCTGTGACCTGCTTTCAAATTATTGTCCCTAATGTTCAGATGCTCTGTTCCAATAAGTTGGTTTAATTACCTACCTTATGTTAAAATGGGTTTTACACCACCTAATAACTTCTTCCGAAGTAAAGTTAGGATTTTGAAATAAAGAAATTATCAACCTCTAGCAGTTGCAGACTTTTTGCCTGAGATACTCTCAGCAACTCTTGTTCCCCCACTGTCAGAGAAGAGAAATTCTAATGGATCAGGGGCACACCGTAACTCCTTTCCCCTGAGCCCTCTTTAAACCCTTGTCATAAAAAAAAAAAAAAAAAAAAAGAAAAAAAAAAAAGAAAGGTAACACAAGATTGGTTCATTTTTATCCAGCCAGAAGTTGTTTGGTGGGAGGGTTGGATCTGACTCATCAGTGGCTTCACTCTGAGGGACACACCTCATTCAAAGACTTTCTTCCACAGTCCCCAATGTGCTGCAGGCAGTTCAAGGTCTGTAGGCTTCAGGCTGGTCACCCACTATAAAGAGAAAAATGTGTTTTATCTTACCCTGTTTGTAAACACAAGGGAAGGAACCAGATCACCTAGAAATATATATATTTTTTTGAAAGTTGCTTGGTCAATGCCCTGGCACATTCTTCCTTCTTACTGAGCAGAATTTTGTGTCCTCCAGTACTTAGGCTGAACAGCATTTTAAGCAGGATCCCATCTGCTGGGCCAGTTTGTGTTAGTGAGGAGTGCTGTTACTCTGTGTATCCAACAGAACAGCAAATTAGGGACACCTTTTCCATGCTAATCAATTAGTCACATAAGATGCTCCTGCTTTCCAAAGAAGTGCTGGAGTAGCAGCTGTGTGACTTGTTATGAAAGGTCTGTGTGTCAGCAGATTCTGCCTCTATGTTGTGCTTTTCTGCAGAGCCAGCAGCAAATCCTAATAAAACTTAATGTGAGAAAACATTGCCAGTGAGGTGATAGGTTGAGATTAACTGCACTAAAGAGAGGCAATTCCATGCTAAGTCTTTTTAAACTTCTCTGTAGAGTCACTGTTATAAACATACCAATTTAAGGGCTTCTTTCTGCTCCCGTGAAAATCAATATGAAAACTCACACTGAATTAATCTAAAAAAGAAAAAGCAGCCAGCCAGCTGCTCATCCTACACTTGGACAGCTACACTTTCTGGCTTTCCAGTAACACAAGTTCTAACAAGTATGTTTAAACTCAAAATTAGCCCCATGCTGAGCTCTAATGACAATTCCTAAAAAAAAAAAAAAAAAAAAAAAAAAATTGCAATTGAGGTAAGCTCTGATGCAAGTAATTTCCTTCTCAAAGATAATTTTTATAAACAAGTGTATATAAATAAGTTTGAAATTGGAAAAAATTACCCAACAACTTGTTCTTAACTTCATCACTGTTATTGTAACATATTCCCCCAAACATATAAAACACTTCACTTAGATTTCCTACATTAAAAGAAAATGTTGTGTTTAACACCAAATGTGTTTAACATCTTTTTGTGGTGTTTGGGTTTTTAGGTACATTTAAGTTGGGTTTAAGTTCCAGGACATTTAATGTCGCCCACTTATGTACATCCTTCAGCTGCCAGAAAGTCTTGAGATTTTCTGGTGCACTTGAGGCACAATCCCCAGGCTCTCAGAGATTTCCCTGTAATATAAAATGGGGTGAACACAGTGGACTTTCAGTTCTGGGGAAGGTTTTTTTTCTGTAGGTCCTGCTGATTCAGCAGAGGCCCCAAAACTGGCATGATGCTCACATGGAGAAGGATCCAGAAGAGGTGTCAGATGTGGGGATAACCTGTAGCACCTCTGGGGAGGAAAATGAAGTGTCTCACTTTGCCACAGGCACCTGTGATCACTGACTGCTCTGTCCCCCTGCCTGCCAGTGCAGCTCCCCATGTGTGTGCTACCACCTGTGGAAGGACAAAAATATTCAGCATCCAAAAAAAAAAAAAAAAATAAGAGCCATGATGAAAAACTAGAGCTTCAGATCCTTGAGTCATAGGAGCAGGAACTCTCAGCTTGCCCTTCTTTAGCAAAGAAAATATATTCACTTTGGAATCCCCCAAAAAGCCTGGTCAGAGCACAGCCTATGAAATAATTCCTGTCTTGGAGTCTGCAGGAAGCCTGAAAAAGAGCTCTGATGCAGAAAATGGCTCCATTCTCCAGCAGGGTGCTTGCTCTCCTATCATCTCCCACATGTGGCCGTGGCTCCAAAGAGTGGGGGTTTTTTGCTGCTGCTCCTTTCACACTCCCCCAGTTCCCCTCTGATGGGATTGTGACCTTTGGGGTGCAATGGGGGGTGTCATGCTCTTTGGGGCTTCTATCAGACTTAATCCAGGCTATTATCTACTCCTGCCTGAAAAATATCCCTTTGTGCTATGAGGGTAGCATTTATTTCTGAGTTTCCTGCCCCTGTGGTGCCAAGGATTTCTTGCTGGTTCAAGTAGTCCAAAGATTCCCCAAAACATGGAACTTTGGAGTCAGGAGCAGGTTTTTTTACGTCTATTGCAAACTGTACCCAGGAAGGACCTGTGAGCCTGTGCAGTCCTTGCTTCTGTCATGGATTTCCTCAGAGCATGCCTGCAAGGATGATTTTGGGGTAAAAATCCAGTATTAGTCAAAAAGATCAAGAGAAGCAGAATGAGATTCTGTGACATGTTCTTAGATGGACACTACTTTAAATGCAAAATGGTTCTTCTAAGACAAACCAGTGGATTGTTTTCAATTCTGGATCTTTTCTGTGATGATTCAGCTATTGGCAAAAATAAGCTGAAGAGTACGATGTTGAAGCATTGTCATCCCATCTTTCCATGACTGTTATTTAATATAGTACCTGTTCAGGGTAAAAATATTTTCCCCTTAAGAAAAACCAACAAAAACAACAACCTCCCCCCGCAAAAAAAAAAAAAACAACAAAACCAAAACCTCACCAAAACAAAAAAACTAACTCCACAAAGAAAAACCAAAACAAACAAAAAATAAAATCAAAAACAAAAACAAAAAGCCAAAACAACAGCAAGAAGAAAAGGGGATGAGTCCATTTTTCTTGGTCCTCTGTAATTAATGCAGTGATTTATCTCTGTAAAGCCTGCCAATAAATTATTGGTTGCTATCAAGTTATTTCTCAGGATGAATCCCTGGGAGAGGAAGTTGCCATGGGCTCATCAGAGCCCCCAGTGATTATTGTGGGTGCTGATATTTGCTGTCCTTATGATGGAAGAACATTTCCTGCCCTTATTCCACATACATTTTGGACTACTGAACACCAAATATTTATTTTTCACATCTGACTCTGACTGTGATTTACTTGTCCCAAAAATTTCTTCCTGGGCATCTTCAAGCTGCCATCCTATGGCACTGTGGTCATCCTGGGGCTTTAGATTAAATCAGAGGACTCTTCTCTCCTTTCCAAACAGGAGTTTGAGATTTCCACCTCTTCTCTCCTGAAAGGTCCTGAAGACATGAAAACTTTCACTCTTATCACTGTATGCTTCCTTAGCCACAAATGTGCTGCAGCATGTGTCAGGATTTCCTTTCAGGGTTAGAATTATGAGCTCTCTACCCTTAAAAATGAGGGACTCCCTTCCTTCCAGGGAGAAAGTACAGAGGAGCCTTGGTTTGGGCCTTGCAGCACCTGCCTGATGCTGTGGTAATGGACTTTGAAAGTTCTGATGCTGTTCAATTCTAGGTGTTATTTTAGGTCATTTCAGAAGCTTTAATGGCTCCCTGTGTCTGCACAGCTGGACTCATGATAACTGAAGCCCAGACCTTGCAGGTGAAGGAATATGAAAAATAACATTAATAAAATGATAATGTGTTAAAGGCTCTTTTCCCAAGTGTCTGATTCTGGCTAAAGAAAAAGCTGTGGGAAAGGAAAATTGGGTTTCCAGGCACCCCAAAAGGAGGCAATGGCCATATAATGGCTGGGTTGCTTCTGCCCTTATGTTTGTGCATTGCAACAGAGTCTTCAGTTTCATTCCTCACAATATTTCATGTATGTGCATGTATAAACTTCTGACTTGTGTGCAACTTTGGCCTGTAATATCTTTGTGTGTGTGCCCACTAGAGAAAATGAAAGCGATGAAATAATAAGGCAAGGGCTATAAAAAGTGTCACGTTAAAAGCAAGCAAGAGCTGTTACTGTTAAATCTCCTGTTAAACAGGGATCTTACATGAAGCTGTGCAAGTCATTCAAGCCCAGGCTCTCCCATTCTTCCTCTATTTTTCATGAGCTCCTGGAGAATGCAGAGGTTGTGATTTGGAGAGTTGCTTTGCTCTCACAGCTGTAACCAAAGCCTCCAGATACTGAATGCACAAAGTTCTGCTGAACTGAGACTCCTCTACTAAAGCATCCTGGATGTCTCAAGTTGGACACTGTAATTTTGTGACCATTTTGACCTTAATCTCCCCGTGCCCCAGTTTCCTGTCTGATCCTGGTATGACGAGGTAAAATGCAGAAGATATTCAATGGTGCCTACAAAGCACCAGCAGATTAGTGATGAGCACCACACACACAAAAAATTAATCATGCCATCCTTGAGCACAGGTTGGCTGGGGTCCCAGGAAGGTGGCACAGGGCCATGTTGGATGAGAAGTGTAAAAGGGAGAGGCTTAGCCATTATCCTCAGTGCATCCCAGGTGCAGGACACACAGGGAGCCTTAATTCTCCTGATTCCTGTGTGCTTGACTCAGCTGAATGCTGTTGCTTCCCTTAAGTTCTTCATTCCTTTGCTTTGCACTGCCAAAGGGATGGAGGGACAGGACATTCATAACCTCCAGGTCTAGCTGTCCAGACTTAACTTGCCCAACACAACAGAGAATAAAGAATTCTCATCGGTGCCAAATTAGAATCCGGCAAGTGCTTTAGGTCTGAGGTTTCATCAATACTTTCCATCAATTTTTATACCAAAAGCAGCGAGTTTTGTCAAGTTTTTATTGATTTCCTGTCTGCCAAACTGCTTTTTCAAATTTGTAATGGGGTAAGAAGCAAAACCCCTCAAAACAGGGAAGGAAAGAAACAGCAACTTTTTATTTTTAGGAAAGAAACAGCAATTTATTTCCTCCCCCTCTGTATTTTTTGTCATCTAAGTATTTTTTCTGGTATTATCAGAGCTGCCATGAGCAGAGGTATTTCCTTCTTTTTGAAGGCTACTGTCTGAAGGCAATGCAGAAATGCAGATCTGATGCCATCCCCTCAGCAACCTTAAGACTCAGATTCCACCTTTATGGTGAGCAGGATGGTGGGCTCAGAGATGCTGCTTTGCTTCCTGCAGATTTCTGACAAACCTCTCCACAGTTCTTGGGTAATGTTTCTGGAGTCAGTAAAAAACCCCCATGCCTTATAGTCCTCCCTACTGAGGAGAAAAAATTGCAGTATGAGCTCCCCTGTTGTCCCACCCCAGTGTCTGACAACAGATGTTCTTCTTCACTCATGGAGTAAGATTTATTGTCTAATGCCTCTTAGGAGAAAAGTCTCTTCTCTCACATTCTTTGGTGCAGATTTTTTTGCCTTTAAGGAGAAAACTCTACCTGCTTTTCCACCATTAAATGTTAAGGATGTTAAAATGAAGGATGTTAAATCCTTCAAATGTCTGGCATTTGTTTCCCACTTGAGCTGTTGTTACAGTAATACATGCAGCTCATTGGAAATCAAATAGTGCTAATTTGGAGTTCATATACACAAATCACATTGTTTATAACCAAAGCCCACGTTCATCTTGATGGTGGTTTTTAGAATGGGAAGTCTTCTGTGTGCACCTGGGCTAGCAAATCAGCTCTGAGCCTTGCCAAGGGTATCCCATGACTCAGCTCTGCTCTGAACATTTTTAGCCCTACACGGGTCCTCAGGGCAGTCCCAGGGAACCTAACTCACCTTGTTACACACAGCACTGAGAGCAAATGGGATGTGGAGCTGTTCAGCAGCTGGGATGTGCCAATGACTCAGGCTGTTGCACTGGATCAGTGCCTGACCTGTTTATGCTGCTCTGTCTCCCTCCTCTCTTAGGAGCCCTGGGAGCGATGATTCTTCAATTCATAAATTCACAGAAGACACATTTAAAGCTCTGTGCTGTGAATAAGAACCAGTTCTGAAATGTTTAATAGTCCCTGAAGGAAAATAACCCTCTCCTGTAGGTTTAGATTCCAAGGGTCAGCTCTTCACCACGTGCAGCTGAACTTCATAGTGTGTGCTGCCTCCACTTGCTGTGGGAGCTCCGTGCTCACCCACTGCTGGGTGGATTTGGGGGATTGTGCCTTTTGTAGAAATACCAGAAAAGAGGGAAGTCACCCTGAGCAGCTGCTTCACATTTCAGAAGAAAGGAAATGGTGAAGCAGAAGAGGAAGGAATCGTGACTACTTTTACTCTGGTAGAGAGATGTGCTCATTCCCTTTCTGCCTTTTTCCTTTTAGGAAAGGAAAACTCGTTTCTTCCCTTAAAGAAATGAAGTTTGCAAGCCAGGAAGAAAGAAGAACTAGGAATGCTCTGATCATTCATCAGGAATGTTGTTACATTTAGCTTAAACTACTTTTCTCTTTTTAATGTTTTAACAATTAATTAATTCCTTAAAATTGAAATTGTTTTGACTTATCTATTCTGGAAAAAAAAGGGCGTTTTGAATCACAGTGGGTTTTCTGCCACACTTGAGAACAGCAGGTTGAGACTGGGGTATTTTTGATGTAGAAAGAAGCTGCCTAGTTGTCTTTTTCCTACTTGCAATGACCTCAAACCTTTCTGACAGTTTCCTGCCTGGTGGTTCGATGCTGTTTCAAAGCACAATTTGAAGATTCCCAAAAGAAGACAAGAGTCTCTTTGCAGTTCCCAGTTTGCTTTCTTTGTCAGACTCTTCTTTTCAAGATTATCTTTAGCCCTGTCCAGCATTCCAGGAAAAGTAACAAGTGCCCTCTGGAGTTTTTTGCACCCTTGTTATAGAAACATCCCACCACGTCTTGCCATTTCTGTCTGACGTCTGTGACATTTAAAGATATGTTTTTGGAGCTTGCCCCTCTCCATAACCTATTGTTTAATTAGTGCCACTGGAAATACAGCAAGAGAACTTAAAAATGAGGGATCTGAAGTTGAGGAGATGGAGCAGGGAGGATGGAGTGGCTCTTGGGCATGATGAAATATTTAGTGGAAAGGGTGAACAAGGAGTTTGATGAAAAGGGGCATGGGAGGACAGGTAGCAAGTTTAGGTTTCAAAATGAGGTTGGGAAATGAGTAGAAAAAATTCAGATTGGTTGGGAGGGAGGGAACTGGGGAGGAAGAGGTCATGGCAACACTGTCCAGACAGATCAGTCACACAGTATTTGCTGGGTTAGGTGACCTACAGCTCACTTGAAACAAACAAAGGTGTTGCCTTCCAGCATCCAATTACCAGGAGAAAAATTCCCCTGCACCTCGGGGCAGAGCTCAGCAGGAGCATCTTTTAAACCACACCACTCTAAGGAAAGCCCTGAAGATGCCAGACCTGGGAGGAAAACAGGAATGCTTGGCAAATCGGGTCTGGTTCACACCTCAAACTTGTTTTCTGTCAGCACTCCCAATTGAGCTGCTCCTGATTTGCATTCGTTTAAATGAAAGGAAAACCAGACATTTTCCAGGAACAGCAGCAGTGGCACCTAGGAAAGTGCTGCTCCAGCAGCAGCTCCTGGTGTGGCAGAGATTTTAAACTTTAAGTCGTGGAGTGCAGGTGACCTCAGTGTGCCTCGCTGGACCAAGACTCAAGCACAGGAAGGAGCAGGTGTTGCAAGCAGAATGAAAAGATAAATAAATTGATTTTTCCACAGTGGAATGATGTCCTCTGGGAGATGCACTGCTGCTTGTGCCAAGCAGGGCAGGAGCGTGCGGCACAGCGGGATGTGCTCTGCAGAGCGTGCTCCTGCTCTGAACAAACACTGATTTTCCATGTCTTGGTTCCTTCTACCATCCTTGCCTGTATGCAGCAGCATGCTAAATTAGCAGAGGCAGAAGCAGTAGGTCGAGAAATTCCTTCCAGGATTTTACTGTCCATAGCTTTAAAAAATACGGTCCTAGTCAGGAAAGGGCTGGAGGGAGGAGAGCGGCTGGGTCAGGAACAGGGCAGAGCGTACTCGGGAGCTCGGGTGTGGCGGCTCCGGCACTGACTCACCTGCTCCTCTGGGGCTCCGGCGCGGCAGAGCCTGCTCCCTGAACACAGGGAGAAAAGAGAAAATACGAGGACAGAAACCCCAAATCCGCCTCCTGTTGCCTCGCACGGAGAGGGGGGAATCCTCCAAGAAATATCTTGATGCCTTCAGGCAAGGCTAGTGGCATTTAACACGTTTCGTTGCACTTTGCGTTTATCTTTTGCGGGCAAAGTGCGGCCGCCTTCCCGTGTGCCACACAAGCATTCCCAAGTGTTTTCCCTCGAACCCAACCGCTGGGAAAAAAAAAAACAAAAACCAACAAAAAACAACCCTACACAAGCCAAAGAACAACCACAAACAAAACAATGTCTAGATGCAGAACGTGAGTTTCGCTCAGGGCAGAACTTCGCAGGGGACCAGCGAAGGCGGGGTGGGGGGGATGCCCGGGGGATGCTCGCGGACTCCGCGCTGTGCCTCCCGCATCTTCCCCATCCCGGGGCGTCCATCCCCATCCCCATCCCCTGCCGCGTCCCCCCCGCATCCCCCCCATCCCCGGGCGTCCCCCGGGCCGGCGGGGCGGGCGCGCAGGCGCAGGGGGGGCGGGCGCGGCGCTGGGAGCGCGGAGCGCGGCGCGGCCCCAGACCGCGCTGCAGCCGCCGCGGGGGCGCCACTACCATGAGCGGCCGCGGCCGCCCCTGCGCGACTCACGGGCACCGGGCGCTGCCGCCGCCGCCGCCGCCGGCCCCCCCCCGCCGCCGCCGCCGCCGCCGCTGCCGCCGCGCACCCCCGGCCCCCGAGCCCGGCGCTGCAGGATGCCGGGGGGCAAGAGAGGGCTGGTGGCACCGCAGAACACCTTCCTGGAGAACATCGTCCGGCGCTCCAGCGGTGAGAGATCCCCCCTGTCATGCATCCATCCGTCCGTCCGTCCATCCGTCCGTCCATCCCTCGGTCCCTCCGGCGTTGCCGCGCCGGTGTGTCCGTGCCAAAGCGGTGCCTTCAAGGAACGCGATCCGCTCGTCTCCTCCGGAGCATCCCCTCGCGGTCCTTGCCCTGTCTCCCCGCACTTCTCTCATCGCAGTCGCTACTGCCAATTCGAGCCTTCTTCTCTTTTATGATTTTCAATTTATCCTCTTCGCTTATTGAGTCTATAATTTTTAAATATTTTTTCTTGTTCTTTAGTTTTGTAATAATTAGGACTTGCAACTGTTTCCATGCAGGGGGTTCAAAGTTTTTTTGCGATTCTGTGGCACTTTAAAGTCTGTGGCGAAGGTGCCGGGAAAGCGGTGAGGGAGTGCCTGTGGTTTGGATGATGGCAATCCTGTGGCTGAGCAAATGGGTTAAGAACTGTCTGCACTTGGTCATTTACGGCTCCTCTGTTAGGTGAATATTTACAGGGCTGGTTCAGGACTGTGGCACCCAGTTATTCCTTGCTGCCGGAGTTAATTTCACCCTTTCTATTGCAATGCAGTGATCGAGAGCACTGTACACAGCTCCATTAAAGTTACGATGTGTTTGCAGCTCTTTGGGTGTGCTGGTGTAGGTGCTGCTTTAGGCAAGTCCTGTGCTAGTTATATTAAATTTTTAATGTAGTTTTTGCACTGGCACAGAGCTACTGAGACATAGGAGTGTTTGCACAAATGTAGGAGAGCTCGGCTTTGGGTTTTTCCAAAAGATAACTCCTTGGTCAGCCCAGGTTTAGGGTGATGCTGCCAGGGCGAAGCATTGCTGTGCCAGTGTACACCTGGGCTCAGGAGTGGGAAAGGTGAGCAGAGCAGAGCGTAGAGAAGAATTACTGCATTTAGTATTAATCAAGACACCAGTGGGCTTTGAAATTATGCTGAAAAATGTTCCTTTCCACTTTTCCCTATTGCACAGTGCTGGATGTACCTCTCAGTCACACCAGTGTGGTCTGGTGTGCTGGCTTGGAGTGGATTTGGACAGCAGGTAGTGAACTGGTGATTCATGGATTTTCCTCATAAGCAGGAGTGGGATGAGGAGTTGGGATTTGTTTAAAAATGTTGTGTGTTAACATGCCAGCTTTGTATTGAGCTGGTTTTGGGGGGCTTCCTCCCTGTTGTGTTGCCTCTGTCAGGTCTGTGGTTGGCAGCTGACTCCCTGTCAAGCCCTGTAGCTGCCCGATCTCCAAGAGCTGCTTTCCCACAGTAGTGTATTTATTTCCCAGAATATTAAATGCAGGCTAATTAATAGGCATTTATATAGCACTTTCCCTCTGACAATTTCAAAGTGTTGGGTGGAATTTAATTACACTTCACAGCTCCTTGTGGAAGAGGACATACAGAGGTTTTCTCAACCTGTTCATCAAATTGTGGCATGAATGGGGGCTTGGGGCATCACAGATCCTTTCCCTAGGTCAGGCAGCATGTCAGTGGCTGGGCTGGGAGCATGGTTTGGGAATGCCATGGTTTTGTACCATGCTCTAATTAAATTCCACATCCTCCCTGGTGAAAGCTCAGTAAAGCTTTGAGACATCAAAAATTGGAAAGCTCAGAAGGCTTTTGAACATTATACTTTAAAAGCATGTATCCCCTCCAGTTTTTAACCTGGTTTAATTTAGGAGCACAAATCATGCTGATCTGGTCATTCATTCTGCTTTTTCTGTGCCACTGATGATGTCTAAGCATGGTGTTCACTAGAGAGGTAAATCTTCCCTGTTGGACACAAAGAGGAAAGTAGATTGGGAATTTGTATTTAACTCATGTAAGTTGTCAGTGTTATGAGCTGAAACATGATTTAGTTCTTATTTTTGTCATCCAGGACATAGCCTTATTTATCCTGTATAGAAATAGTAATTTTCATTGGATTCAGTACTGTTTAATCCAAACTTAATAGTATACAGTGGAGCAAATCTGGTTCAAGTATCTCCTGCCAGTGCTTGAAGAAGACATGGATTTGGTCTGCTGGGTTTGTTTTTAGACTTGGATTCACCAAGTTCCAAGGGATTTTTCCTTGACAATTTGAGGAATGGGATGAAGGAAAGACTGATGATTGTTTTTTAAAATACATCTTCAGCATTCCCCCAAAAGCGTTTCTGTCACCGTTCCTGGTTCAGGAATATTCTCTTTTGAGATTTGTCACATTTATGCAATCTCATTGCACTTCTTGATCACAAATCTTTTCTTAACAAGGTTTGTAGGTACAGGTAATAACTTCTATAAGGCTTTGGGTACCGCTGGAAAAAATCAGGCAGGTATTTCAGCAGATAGGCTCTTCTTCAGGTGAAATAGAAGCAATGGCTTCAAAATGAAGTGTTGATGGAGACAAATTTACTCAGAGTTACCAGAGATGGATCCTAATAACAAAATTTATAGACAGAATTGTAATAATTTTAAAATATGGAAAGTCAGGACTGGGAGCGAGTGTAGCGGGAACACGCTGTGCAGGCTTGGTGTGGTGTCTAGCCTTGTGTTAAAAGCAATCATATATTAAATTTTCAGCATTATTTGGGCACTTTCTCTTTAGGAATGTTGTGAACCCTTCCTTTTTACCTCATCTTTGGCTGCTCATCAGGTTAAAATTGTGGGAGAAGCCCTCACAGTGTGCAGCCAAGAGCAAAGCACCAAGGACCTGAGGAGAAAGGAATGGGGTGGCTGTGGCCAGGCTGGCCATGAAACAGTGACTGTGGCTCTTTGCCCTCTCTCTTGGAGAGTGGGAGAGCTGGGCTGCTCTGCTGGATGCCCTGCTGGATGTCCCTCTCCATGCCAGGGTGTTTGGGAAGGCTGGAGCTGCTGTCAGAGCGACGGAGAGGTCCCACCGTGTTCCCCTGGGGGAACAACATCTCCTTTGGAGACAGCTTTACTCCTTGGAGTTAGTGAAGTGTTTAAGGCCAGCATTGAAGGTTGGTTTTTGGGCAGCATCACGGCTGCAGGTCCTTTCCAAAGCATGGGGGGTGCATGGCAGCCTCTGCTCTGCAGCATCTTTGCCCTCTCCATAACTGAGCTCCACTTAAGGAGAGCCAAAGCCCACAGGGAGAGCACTCTGTCCTTAGGGCTGCTGTGCCTGGTGAAAGGGACAAGCAGACCTGTCTTCAGGGTAATCTCAGTGCACTCCCTGCAATCTTTTTTTTTTTTCCTTTTTTTCCTTTAAAGCACAGTGAAAATACACTGAGGCTTATCTGAGGCTCACAAAGATTGATGCGATCTCGCTCCAGCCTTGGCTGTGCCCTAGATCTGAAGAGCACCAGGTGTTTTGCTGAGCTGAAAGGTGTTTTGTGAGAGCACTGGGCTAAATCACATTAAGGTGACTGCCTTTTACTGCCATTAGTATTTGGGATGTTTAATAAGGACCATCCTAAGGGCAATGTTCTCTCCCAAGATGTTCTCAGCGGGCTGTGCCTGTTATTACTGATATTGTTGTTCACTTCTTCAGTGCATTCAGAGCTTTAAGTGATACTGACCTCTGCTCAACGCCGTGCAAGTGCAGAGGGTACAGAATTGGGCAAGTCTCTAGATCAGGGCTGGGATTTATGGACCTCTCCCATGGGCAGAGTCATCCAGTGAGTTGAGCCATGCAAGTTTTGTCTTGCTTTCACAAATTCTATCAGCAGAAAAATTAAGTATATGTTAATGGCATTATTTGCTTTTGTCGTAGAGCGTGAATTTGTGGAAAGGGTGAGTCTGGGACTTGGCAGCAATATGCAGCAGAGACTGCTAACAGTTTGGAAGAGGGGAGGAATTTAGTGAAAAACTATATAATCTTATCTATATGATAACATTCATCATTATTGGATATTGTTTCTGTTGCAATAACTCTTAGAAGCTTCCTCATGAAAATGGGTCTTTCACAAATGCATTTTGACACTGGGATGAAATATTAGCTCTCTAAGGCTTACATGGGAATTTCAGCATGAGTTTTAATGAAGCTAGCATTTTATTCCTGGCCTTTTTCACCTTTATGCTGTGTTCCTAAAAAGCAATTCCTTCACACAAACCTTTATGCCCTGCTGGGTCCCTGTGACTGGTGGGTGGAAGGATCTGCTCTGTTCATAGGTGATTTTTGGAGTCAAGTTACCTGGAAAGGAGGAAAAAACAAGTGTCACATCTGTAGCAATAAGGCACCTTTCAAATTTTTATTCCACTGGTTTTACAGCCAAAATACGTGTCTCTTGTCTCTTCTGTTCTTACTAGCTGTGTAGCGTTCCTGTCTTCCAGGCAGGGATGTAGGATGTGATGCTCCTGGGCTTCTCTCCCCTACATTAAACCAAGCTGCATTTTCATCTGGCGCCAATTAAATCACACGTGCTGCACAGAGAAAGTTCTTTAAAGCAAAGTATTTCAAGTTTAGTGCATGTCTGTCACTTGGGATCCTCAGAGAAAAATGCAGGGCTCAGCAGTTCCCTAAATCCCTGCTTGAAAGCAGGATGCACCGTGGGGTGAAAGTTTCCATCCTCCAGTTCAGCTCAGGAGTTAAAGAAGGGATTTCCAAGGTGCACATGTCATTGGGTTTTCTTTGGCATTGGAAGGCACAGGGCTCCTTCTGCAGTTTCTGTGACTGCAGGGAGCTTGCTGACACATGAATCAATGCAAAGTGGATTTTTACACTGACAAGCATTACTAGATGACATATGTGAGGGGTTTGCAATTGCAGACACCCTGTTTTCCTTGCTTTTCAAGTGGGCTTGCTGAGCACAGACAGATTAAGCATCTGTGTTTGCTGCTGCTGAAATTGGGGGAGTTCTGCATGGCTAAAGTGTTTATTTTTACTTTTAAAAAATAGTTATGGAAGCTCTGTGCCATTTTATTAATTTAGAAACTTAAAGAATGCTATGTTGTTAGTGAAAGGAAAAGCTGGATTTTCTTGAGATATGATCAGCTGCTTTGTGGTCTTATTTCTAATTATGGCTGTGCCCTTCCTTCCTTCCTTCCTTCCTTCCTTCCTTCCTTCCTTCCTTCCTTCCTTCCTTCCTTCCTTCCTTCCTTCCTTCCTTCCTTCCTTCCTTCCTTCCTTCCTTCCTTCCTTCCTTCCTTCCTTCCTTCCTTCCTTCCTTCCTTCCTTCCTTCCTTCCTTCCTTCCTTCCTTCCTTCCTTCCTTCCTTCCTTCCTTCCTTCCTTCCTTCCTTCCTTCCTTCCTTCCTTCCTTCCTTCCTTCCTTCCTTCCTTCCTCCCTCCCTCCCTCCCTCCCTCCCTCCCTCCCTCCCTTCCTCCCCTCCTCCCTTCTTCCCGTTATTTTATTGTAATTTTTTTCTTATTTTTGTAGTTTTTTTTCTTATTTTTCTTCCTTATCTTTCGTTCTGTACTTGGTGGAAGAGGTTTCCATCCTCTCTTTTTGGAGGAAGTTTGAGAGCTGCTGAGCACTTGCCACAAGAGGTCACTGCAAGAGTTGCTGCATTCCCAGGTTAATGTTGAAACCTGTGAGAAGGAAAATAATTAAATTGATTTTTTTTTTTGAGGAAACATTTGAGTTTTCTTAGTGCAGTCGGAAGGAGTTTGCAGCCAAAGAATAATCTCAGGAAGTGGAAATACATTTAATTAGCCTGTTTTACAGGGTGCTGTCTGGTGGTGAACTGGGATTTTAAGTCATTCTCTCGGATAGCTGAAGGAAATAGGATTTTCTGATTTGATAACATTAAATAATAGAAGATTTGGGAGTTGGTACTCTAATAATCTGCTTTTCAGATAAAAGGACAATACTTGTTTAATCAGCACACTCAGGACACTGGCTATTGGAACTGCTGAGCCCTGGCTATCCCAAGTGCCTGACTCCCCACCTGGGAGGGGTTTTAGGATCAGTCCTGTGGAAAGCTTTGCTCCAGCCCCTGGCACAGAGAGGAGACACAGGGGTGCAGCTGATTTTCTGCCCAAACAGGTTTTTTGGAGAAGCAGCCAGGCTCTGTGGAGCTGCAGCCAGGGCTGGATCAGTGTTTGCAAGAGGAGCCCTGTGTCTGAGGAGCTCCTGGTACCACAATTTTCTCCTCTGGGAATGTGAAGGCAGCACTTTCATTTGGGTAAAGCTGGAAGTCTGGATTCTGCTTCTCCCTGAGGGTGCCTGTGTGCCTTGAGTGAGAGCTGCAGCGTGCTCCAGTTTGAATTTAGATCCAGTACATCTATGTTGTGTTCTGCATAATTTTAATAGAGAGCAGATTCAGCAGTGGCATCTAGATGATTACTGGGAGAGGTGAGGGTCAGTTTAATTCTAGGATAAATGGATGTGTGGGGGAGAAACTGTGATCAGAATTGTATAAAATGTCAATTTTTCAGGTAATTCATAGAGATGCTCTCATGTCCTTACTGCCTCAGAATTCTTCCTGGGGTCAGTGATGTGCCACAGGAAAGGCAGGGGCTGTTTGTGGGCTTCCATTCACATTCCAAATGACTGCAGTTCATTTTCTGACTTTTCGAGGAGGTAAATTTCAGGCAGGCTCTAATTTTTCTTCTAGAGCTCTCTTGCTAAATTGCTGAAAGCTGCTGTGTTCCCAGCTGAGTGGCTTACATGTGGATTTAATATTTCAGCCAGGGCTGGGTTATTCATCTTCTGTTTTATTTGAGGAGCACGTTTTTGAGGCAGGAAGTGGATAATTCCAGCCCAGTCAGTGTGATCACACCTTGCTCTGGCTTTAGCCCTCTGCATCTTCATAATATGAGCATTAAATAAAGACAACACTGGCGCAGAAAGGTGACGTAAAGAGTCAGTCCTTTGAGAGGTTTTTTTGTTTTTTTCAGGCAAGCAACACTTAATGTACTAGGTAAATTGGATGACAGTGATGTTTTGCATGCTTTAAAGACACTGGGGAAATTACAGCTTTGTTAGAAAACAGCGCTGTGGTTTTACAGACAGGAGTACAAAGTGCTGGTGGAGGTTGTGCTTCAAGAGCAGAGGTTTGTCTGCAGCCAGCCCCAGAGCTGGAGGGGTGTTGGTGCCTGTTGAGGCAGATTTCAGAGGGCTGTGCCCTCCAAGAGGGTTTAGGATCTTCCTCTCTATTCCATGGGGATGCAGCACATCTGGAGCACGTGGCTGGAGTCAGCACAGACAACACCAGGGGTTGTCAGGGGCAGGACTCGCTCAGGAAAGCTAAGAAAATTAAAAAAGAGACTTTTTTTATTACACCCCTCCTGAGTACACCCTTTACAAGATGCTCTAAACAAGTCTGCAGCAATTTGCTGACCCTGTGTAGATTTGAGGAGAATCAACTGACAGCAGTTGAAGTGGTTTGGGTCTTTTATATCAGCATAAAAAGGCAAATTCCAGATATTCCCCAGCCCCATGAGGTCTGAGCTGCCTTTGCTGTGCAGTGGAAGGGTGGCAGTTCTGAAGGACAGCTCTGTGTAAAGTTGACAGAGGTAGGAATTTGTTCCTAGATGAAAATGCTGCTGCTTTTTGTTATTATAATCATTATTGTTGTTTGTGTTCTGCTACTACTTTATTTTCTTTAGAATATCTTTTCAGTGGTGACCTTTCTAAAAGAGGTCAGTTGCCAGTTTCCTTGAGGAGATAGGGAATTCTCAAAAATGGTGATTTAAACAATTTTGCTTGCAAGTGGTACCCAAGCATTCTTGAGAAAAGATGATTAGAGACAACGTTTCTCACTTGGTTAAGCATATCTCCTGGAATGATTTAGCTGTTCTTGCTCTCCTGTCATTACATAACAAGAATTTTACACTGCTTTAGGCATTTTGTTAGTTAAAAAAATTGCTCGCACGCTGTGGTCTTTTTATTTTGTTTTAATAACAAACACAAGGCTCAGCACCGTGTTGAGTGCCAGCTACTGCAAGATAGAGTAAGATTAAAAGCTTGCTGCTCTAAAGCATAGGCTGCCTTTAAACAAAAGAGCCTTTTTTACAAAATAAAATCGTGGCAACAGCAAATGCAGTGCCTTTTAAAAAATTGTTTTTCTCAATTGTGTTTTCCAACATGAAGTTTTGCTGACTGAATGCCTCTAATACCCTGTTTCCTTGCCATTAGCATTAAACCTTGCAAATAGGAGAGTTATGTTAGTTAATAAAAAACCTGCTGCCTTCCTGAGAGGAATCTGGCAACTCTGAGACAGATAAATGTGCTGGCAGACCCTGCTTTCCTTACAGACAGACAGACAGACAGACAGACGGACAGACGGTGGTGTTCAGAGGTGTCCAGCGAAGGAGCATGCACAACCTACAGAGCTGGGATTTGGGTTCCCCACAGCGCATCAGAAAGGGGAATGGGTGGAGAAGATGGTTGGTGGAGGCAATGACATCAAGACAAGCTTAGAAATAATAAAAATTGACATCAAGACAAGCTTGAAAATTATAAAAATTGGCCTTTCATCTGTAAGGAAATGGGAAATGGATGTGCACTTTCAGTGCATTGGAGAAATCCAAGAAGGATGAACACATCACCAGGGATTTTGGGGTAGTCATCATGTGAGTTTTGAAATTAGCTGCATGTAAGTGTTTTCAGAATATGAGGCACCACAGCATGGTCATCTGGATCCCAGTTTCCTGGAGTTTCACCACATGCTGGATCAGACCAGAGTCTATCAGAGTTGCTGTCCAACTTGCAGCAGTGACCAGTGTCTCTCTGACCAGTGGGGAAGCCCCCAGCTTCTGTAGAGAAATATTTATGAGATTGGGAAGCTTCACAGAGAGAGATTTTCCTTTCTGGGCACAGCAGGGATATTGCACAAGTTTTGGTTTACAGCACCTTACGGATGACATCAGCTGTATTTGTGCCCTGCCATTCCTAACTTTGGCTGTCCTTGGCAATCCCTGCTGTGATCTTTCCATGAAGTTGTGACATAATTAAAGTAAATTCTTGTGTTCTGGTGTAGGTGTAGTGGCTAGATTCAGTGATGCCCAGTTATAAGTAACTAATCTCTCTTAAGAAACACTTTTTATTGAGAATAACTCCAACAGAACATATTCTCTCAAAAGACTTGCTTGCAGAATGTAGTTCTTGTCTATTCGATCTGACAGGAATATGGCTGTGGAGATCCCAGTGCTGGTGCCATGCCCACCACCCTGCCATTTCCAGATCTTTTGCTTCTGAAGAGGGTCTAAAACACCCCTTTTATCTGTCAAAGACCCCTTTTATCTGTCAAAGAGGTTGCCTCTCCCATGAAAGGAGTCTGAACACCTCCATTTTTGGCTGTCCCGTGGCAAATGGAGATGGAGATAAAATGAGGTTTTTTCCAGTCTTTGTCTCTTACATCTGGTTCAGGCAGCCAGCTGGAAATTGGACAGAGTGGAATTGGCCATAGACTTGTGGAAATAATGATCAAAGACACAACTGTGATGACCTTTCTTTGCCAGGAAATCACGAATCTGAACTGTTGGAACACAAAAGTCAGGCATGCAAGATTTAGTCCAGAACTGGCTGTGGATTCATCCTCATTGGAAGGAACTGCAGAAATGAACTTTCAATGAGTAGTTAGTGGTGATAACATGATTTTATAAAATTGTGGTCAAAACCAGAGAGGTTCTCTCAAAATGTCCTGTCATCCAGTACACAGTTTGGATTTTTACAGCTGGGTATGTCCTGGCTCATGTAGAATTAAATCTGCATGGAGTTATGATTTGTAACTGCAGAAATAGGGGAGAATTAATTGTGTCTTGGTTGAAGAAAATAATGACTTCTGGTAAAATATAAGGTAGGTTAAATACAGAGGGTTCAGTGAATACTGAGATTTGGGTACCCAGTAAAACCAAAGGGTCAGACACTGACCTGTTCTTCCTTCAATTTTATCAAGTTGCTCAGTGAGCAGCAGCATTAATGAAACGTGGATTCCTGTGGACTTGTGCCTGGATTTATTGGTCCCTAACAAGAGGCAAAGATTGATTTAAGATTTTCCTTCAACTGGAATTGCACACACACACACACACACACACACACACACACACACATAGATATTGGTAATGGACTTGGAGTGCTGAATTTGCAGTTGGGCTCAATAATCTTGGAGGCCTTTTCAAGCCAAAAAGATTCTATGATTCATATTCCTGTGCTGAGAATGGGTGAATGAGCTTTGCTTGTTTAGAAGACAAGGGTAAAAAAAAGAAGTCAGTTAAGTAAAGGAAAATTCAAGGGGACAAAAGAAAATGTCGTCTAAAACCTGGTCAAGTTTCTAGTATGAATATTATGAATCTGATCTAACATTAATTATTAAAAATACTAATATCTACCAAGATGTTTCTAGTGTCTTTTTTACCTCAGATTTATGGGATTTAAAAGAAAAACAAACCCACAACAATTTGTCAATAGCTTGGCTTTACATTTCGTCCCTTTCAAGTTTCTTGAGGATTCGATCAATTTGTTGAATGCCTTATCAAATATTTTGACACCCTTGTGTGCAAAGAAGTATAAAATCCACAGAAAACAACAATTAAATGCTATTTATCTGGCTGCAGCGCATATCTTCTGCTGTGTGCTCTGTGTCCTGAAACAGGGATGGGATGGGATGGGATGGGATGGGATGGGATGGGATGGGATGGGATGGGATGGGATGGGATGGGATGGGAACACCCAAGTGAGTTCATGTCTGAGGCTGGGGAGGCTTTGCAGGAGGGTTGTCTGCTCTTGGACTGTGACCCTCTGGGGAGCTCAGGGATCTGCACAGCACCCCTGAGTGCGTCATCACCAGGCTGTGCCCTTTGTGTCAAGGTGTGTTGTTGTTGGAACCCAGGACATCCCTCTGGCTGTCCTGAGCAGCCAAGACCCCTGCCAGGGGGCTCAGAGACTCTGGCACAGAGCCCAAGATGCCCCTGTGGTTTGATTATCACCTGTGGAGCAAGTTATCAACCTTAGATGAAGATCAGCAAGCCATGACAAACTAATTAGAATTATAGTGAATTTATCATGAGGTGAAAAAGTAGATTTTGTGGTTTTTAGAATGGGATTCAGGGGGAAAGACAGAGGAATCTGGGTGTGTCCAGTCTTTCTCCTTCTTCTTCTTGGCCTCCATCTTCTGCTGTGATGTTGGCACTTTTAGATTGGTTTAGAGTAGAAGCTCACTGTCTAACATAGGTGATAGGTATTGGGAAGTAATTGTAAACATTGTACACGTAGTTTTTAGTATAAAGACATAACACTGCCCTGGGGGCAGGCAGAGTGCCTGGAATTGTCCTGCTGGATGGACCTTGGCAGGACAGGAGAAAGAATTTTATAGATAAGAAACAATAAACAACCTTGAGACAGAGAAATGAAGAGCTCTGACTCCTTCTTTGAGCACCAGGCTGGGAAAAGAGACTTTGTAACTTTTCTCAGGATCACTCTGACCAGCGAGAGACCCCGAGAGTGTGTGAGCAGAATTTCGGCCAGAGATGGTTCTATAAAGACAATGTTCCCAAATTTAACTTGCAGCCTTGGGTTGTGTCCCTGTGGGATGGGAAATTCAGAATTGCTGATGCTCCCAGCACCTCCAGCTTCTGGAGTGTGGTGGTGATGGCGTGGCAGCCATGGGGACACCCCGGGTTTGGGGGGTCAGGGGTGTCTCCCCTTTTCCAAACTGGAGGTGCTGCCTAATGACAAAAGGAAAAAAGCCTTGCAACACTGCTGAAGTAGTAAGATAAAAAGCAATTCATTAATGAAAGCTGCAAAATAGGGTACACAAATACGGCTCTGTGCACACGTGAAAAAGGATTTTCACAGTTTTTTTAAGGTTAATTAATTAGTGTGTCTGGCCAGTACAGCCAATAGGAAATCAGTTACCCCAGTAACCCACCCTTGGGCCAGCCCTTTGGAGTTGCTCCCGGGGCTTCTTTGCCCTATTTTCTTGTTATATCTTTTAAGTTCTGGTGGAAAACAAAATGTCCTTATGAAAAATTCCTTAAGTATAAGATTAAACAGAATTTCAAGAATGTGATAGAAAAAGGGTAGCTTATTATGAGAAAGGGCGAGAAAAGCACTAGAAGGTATACACATATTAAATTAAAATATATGAAAATATATAAAAAAAATCTTGAGGCATCAGTGGAGATGCAGGTGTGGGGGTAGTGCCAGTACAGTGGGATGAGCTCCAGCAAACCCTTTGTTCCCAGGGGATTGAGCTGGTGGAATCCAGGGATATTTTTATGTAATGCTCAGGTTTTACTCTGTGTCTTCTGCTGTTTGTAGAGAGGGCATCTTTCTGGGCAGGAAAGCAAATTTTTAAAGTTGACATTTAGGCTTAAAGACTATTTGTGATGGATCTGAATAAATGCCTTGAGTGTAAAAGTCGATTTCACAAAATCTAAACTTCTATTTCTCCCATTGGTTGGCTTTTAAATATTTTAAAATCTGCTTTTCTGTAGAAAATCCAATAATCTCCAGATTATTTTTTTTTTCAAAATTCATGCTTATAAAGGAAAAATATAGAATTACTGTTTTTTAAAATACATGTTCCACATCCAATAGAATAATATTTGCAGAATGTGCAATCCAGTCACAGTTATAAACACTCTGAGTAGGGCATGTGTAGCTCATGCAAACTCAGTGTCACTTTTATGTTTAAATCACTATGCACACCTGAGTGAATGTCTGTTGTTGTCATAACCATTCTTTGGCTATTATGAGGAAAATTTGTAAAAATATCCCTTTTTTCCCCCACAAGAACTGCTGAAAAGAACATTTCCTGTAATTTTTATGCAGCAATGATTGTTAATAGTTACATTTTAATAGCTTTTTAGCAGCAGTGAATGGGACATATAGTTCCATAGCTGTAGTCAAAATGAAATTGAAAACTAACAGTAAAAATAAAGAAAACATTGAAGATTACCATGGACTACAATTTTAAAACATCTGCTTTCCCCGGTGTCACCTGGCACTCTGTCCCTCTTCCCAGGGATGCTGGCTGTGTTCTGCAAAACAGAATCAGACCTGCCAGGAAGAAAAATATTCCTTCTCTCAAGCAAAGAGTCATTGTCAGCTTTGGGCACAGATACATTTCAGCATTAAAACTCAGTTTGCATGTTAATTTAATGTTGCTTTCAAGACATGTATCAAATAAAAATAAAACATGCTGTCTTGCCCAGACGTGGTGAATAAATGAATGCTTTCTAAATTGTTAAGGAATTGGGGCTTATATTGGTGTTTTGTGGTGTAGGAAGCTTCTTGTATTGCCAGGATTATTATTATTATTATACAGTTACTGTGTTTGATAACAAATTCTTTTCAGATGTCCACTTGGATTTCCCTCTGAAACACCAAGGTAGAAATTACTGTCAGGAACAACTCTGCATCTCCTGTGTAACACAAGCAGGATTTCTTTGTGCTTTGCCACTGACAGCAGCCCTTTCTCCCTTGTGCTTTTGTCCTTTCAGAATCCAGTTTTTTGTTGGGAAACGCCCAGATTGTGGACTGGCCCGTAGTTTACAGTAATGACGGATTTTGCAAACTCTCTGGGTACCACCGAGCTGACGTCATGCAGAAGAGCAGCACCTGCAGGTATGCACATTGCCTTTTCTGCTGCCATTTGGTGCACTGGGAAACCTGTAATCTGCTGGGAGGAATGGTGAGGGTCTGGGAGAAAGGATTGAGGTGAGAAAGGCATTGTTTTGTGGATGCTGAAGTCTTAAAACAGGATTTAAATGAAACTGATACAGAATTTATACAGCTCACAACTTACACAGAACATGGTAAAGCACCTTGAAATTTATCCTGGCTAGTATTGGTGATCCAGTAAATGAGTGGGGTTTTAGGTAATACAGTTCAAAGGCATTTTTGCTAGATTGTTCTGAGTTCTGCTGTTACATGTCAGGAGGCAGTGGGCTCTTCTGCAACCCATGCTGGCCCCTATTATTAAGCAAACACAGAGCCGAGTAATGCACAAAGTGCATCTTTATTCCCCAGAGAGTGATTAGGCTGCTGATATATTTACTCTAAGCATTGCAGCTTTATGGCTTTTTTCTTTCACTGGTGGTCTTTCAGGAGCCAGCAGCTGTGATTTGTGGCTGGATGTGCATTTGAGCTGTGCCTGCTGCCTCCTTTAGAAAGGGATGCTTTTGGGGAAGGACTGGCTCCTTGATGTGTGTGTGAGCAAAGCAAATGAGGGACAGGGGCAAGAAGGGAGGGCTGAGATACAAGTTTGTGTAGGTTGTCCCTTTCAGCCTTCAGGGACTGACCAATTTCAGACATTGGGGACAGAGGATGGAATATTTGGAAGTGTTCAAGGCCAGGCTGGACAGAGCTTGGAGGAACCTGGTCTGGCGGAAGGTGTCCCTGCCCATGTCAGGGGGTTTGGGTCTTTAATGGTCCCTTTCAGCCCAAACCATTCTGTGATTCTGTGATGGTTCTGTGATCAGCAGTGATGATTTCTGGGAGATGATGCTGCCATACACTGGTGATCAGTTGATGCTTCAGCTGGCAGGGGCAGGGTGGGGAGGGATCCTGTCCCTGGATGGCAGTCACTGCTTCCTCCAGAGAGCAACCCCTGCTGGTTATTGTAAACAAGGTGCCCTGACAAAGGCAGGAATGATGCATCTGACTCCATATTCTCAGAAGGCTCATTTATTACCTTATTACACTGTATTATATTAAAGAATACTATACTATACTAAAGAATACAGAAAGGATACTTACAGAAAGCTAAAAGATAATAATGAAAACTCGTGACTCTTTCCAAAGTCCTGACACAGCTTGGTCCTGATTGGCCAAAGAGTCAAAACAACCCACAGCAGAACCCAATGAAACAATCACCCGTGGGTAAACAATCTCCAAACAGATACTAACAATGTATATCTAGCCCCTGATCCAAGTTGTTTTTATTACTGATCCTGAGTGTGATAAAGGACAATTTATAAATATTGCAATGTTTGGTCAATTGGCCTCAGGCTATAAGTGCTTCAAAATCATCTTTCAGCCCTACTTTTCTCCTGGTAGTCCAGTGAGAATTCACTATATTCTCTTTCCCACCCCATCCCCTGCATTTGGACTGTTCATGTGCTGTGTAGGTGTGGCACTCATGGACATGATTTAGTGATGGATGTGGCAGTGTTGGGTTAACAATTAGATTTGATGATCTTGAAGGTCTTTCCCAACCTAAATAATTCTGTGGTTGTGTGATTTTAAATCTCAGATGGTCTTGCCTGATACAGATCACAGGGAGAGGTGGATCAGCTGAAGGCACTGGAGGTGTGAGTGAGTTTTGTTCCAGCTCAGGCAATGAGCTAGTCCTTTGACAGGCTGGTAATTCCTTTGAATTTGTACTTCTCTCATCTTTTTAATCAGCAACAGTATGCTCACTGGCAGGAAAATCACTTAGAAATCCCTCAGTATGGGTGCCAGTCTCCTTAGTTTCACAGGCACTATATAAAAAGCACATTATACATAGGAGTCAGCCTATACTGGGTGTTGGGAGTTGATATGTGTTCTTTCTGAGCTCACGTGGCACTCAAAACTGCATGTGTAGCTTGGGCTGATATATAGAATCATTGGTATAAATGAGTGCTAAAATGCAGAGAATTTTTTAGGTGGAAGAACTTTTCATCTGCTGTGCCAGGTGAAAATGAGCTGACAGTCCAGGAGGAATGGGGTTCATGTGACTGAGACACCTCTAACCTCCATTTAACCAAAAAAAGACCTTCTGGAGGTGTAGGTCAGCCAGCATCCAGGAAAATCACTGATTTGTGCCCAATTGTCCCCAGACATGACCATGTGTGTCTTCATGAAAGAATAAACAGTTGTAAAACACTGAAATGCAGTTTAATGTTGCAAGTTATTTCAGTATTTTCTAAATATTGCTGCTTATCAGCTAAGCTCTGTGATTTCATCATGCCTTTGGGAGAGCAGGCATCCTTTAATGGACCTACCCTGGCATTTGGCACCTGGCATTCACTCCAGGCTTTGCTCTGCTTGCCTTTCCTTGCACATGAGATTTCCACAGCCACTGTTCCCACTGAAACTCCTGGTCAGCATCTCTGCCCTGCCTTGTTTTGATTTGCTGCCCTGACAAGTGGGATTAAAAACCAGCCTGCAAGGGAAATCCTGGCTCTAGTGAAGCTAAAGGCAAAATTCCCACTGTGCTCAAAGAAATGGGATTGTGCATGGTGGGTACAGCTGGACTTGAAGAAGGGTGGATCTGGTGCTAGGGTGGCACCTCTGTGGCCTGAGTTTTGTGTGTCCTTACAGTGCCAGTGGTGTCTGCTCTTCACCTTGCAGAGTTTTGAAGCTAAATGTGTGCAGATGTGTATCTGTATTTGCTGTTCCTGCTGTGTGGATGTTTTTCTCTTGTAATTGCTGCCCTGACTGCTTGTGGATGAAGAAAACTGTAAATAGGTGTAGGGCTGGATGCCTTCAGTGCTTCACTTTTCCTCTGTCCTGGATAATTCCTTTCAAAGGAAGGAGGAATTTTTGCAGTTTGCTGCTGCCCTGCAAACCCAGACCTGCTCTGATGCTGCTGCTCTGCATCCTGGCAAAGGACAGAGCAGCACAATGTGAACCTTCAGACTTTGAGGCTTTTCTGTGCCAAGAGATGCTTTAACAGGAAAGTGGGAGTCCACGCATCCTAAGTGACAACTGGTCTGTTTTAGAGGTGGAGAAAATATCTAAGATCGTTCCTCTCTCTGTGTACTTCAGCAAGTCTTGCTTCTCTTTGATAAGTGTGTTTTCTATGTAGTAAGATTCCCAGTAGCAGAGTGGTTTTGATATTTATGTCTTGTGCAGTTTGCACTCAAGGCATTTGACAAGCACAAAATAACAGAAAAAAAAGAAAAGGCAGAAAAAGACAGAGTGATTGACTAAAGAAGTAGGAGTCCCTCCATGTGTACAAAATAGGACAGACTAAATTAAATTAAACTTGTGATAAGCAAAAATCTTATATAACTCATGCAGTAAAAGGCTCTGAGGTTCCTTTGGTGCTGTTAAAAATTGCCTTCTGAAAAATGTTTTTATTGTTCCAGAAGCCTTTAAAATGTCTCTTTATGTGTGAATATAATATGAGATTTGAGCATTACAGGTTTACTGCAACAATAAGCTGCTTGTAATTTAAAACATAAAGTTGATTGATCATGTTCTGCAGCACTAACTGGTATCGTCCACATCTCATCATCAAATAGGATTTGTCATTTTAACACTAATTAGTGATGACTTTCTGTATTATAAATGATTTAAAATCAAGCACTCAACAAATTCTTGCTAGTTTTTCCTTCAGGACTATGAGAAACATTGTTTTAAGTCTCAAGAAAACAAAAAAGAGATGCATCAGAGCATTAAAAAAGGCATAGATTAAAAAAAAATAAAAATATCAAACTCTTTTTGCTGTCCTCTCCTGTATAAATGTATAAAAGGTTATCAGGTGAAATGGGGAAAGGCAGGTAATTCGAAAAGCAGCAGTGGGCTGTGTTCTGCATGTCCTCCAGACACCTGTGCATGTTAATGACAATCAGGACATTACTGAGGCCTCGTGCCTGGCTGAAACCATTTCCTGCTGTCAACTCCTCTGGTGGCACCTCCTTTGCTGTCCCAAAGGTGACACCATTCCAGCACCGCCACCTTCACCACACAGCCATGCTCCCAGTGCCACATCCTCGTGTCTTCTGAGCACTTCCAGGGTTGGTGATCCCACAGCATTCCTGGGCAGCCTGAGCCCCCTTTCAGTGATGTTTTTCCCAATACCCCATCTAATCAATGCCTGTGCTGTGTGACCAGTGAAGAGGCAGCTGCAGGGACACTCAGATGTTGCAGTCACTCTGATGCCTCCATCACCCAGACTAGGTGTTGTCTTTGGTGGGAATGCCCCAACGAAGGCAGGAATGATGAATCTGACTTCATGTTCTCAGAAGGCTAATTTATTACTTTATAATACTATATTATATTAAAAAATACTTTACTATACTAAAGGATACAGAAAAGATACTTATTAAAATGCTAAAAAAGATAATAATGAAAACTCGTGACACTTTCCAGAGTCCCAACACATCTTGGCCCTGATTGGCCAAAAAGTGAGAACAACTCACACCAGAATCCAATGAAACAATCACCTGTGGGTAAACAATCTCCAAACATATTCCACATGAGCACAACACAGGAGAAGCAAATGAGATAAGAATTGTTTTTCTTTTCTCTGAGGCTTCTCAGCTTCCCAGGAGAAAAACCCTGGGTGAAGGGACTTTTTCAGAGAATATGAACGCTAAAACCAGGCACCACCCTGTTGTGGGAGCAGCTCCATTGCTTCCCTGGGCTGGCTGTGAAGGGAAAAGATTCATGGTCTGGCCTTCATTGAGTACTTTAATGCTTGCTGAGCCTCTAACCGCTGTGTTGTTTTATTGTTTCTTTCAGAGCAGTAGACATAAAATAAATGTTTATTGAACCTTTGGAGGTCTGTTGATCAATAAGAGAAGCTGCACTGAAACCACAGAGGCACTGATAGCTTTTCCCTTTCATATTTTCAGAGTGTTCTGTTGTAGGTTTCAGCTGAGGCTCAAACTGTTTGTGAACTATGAGAATGGAGGGTGGGGGAAAAGTCTGATCAATTAAAATTATATTCATCTAAGTGTCTGGAAGCTTTTATTTGATGTTCCATTTTCTTTCAGGCCTGTAATTGGGAATTTGCACAGAGCAGCCTTCACTTATTTTTAATCCAGGGTAGAATGACAATAAAAGCCTGGCTGTTTCCTTACAAAGGCTGTCAAAAGCAAGGTCAGGGGGTTGGGTTTGCTTACACCAGCTGGAGGTCTGACCTGGAAAAGAATGCCAAGATGAGATGCTTAAGTGGCAAGAAATAGCAGAGTTAAAATTACATTTTTACATTCTCAGCCTGGAGAGGGATGAGTCTCCAAAAGCTTTCTAGTATTTTCCACTGAACTATTAAAGAAATGCGGTATACAGTAAGGAAAATGAAGATGAATTTGGTTGTCTGATCGTAGTGGGGACATAGCTACACACTGCAGTCATTGCTCTTCACTGTTTAAATCCTACCTCTATTTGGATTGGTATTTAGTAAAAGAATTCCAATTATCTCATTGTCCCAGATGTATCTTGACAAGATTAGATTTGCATCCATTGGTTCAGCCAACAGCCTTTACCTGTAGTAGCTTACATCCCTCCTCCGGAAGGATTTTCAGGAGGATTGAACAAAATTTGGGAGATTTTAGAGGTTTTGTTCAATTTTCTCTGTTTTGACAGGAATACTGCCATGGCCTGCAGCTGTGGTGATAATGGTTTCATAAGCTGTCAGCTTTTTCTAACCTTATATCCTTAAAGATATACTCAGTAAAGCACTTAATGAAGCATTATGTTGGATTTATTTGCAGTAAGGAGGTGGTCATGGTTACTTGCTATTGTAGGTGTCCTTGTGACACTCTAAATATTTAAATGGGGTGTAAATCATAATTAAACCTTGGTAAATGACAGTTCACAGCATCTTTAATGCTTTTGCTATTTAGGGTGACTGTAAAAATGTTGTTGCTTGTCTAGAAAAAAAGAGAATTTTTTTCTTTTTTCAGTTTTATGTATGGTGAACTGACAGACAAGAAGACCATTGAAAAAGTCAGACAGACTTTTGACAACTATGAGTCAAACTGCTTTGAAATTCTCCTCTACAAGAAAAACAGTATGTATATATTTGTGTGTGGTGCTGGGAGTGAAAAAGCATATTGAAAGCTTGTAATAGATTGAAAGAAATTTTCATTTTGACATATGGGTAAATTTGGGGCAAGATTTGGAGAAGAAACAGGCATTATGGTTGCCACAGCTCAGGAAGAGATTTCTCTTTTCAGGCCAAGCATTCAGATTGCCAAGAATAGTAGTTGTTCCCTGCTGTCTCTAGTCTGACTCCTTCTTTCAAAAATATATTTAGTTTTGAGGATTGTTTCCCTGAAGGGAAACTGACTGGGCTAAGTGAAAAAAAATGCTGAATGACGCTCCCCCACATCCTCAGGAAACTCCCCCATGTCTCCACAAGTGAGAAGCCAGGCCCTGGTTGTGGAGTGGCTGCTCCTGGTGCTGTTGAGATGCCTCTGTGTGTATAAACCAACATGTGCCAGCTCTAGGGAGATCACTAAGCTGGCACATAGCCCAGGGATTAGTGAGAAAACCAGGGACTTCCATGGCTCAGTGAGATTCAGGGCCTCTGTTCCTTCTTCTTGGTGGCATTGGGTTTGCAGGAAGTTGCCAGAACTGGAGATTTTCTTCATTTTTTCTTAACCATGAGCCATTCCAGCCACATTTTCTCTCCTGGGCAGCACTGGCTTGTTGACTTAGAGCACATTCTGAGCCCAGCCCATGCTGTTGTGTGGCCTCCTGCTGGACTTGTGCATGGTGGACAGATCTGCTGAGCTGGTGCTTGTGCAGCCTCCTTTCCTAGCACAGGCCATCTTCCAAGATAGAAAGCCAAAACTCAGATTAAAGGTGCTCCAAAAAAGCTGGTTCCTCTGTCTGCACAGAGTTAGTCCAGGTGACAGGGCTAGTGGCCAAGAGCAGCCCAAGCAGACCTGATGGAGATGCTCTCCTCAGGGTGCAGGTGCTATGTGGGGCTGGGGATCTTTTCCCCTGGTTCACCTGCTTGGAGCCCAGAATCTGAGGCCATGCTTCCCCTGGGTGGGCTTTGATGTTGACATGGGATTGCCAGAGCTTTGCCTTTTATGCTGACATGGGATTACCAGAGCTTTTCCCTCCATGCTGTGGCTGAGGGAAGTGAATGCTGTGCCTCAGGAAAGAGCTCCCTGTGCCTGACTGCCCCATTTCACTGCAAACTCACCCAAACCTTTCATGACATTGAAGGGAGCGTCCTGGACACCTCCTCTTATGCTTTACCTCTGTTTTCCCTTTTTAGACTCAATCTTCCTGTGTGGGCACTAAAATAGCAGGAAATGCTTGTAGAGTTCTCAGTTCTGCCTGCATCAAGGCATTTTAGCCAACATGTTAATTAAAGGGAGAAGCCAGAGCAGCTCTGAAGTCCTGCTGTTCCTGCAGGTGCCCAGGGGAGCCCTCCAAATGACCTCTTTTTGGTTCCTAAGCATATGGATGTGTCTGTTCCACAGATCTTCTGCTTCTCTTCCTGTTTCCTGTGCATTCCAGGTCACCTGGATGCTCCCTCACATCAGGGGAATCCCCTGGGACAGGCTCATGTTGGGTATCTTTGCCAGTGGTGGTGCCCAGCACTGCCATGCCCTGTGTCCATGTGATTTCCAAAGTGGATCCCAGAGACCCTGTGCTCACTCCAACCCTGGCTTCTCTTAGTAAATGCTGCTCTTAGCTCTTGCTCTTGAATGGGCCTGAATTATATGCCTTTCTATTTTATTTATGTATAAGAAGAGAAAAGTCTTCTTTTGGTGACTTTCCTGTAACAAGGCAGATGCTTTTTGCTTTGGGTTGTGGATTGCCTGCTGGAGCTTGATGATGCTGCAGAGATTTATTGAGCTGCAGTTGCCTTAATAAAATCTTCACCTTTGCCCAGATCTGCGAGCCTACACTTCACATAAATTATGCAGGATTACAGAAGGACTTTATGGAAAATTACTCAGTATTTCTCTCTGGGCTTGAGTCACTTCCCATCCATAACATCTGTTGTCAGCTTTCTTCTCCATCACCCAGAGCCCAGAACCTCAACCCCTCACTCATGCTAACAGGCTCACTCTGGGCTCCAGCTCAGCAGCTGCTGTGCTCAGGGTTTCCTTCCATTTGTCATTCTCTGAGCCTTGTGGAAGATGGTCCTTAGGAAGAAACTGCCTGCTAATCCCCCAGGCTGGAAATTGGAGCAGAGAAGGAAATAAAGATTAGTTATCTCTTGGTATGAATGTACTTCTGCAGAGTGTAGGTGTGGAAAAGCTTGTGTTTATCACCTACATGAGACTTGCAATGCCTTCAGAGCACCCTCCCACCCACATTTTCAAACTGAAGGTCCAGGTGTGTATTTTTGATAATGTGGCACAATGTGGTTTTTTTTTTTTTTGCTTGTTTGTTTTTTTTTTTTTTTGTTTGTTTGTTTTTCCTTTACCCATTCCCTTTTGCTTCTGGCCGAGGGAGATTTGGAGGTTTTCAGGTTGTTTTCCCATCCTTCTCTGCTGTGTTAGAGATGATCTTTAAGGGCTGATGTTCTCTGGCAGCATCTGTTTGACTGCTGCCTTCAACACTCCCCTTGGTGTGTTCTAACTCAGCTTGTAGCTTCCAACTTCAAGACTTGAAAGCTTGCTACAACCCTCTTCTGCTTTGCTGCATTCCCTTATTATATAGTCCTTACCTCTGCCCACACAGCTATTCACCAACCACATTAGGCATGCCTACATATATATATATATATATATATATATATATATATATATATATGTATATTCATGCCTCTCTATATATGAATATATGGTGATACTCAGGAAACATCTTTACTGCTTTTTCTCATTTTGCTGCTTCTACAGCAGTAGCCACCTTGCCTCTGTCTTTGATTTTTGTCAGCACCCTTGTGCAGGGTGTTTTGCCTACTTGCTTTCATCTCCAAGGGTACCAATGGATTCCCAGGTATAAGTGCAAATTACTTCTCCAGAAAGCTGCAGCACTCTGTTTTAGTAGTTATGAAAAGTCTTTTGTCTTGGGTTAGCAACTGGGAATTAAGATAATCAAGTAATCAGCATAATAGCTTTGGAATTGTCACAAAAAGCAGTCCCACATCTCTCCCACTTCTCCAGTTTACTGGTAGTGAGTTACTGGTTTAATCTGGGTTGAATTTCAATAAACCCTTGTGGGTTTTAACCTTCCCCACAGTAATCCCAGCCCAAATGGTTTTCTCTGCCCTCTGGGACCTGTGCTGCAGCTCCTGGCACAGCTCCCAGACCTGGTGCATCAGAGGAGATTTGGGGGGGCCAGCAGTGCCCATGGGGGATAACAGTGGGCAAGAGGCTTGTGTCAATGTGTCAGCTCTCAGGCAGCTCAGGAGAAAAGCCATTCTGTCAACTGGCTGAAAGCACATCAAATCCCAGAGGTAATTATCTGGCTGTGAAGGCATTTATGGTGCAGCGCGCGTAGGTGCTCGTTTGGGAGGGAGGGACATGGAGCTCTGCTGGATGGAGAACATCTGACATTCCCAGCCCTGCAGGAAACAGGGTTTTCTAAGAAAATTACTCCAGTTTTCTGGGATTTCACCCCTTGTGGAGCACACCTGCATATGTGTAGGGCATTGCCTCGTGTGTGTCAGCCTGGAAGCTTCAGATCCTGAGCACCTGCAGGATGCTCTGCAAACAGGGGGGATTTACCAAAAGCCAAGCTGGCCACTCCAAAACCAAGGGCTCTTTTTGGCTGTTTATTTGGTGGGTGGTAGGATTTGAAAAACACTTGGTTTCATTTCAGAAGTTAAGTAGAGATAACTGTGCTGGGAGAGTGCTGCACTGGGCAGGGCAGTGAGGAGGTGGAGGTGTGACCTGAAACACAGAAAAAGAAATCAAATCTGATTTGATTTTTGAATTGTCTGGTAGGACATTGAGAGTCCAACTCAGATCCTCTTAAATAATGTAGTCATATAAAATTTGGAGCAATTCACAGTATATTCCATCATTTTTTGATTTGATTGCTCCATATTATGTAAAGAGGGAATCAAAGATGCCATTTACCTGTTTTTTTCTCACCTTTCTACATTTCAAACCTCAGTTTGTGCAACATGCTGGGAAAAAACAAGAGCAAGAGGGGAAGAACAATGTATTTTATTTCAGAATAAATTTTTATATAGCCTTCTGTCTCTGTTTATCATCTAGTTAGGTTATTGAAGCCGTAAAAATGGGAATATGTTATTTTCCTTGGAGGAAGTAAAATTAAAAACTCTGGAAGATGTGGAAATATTGAGATACACAGCTAAACTACATGTGTGTGTTAATAATGTGTAAATGTTATGGGTTGGGGGTAGTTTGTGCTACACCACATTCCAATATCCCTTTTTTTCTCTGCTCCAGGAACCCCAGTTTGGTTCTACATGCAAATTGCACCTATAAGAAATGAACATGAAAAAGTGGTTTTGTTCTTGTGCACTTTTAAGGATATCACTTTATTCAAGCAACCGATCGAAGATGATTCAACAAAAGGTAAACATGAAATACATTATTATATTTTGTGAAGGATAGAAGTAAATGCTTGATCTCCAGCCCGTCCCAGGGATGTGTCATGTCTGTGATCTGTGTCTTGAACTGAGGAAATGTTTCGTGACTTGTCAGAGTTTCAATGCCACTCTCCTAAATTAGTAAAAAAAAAAAGCAGGATAAGTTACCATGAGTGGAAATTCCCTACCAATGTTTTTCTACAGTCACAAGCCTTCATTTTTCTTTGTAATTCACTTCTTCATCACTACAGCAGGCATTTTCTAAAAATTACACAGTTTTGAATCATTTGAATGCTGTGCTGTTTTGGGAGATCTTTCTGTTATGGGACAGGTGTCATCTTTTCAGGAAAAAATAATTCCAGCTCTTTGTGATGACATGCTGATATTTCTTCCCATTCTCCCTCTTGGAGGTGAAATGTGAGACATCCTGCTTGAGTCATTTATTGCTGCTGAGGAGTGATGACTGCATGGCAGTGGGCATTGTGCTTGTTACTTATCAGCTGCAGGGCAGGATTTTGTTGGAATGCTCTTGTCACTGAACAGCTCCTGGCCAGGCCTGCAGCCTTGCAGGAGGAATTTGTGGGGAAAGGTAGAGAGGATCTGACAGCATCATCCTCTGCTTTAGTTACAAAACACGTGTCTTGTGTCAGGTTTACATGTGTATTGCTTTGGGTGAAACAATGCATGCTTGCATAAAGAAGGACATTATCCACATCTCTTGGAAGTTGCCTCCTGATGATTAATTCTTTACTGTGTTTTTCCCTTCATGCTTGAAGAAGGTTTGATATCTCACTTGGAGCTGCTGTGCTCTAAGCCATCTTCTTTAGGATAAAAAGTTGATGTCATTTGAATGCAAACAGCTTCTTAATATCTAGATAGCACTTATTGCAAGTGTTTGGATAACTGAGAAGTCAGTTTATAAAGGCAGACTTAAAATGAAAGGTTCCCCTCTAAGCTAACACTAAATATGACAGGTTTTTTTGTCTAGAGAGTATTATCCATAAAATTATAAGATCCTGATATAGGAATACCTTCCCAGCCATCATAAACTTTATTGCCTCTACAATTTAGCTAGCAACCTGCAAATGTTCTGTATTTCACTTCATGCTCTATAATGTGGAATTCTTCTGCCTGGAAAGAATCAGAGTTTTTTAGGGTAAATGTCAGTTAATTAAAAGGACTTTATAGGTATCTGAAGGCATGGGGCTGCCTCCTTGGTGCAGTGTATGTAATACATAATGTGAGCTCATAAAGGAAAAAGCCAGTCTTTGCAAGAATCCTCTTGTAAGGTTTCCTTTTTGATGCTTTCTGGGGGAACCAAGATGAACCTCACATGGAACAGCTCCCAAATCCCCCCTTTTTCCCAGCTCTGCCCCACTTCCCACAGGACTGAGTTGCACTGAGAAGTGTTGGACTGCAGCAGGACAGAGAGAACGTACTGAAGGTGGCTCTCAGATGCAGAAATCATGAATGTTGCCTCCTTTGGGTTCTCAGCCCGGGGGATTCAACTCTGCTGCCTTCCCTGGGGAGGCAGGGATGTGCTCCAGGGACTGAGCTCTTCCCCTCCCCATCTTGTGGCTGAGGAGGAGCAGAACCCATGTGGCATCCAGAACAGGAATATGTGTTCCTATGGGAAAGAGCAGTAGCAGTGAAATGCATGATTTGTGTGCTGCATTGGAGAGCACCATTAATTAAAACGCCAGGTATTAATGATGGGCATCACAAAATACTGCCTTCAGCAGCCAAGGAGGTTTGGCCTTATGTCTAAAGAGCCCTTACTTCTGTCAAAGTCATACTCTAAAACCCCCAAAACTCAACCAGAACATTGCAGAGGCAGTGCAGCCACATTTCCCACATTTCTTTAAAGCACAGAATTGGAGCCTTAAGAATCTGCTTTGGTTGGAGCATTGAAGAACATTGATCTGTTCCTCCAACGAACCTCATCATCACAAACCACTGACCTGATTTTTCTTCTGCTTCTGTATAAATTAAAGCTTGTCTTTTGCATCCTTGATATAAGGAAAACATATTCAAATATTTGCAGCACGTTACTACAGGGTGGGAAAGCAGCACTGTTTTATCACCCTGTGTGTCTCAGCTGTGTGGGTCTCTGGGATCCCACAGCACTGGGATCATAGTGGTTTTGTGTCAGACATGGTGCTATGGGAGATACATAATTCATTGTCCCTGCAGATAACATTACAATGTGCTTAGAAGCTGCCAGGCCACTTCCTTTTTGAATTATGAGATTGGTAAACATACACGTTAAAATTTAGCAGAGAATTTTTATAAGTCTTGTGGGAAAGGGTTTCAATAAAATGCTGCTGTTGAGTGCTGGGATTTGCCATTGAAAAGGCTATTTTTTTTTTCTTTTTAAAAGAAGGATATTTCTTAAGAAATTCTGCCAGGACCATGCAATACATAATACATAAGTAACTATGGTGCAGATGAGTTACTGTGTGTTACTTATGGGAGCAGTAAATTCGAGATAAAAAATTCAGCAGGAATAAAATATTGATGCCATTATGCAATAATCTCTCCATACCAAAACGTTCTGCACTGTTCAAAGGTGTGTTGCTTTGTTGTGAAGCTTCAGTAAATCATGCCATGTGAGGCATTTCAATCATGCCATTGGTTGTATCTACACTGCAGAGTGTCTGTGTGGAAATACCTGGTTGGGGTTGGCCAGACCTACTTGCAGTGGGGTTGGCATCTCGTGGAGCCCTTGCCAGGGAACAGAAGGCTGGGGACAGAGAGTGGTGCTGAGGATGCAGATCTGCCCAAAATTGTCAAGCAGCTTGTTGGGTTTGGAAAACAGGGCACACAAATGAAACAGTTGTCTTACTACAAAGCACATTGCCAGGGTGAGGTGGGATATTTTTTTTTTCCTGATGTGGGTTTAAAAACGTGTTTGTTGAGTGCAAAAAATGCAGCTGACCTCACGGGGACAAGCCCCGTGCGAGCAGAGGGAGTCAGAGAGGTCTGGGACACTGTGACAGATGGTGTCTCTGCTTACCTGCGTGCTCACCACTTGCTCTGTTAATGCTGAAAGGAGGAGGAGGAGGAGGAGGGAGAAGGGAAGAGGAAGGAGCTTTGCTTGCCAGAGGGAGTAAAAGTAATGAAAATTTTCTCCAGGCTCACCCAGGGGGCTGTGAATTTGCTGCAGACCAGAAAGCTGTTGAAACTTACTGGACTGTAAGCAAGACTTGAGAAAAGGGATATTTAAAAGCCACCTTCCTCTCATAAAATACAGTGACAGAGTTCAAAGCCCTTGTTTTCTGAGAGGGTGCAGGCAGTTGACTGAAGATTGGACTGACTTTTCTTGTTACTTGTGCTCCAATCTGTTATTGCTGGGTGATGCGTGGGAGACCTATGATGTATGGCAATGTAACAGTGACCAAAACCTGCTGTAAAGCCATTCCTTGTAAATGGAAAATTACTTCCAAAAGTGTCTAACCAGTCAAAAGTGTCAAAACCCCCCAGCAACTCCAGCAGAAGCAGCAAAATTGATGATGGAAGGCAGGATCAGCCTCCTGGTTGAAGGAAGGATCAGCCTCCTGGTTGATGTGTTCCCCCCTGGGTGTCACCAGCAGCTTGGGTGTCTGGAGGGTAGAGAGAGCCCCTCCATTGGTTTGAGTTTGGATTTTTAGTGCCCCAGCTCCTGAGCCAGTGGCTACTGAGCTGTGGATGGGGGCAGTGTGGAAGAAGAAGAGGTGTGAGAATTCATGGTGAGGCAGGAGGTGATGGCTGCCCTTGGTGGTCACTGGGCCAGTGCTTTATTTTCTGGTTAAGGAGCTGTGCTGTGCTTGTCTGATCTCTCCTTTCCTTCTCCTGCTCCTCTTTGCTAATGGGAGTGTTTGTCTGATGTGGATTCAGCAGCAAGCAGCAGGTCCCACCTGTGGTGGCAGAGGGCCAGATCCCCAGGTCTCTGTGCACAGCAGAGCTGGAAGTCCATTACAAGCATATGAAAGATCCTATTATGTATTTTCTTTAGGTGAATAAAACCCAAAGGATCTTTTTTTTTTTTTTTCTTAATGTTTGTACCATTGTCAGGTCACAGTTGGATGCTTTTATCAGCTTGCTGAGCTTTTATTCTGTCTTTACCCAATGGCCTTTTAAAAACATCTGAAGACTTTCAATTCCTCCAAAGACACACAGTGGTAATAATCTTCTGTTTATTTGTCAGGAAAAAAATTAAGCCATTTTTCTGGGCCCTAACTATTAGAAGGGTGAATGGAGACACTTAAAATGTTAACACCATTTGAAGCCAGGAGTGCTGTAGAGTCTATGGAACAAAAAATTTAAGTGTAGAAAAAAAAAAAAGACCAGCAATTTTGGTTAATAGGGGAGTTTCACCTAGTTGAGCAATGGTTTTATTCCCTTTGTTATCATCAGTGAAGAAAAAAACTGGCCTCTATGTAAACTTAGAATTTTTTGTTGGCTGGGATTCTCAGTGGTTATCTGGAGTCTCTGTGGAGTGAAACATCAGGCTTGTCACATCTTTAGTGATGGGGAAGTTCTGGTGAATAATGAGGGGATGTAGAATCAGGATGCAAAGTTGTGGTAATGAGCCCCCTACAACTCAGGACAGTGTGTTGTTAACAGATGGGATCAGGAAATGGCACAGCAGGATCCTGAAGTTGCTTTTTTTTTTTTTTTTTCTTTTCCCTTTTCACTTGCTAGAGCCAGACTCGGATAATCAAGTCTGTCTGGGACAATGCTGTAATGCTTCCAGTGATATAACTCTTTATGGTTATATAACTCTATATAATGATACAACTCTATCTCAGAGTGTGACAGGGCTATAAAAAGTGTAGTAGTTGCAGAAATATGCACTTATGGCTTGCTAATCCTTGCTAAGCCTATAATTCTGATCCTTTTTTATCTTTAATAAGTGCAAGTTATTAAGCATATATAACTAGTTGCACATGGGAACCTTTTTTCTTCCTTGAGGGGGTATCCATCCTGGTGATAATAGAAGAAGTGGGTGGAGGGATTAGAGCATGAAAATAAGGTTTCTGTCTTTAGCTGAAGCACAGTGTACCCTGTTGAGTACATCACCTTGACAGTAATCCATCACAGTAATTTAATAGGTTACAATTTGGATATCCTTAACATGTTTTTATTGCTCTTTTCTGTGGCTGTAATAACAAGGGTCACGATAGAGACCCACTTGTTCTCATGCTGCTTCCTTCTGCTGTGATCTGCAGTTTCCCTCCCTTCCAGGCAGCAAGGAGATCCCCTCCAGTTCTCCATTCTCCCCTGGGTCTAGAGTGCAGCAGAAAGGGCTTTGGTTTGGGAGGGGTGACAAGAATGGGAATTTGCCAGGACACCAGGTGGGTTTTCAGTGCCAAGAGCAGACAGCTCAGTGCAATGATGCTGACAGAGAATATCTTTCAGTATTTAGATAGTTAAGATAATATACACTATTTTAGGTAGTATTTTAAACCATCCATTTGGGATAGGCACAGCTTGCCAGTTACCTGGAAGACCTTCCAAGGTTGCTTTTTTCCTGTTCCTGCAGGACAAACACCCCTGTTATTCATCCCTGCTATGTCTTCAGTGGTGTGCTGCTGGCACTTTCTGCAGACACTGCACAGGCTAAATAGTCACAGAGAGATTTTCTTCCTCACTTTCCGGAGTGATGCTCCAAGGCCTTATTTCCATTTCCTCTTCCTCCTTTGTATCCTTTTTTTGCTTTACTACTGCTGGAGACCCACCATGGTGAAGACAAGGGAATTCCCGTTTCCATATCCAGGGCTGCTTAGTTTCTTTCACAGAAATGAAATTCTTTTTTACTGAATCTGATACAGCCTTTGGAGCCCTTTGTGTGCTCCATCAGCAGCCCACCAATGCACATTAACTGTCTGCAAATTTCTGGAAGTTTAATGTGCAATGAAAATGAAATCCCGTTGAAATGAAATCTAGCCCTGTGAGAGATTGAATTAAACTGGAAGCTGATCTTTGAAGCAGAAGCTGTTTGTAGATGGATACACTTTGTGTGTAGAAAACTGAACACTCATCATTAGCCAAATCTAAAATAATAACTATAAATGTAGTGGGGTTTAAAAGTCTGATCTGTGTAACACAGGGCATTCCACTTCACTGAGTTGCTCCTCTGCTGAACCCATGAACTTGTGTGTAACTAAATCATCCCCTCCAGGGAGGCATCCAGTATTGATTTAGGAGAGGCTGAGCATCCACTACATTACTCACTATGTTTTGTGCTTCTCCATTAGGCTTTTGGCAGTAAAGAAGTGTCAAATTAGCCTGGCTTCAGCTTCTTGAAGTGGCATCTTCTTATGTCTTCTTTCCCACTGTATTAAGAAAGTCCCACTAAGGCACTTACACATATAATCAGCTCATCACTGTGCCTCCATTTGATAAAGTAAATGAGTTCAGCTCCTTAAACCTCTGTCTAGACTGAGTTTGGAGGCCTGGTGATGGCAGATACGTGGATATTTTAGCTGCCCTTTAATCCAGCTCATTGGCAGCAGTAGGGATGAAGCTGTGGTGACCTGGATTTCATCCTCCCAGGTTCCCAGTGAGTTTCTGCAGCAATTATTGTGGCCAGGTGGGTTTCCGGCTAATTCCTCATTATTGCTCATTGCTCAGCCTCCAAGCCCAGTTCTTACTGTTATGTATCCAAGGAGCAGGTGACTTTTTGCCAAAGCCAATTACATGCTGAATTGCTCATCTACCAAGACCTTTGGATCCTTTTCAGACCTGTTCTTTGCCTGGGACATTTCCCCCTCCTTGTGATGGAGTTCAAATTTTCATTGCTTTTCTCTGGATGACTGTTTTCCATTTAAAACATGTTTTAATGGCATGTGCCCAGGCATCAAGCGCAGCATCCTGACTGTCCTCAGTGCTGTTTAACATTCTTCTAATCCTCCTGTCATTTGACACTTCTATCAGTCATTTTATGAGGACTTTCATACCCTGGAGATAAGCACTGAATAGGATGCCTGGCCGCTGGTGTCCAGAAGGATCCCAGTAATAAATTTTTACTATTTCCCACTGCACCTTGTTTGATACTTGCCAAGTAATAAATTTTTCACCCATTTAACCTGTAATTTACTGAAGTGTGTGGTCTCAATATCTTGTTGAGAGTGTCACACAAAGGTCAGTTTGGTGAAGATTGCTGTGCAAGAGGCTTTGGCCACTCAGTGTCTCTGGGGTGATTCAAATGCAGAACCAGGATGAGATGGTGTGATGGGATGAGCACTTTATCTGACCAACTTGTAAAAGCCAGTTAACTGATATTTACAGTAATTAGTATTTTTTCCCCCTTCTTCTTCCCCAACATTGCACCTGTTTTTGTACACTTATGGGAAGTAGTTTCCCTATGTTTGTGTATAAAGTTTAGGCTTATTTGCAGAAAAATGAAATGTAAGAAGTTGGGCACTGTACATTTAAGGCTATTTGAGAATTAAATTAAAAAATATTTTGTAATTTTAAAATGTATGCCTAGTGTAGTCTAGATTTATATAAATCTTAGCTCTCCTTATCAGTAGATCTCAAAATGGCTTGCAAATTAGGTAATTTGCATTATCTTCATTTTAAGGATGAGAAGCTGAAGCTCAGAGAGGTAAAATGATATGCCCAAGATTACCTATTAGTTCTTCATCCATACTGAGCTCCCCAGCAGTTGCAGTGGGTGGATGGTAGCTGGGAAGACAACACTGAGCAAGAAGTGAGGTTGGATGTAAAAATTATCCCAGGAGTGCAGTGCGTTTTCAGACAGTGGAACACGCAGAGTTTCAATTCCAGAAATTTATCCCAATATTTTGAATTTCATTTTAATAGACTCTAAGTCCAGAAATATTTTTACTACACCATGGGAATGATTGAACATTGTTTGACTATTAAGCTGTTTATTCAGGAATCTTGTTTATTCCCCTCTGTCTCTAAAAACCCAATACTGGGACTATCAGTTTTTTCAGCGAGACAGTGAACTCTTTCAGACATACTTTGCCTGCAGTAAAGAGCAAACAGCCAGCCATTGTCATGATTTTACTGCTGGAGAGTCTAGAAAGAGTTTAGATTTATACATGCTAACTATTTATGCCAAAGGATGATCTGTGTTAGCAATTGAATTCCACACTTCCTAACTCTGAGCAGTGCCAGCTCTTTGCTCTCGTGGGTAAGTCATAAATTATGTATTATTTAAGCATTCTGCATGTTAACTGTTTTGTGCTTCTCAATGACATCAGAACAATCTTCCCATGGCTGGGATCTGTTCCCTGTGCTCCTGCAGCAGGAATCAACACCGGCACTGCTGGAATTGCCTTCTGCAATTGTTTTTTCACACTGCATATAATTCTTAACCCAAGTGTATTCCCTGTAATCTAAGGTAGGGGATAGTTCCCTGTTATACTGATTTAAAAGTCACCATTATTTAAGACCAGACAAACCCTGACAAAAAGGTTAATTGCAACCCAGTAGAGCTGCATTAATGCTTTATTAGGGGCAGCTAGTCATGTCGAGGTTTTTCAGAGCAAGTGCACCATAAAGGACATTAACATTTCACCTTGAGATTTTAAACTCTTCATAAACTCTGATGTATGAATTTAGCTTTAAAATGACATAATGTAGTTTATGAACTAAATTTTTTTTTCAGTGTGGCTGCTAGCTGGGTGGTTAGATCTGCATTTGGAACTGTACACAAACCCAGTCAGAGAGACTGGGGACTGAGAATGAATGCAAATTTTCAACTCCTAATTAAATTACGGTGAGAGTTCTAAAGGTTTTATCACTTGCATTTAGTTATATTTGAAAATATTTTCTGTTTTGTGAGCTTTGTGAGCTTGGAAATCCTTCTGATTTCAAGGTTTTGTCTCCACATAACCTTCAGGAAAGAGTCTCAGACGTCTTTTCCAACCTAAACGATTCAATGATTCTGTCTCATCCATTCCAACATCAATTCTGCATGGGGAAGCCTCCCTTGCTGCACTTTGTTTGGACAGATTTTTACTCTGGTATTTTGGAGTTTTTTATGCTCTGCTATACACTGCATCAACATCTTGGAGCTGGCTGATGTTTCTCCCTGCCCAGGGAAGGCAGCAGGGATGAGGAGCTGTGTTGGAGCTGCCTGGGGGTGTTTGTGGGCTGCATCCATCTGCAGGCTGTGGTGTTGGGGAGCAGGCTGGTGGCCAGAAGGGCACAGAGAGGTCCCTGTGGCAGTGCAAGGGTGCAGCTGGCAGAAATGTGAAAATGTGAGGTCTCTAAATGAGTCTGGAAAGGATTTTGCACACAGAGAAAGCAGTAAGTGCAGCAGTGGAGGGGAGGTTTGTGCAGAGCAGCTGCCACAGAACTGTGCCCATCCCAGAGATGCTGCACAGATGTGCCCATCCCAGCTGTCCAGTGTAATACAGAATGATGGATTTGGGATCCCAGGGAGAGAGATGTGTTGGCATAATACTGCTGTTGTTGGAGGAGGAGCTGATGGAAAGGCACGTGCTGTAGTGAGGGGATAGTTTGGACTTTCGGGTGGTGGAGGGACAAAAGGATCAACTTCTAACCTTGAAATACCATTTCCCCCTCAGCCACCATGAAGTTTCTGTAGTGATGTATAAATCTATACATTCATAAACCACTGAGTGGCTAAATGAGATCCTCAGATCCTTCTGGAAAGCTTTTCCTCCCCTGAGGAGGTGTTTGGGTGCTCTGACTTGCTTCACCTGACTATTCCCTACCTCCCCCCTGTGCTCCTGCACTCCCCCAGGAATCCTGTCACAGCATCAACACCTTCAACCAGTGTCACAGCATCTAAGGTTTAGAAAAAATACCTTTTTTAAAAATTAATTTGGTATTCCTGTTTTTATTTCTCTTCAGAGAAACCTCTGGCTCAGCTGTTGTGTGAAGGACGTCACAAAGTCATCTCTGTCTCAGACCCACAGTCAGAGGGCTGTCAAACTGGCAGTCTGGTTTAAGGCAAGAGGCATGGAGAACAGTGGATGTAAAAAATTTAATTGTGTCTAAAATAAACGGAGGAAGAAGGAAGTTTCCTGCTTTGGAGGGCAGCATTACAGCTGGGCCAAGGCAGAGAGTTTAGCCCATGTCCATCAGCATGCTTACCTTTTTCATGTCCTGTTCTTGTAACTGTTAAACCTCCAATTTAATGAGAATGCAGTAACTTTATTTTGAATAATGGATAGAAACAGGGAAATATTTTGCTAGGTTCCTGTTTAAGGGATCATTGTTTTGGGGACTGAGAATGAATGCAAATCATGAGTTTTTTTTTTTTTTTTAAAGCAGGGGAACAAATGCTTCTTATTTTGTCCCTGGATAAGAAAGTAATTAAAGAGAACCAGGGGAAACTATCATTTTGTTTATAAGCTACTCCAGAATTTTCCATTTGAGGTGGTCTTTGTGTGAAACACCCAGTTTAACTGCTTGTAAGGAGAAGCAGCTGCTGGCCTGATCTGGTGTGTGACCTGATGATGATGCTTTTTTTCCCAAGAATCTGAGTGCAATGGTGCAAGTTCAGGGTGCTTTTTCTCAGGCAATGCTGGGGAATAACGATGCAATCCAGCTGAGCTGAAGAGAGCATCAAAAAGTGTTGCATTTTTTCATAGTAACATTTTTGTTTTTGCCCCTCTTGCACCTGCTATTTGTGCATCTCCTTTTACTCCTTCCAGACTGAAAATATCTGTGAGGACAGACGGTCACTAATACTTGGGATAAAATTATCATTCTTTTTAAGTGTCTGTCTAAAGAGGAAAAGAAAGGAGAGAATCGTTTGAAGAAACATTGACAGCAGTAGGCAGCTATGCAAATTTTCCCTGGTCTATTTAAACACACACATTGGTTTTAAATATAATTCTGAACTTGTCTAGTCTACAACAAGGTCAAGAAAGAGAGAAATGTACCCTGTGCAGATTATTTCAGACACAAGGCAGCCTGTGTGCATTTTCACCTTCCCACTCATAACCCAGCATCTTGCTGTTGCTGTGTTTTTAATTCTCTTGGGTTGTAAATAGGAAACAAAAGAACTTGGTACTTTTTTCTCACACTATTACAGATGGGTAGGTCGGCGAAGGTAAAATAATGCTGGGCTTGGTGCTGAATTGGAGAAAAATGTTAGTGTATTCTGGGCTTCCAGTGTCCAGAATCATGGGCTTCACAGGGCTGAAAGAAATGTGAAAATGTGAATTCTCTAAATGAGGCTGGAAGGGTTTTGCAGAAGGTCTGCTCTGGCACAAAGCAAAGCTTTGGTCTTGGTGGAGAAAGGAGACAATGAAATGGTTTGTCTTGTGGAAAGAAGAGGTTACAGCAGATGAGCAGAGTGGTAACTTTGAATGCTAAAATGTGTGGCTTCTTTCTTTCACATGATATTGATGATTTCAGGTGGTGGTAAAGAAGGATTTGAAAAATTATAGTTTTCCCTTTTGTTTTTTTACAGCAAAAGGGTTGCTGTTGTCTGGTGTGCAGCTTCTTGCTCCATCTTCCCAAACTTGCCCAGGAATGCTGCATTTGTGGTTAATGCAGGACAGATGCTTTTCTTACCTAGAACAGTGACAAGGGATTTCTTACCAGTTCTGCTTTTATAAGAGAGGCATTTTAAACACTGTATTTTTAGGAGAGGGATCTCTCAGCCTGCAAAGCCCCATGACAGAGGATTTCTAGAGGGTACATGAAGCCATCTCCTGTCATTGCCAGCCTCTGACTCTTCTCCGAATCCTCCTCACTGCAGGAACTGGCCTGACCAGTGAGGAGGAGATGGGAGGGATCCCCCTCCTGGACCTGCTGGCAGCTCTGTGTCTCAGTCAAGGATTTCCACCATGGACACATTCAGCTCAGTCCTCTGGGAATCCCCACACCATTTTCTGCCAAACCACTTCCCAGCATGTATTGTCCATGGGCTTTTACCTCTCCCTGCTGGACCTCCCCATGTCCCTGTTAGGAGCTGGAGTAGTGACAACTCTGGGATGTGACAAATGAGAGTAATTTGGGCTGCACCCAGCAGTTTGTCTGTGGTGGTTTTGTGTTTGCTGAGCACTTTTCCATGGCTCTTGTATCAGCTGTGAGGCAGGATGACAAAATAAAGGTTGGGGACTGGCCTGTATTTGTCTTATGGACCACAGGGAAATATTTTTCCAGGGGAAGAGGACCATGACTGAATACCTGAATGTGTGAGTACCTGCCCAGGATTGGAAGTGAGTGAACACCTTCCTGGAGAAGAGCTTCTCTTTTTCCCTGATTCTTGCTGTGTGTTTGCAGTGACCCAAAATAAATCACCTGCACGCAATGTGGCCTCCAGCAATTACTAGAAATGCTAGGGCAGAGCTGTCACAATGCTGTTACCAGGCTCACTTGGTCTTTGAAATTGCTGGTTTAGAAAAATAAAGAACAGTTCTGACTTCTGTCTTAAAGCTTCTGCAGTTTTAGAGACAATTAGGAGAAGGAAAAGTGCAAGGATTTTTTAATAGAAATTAATAGTTCACAGATCACTGTATTCTGCCTCGACCTTGTTAAATAGAGAAAGTGCATATTCCTAATTGAATATCCCTGTAAGCTCCAGAAGCATGAGACATATCCAAAGCTCACATTTAAAGTTTACATTTGAAAAGTTAATAAAATGCTTCTATTTTTTTACCTTTTCCCAGTGAATTTTTTATGTGCATTTTTGAGGTCATGTATAAATAGCCAGACACAAATGTTTGTGCAGTGCTGGTGGCATGTCATGATATTTTAAGCTGTTCTGATTGTGAAATGATGAACAATGGATTTACATTTGTGTGAATGTGGTATGTATGCGGTAAATGCCAAAGCCAAGTTTGTACATCATTTTTTCTTGACGTTTTACTGTCCTTTCTGTTCCTTGCTTGCTATTTTGTCTCCCTCAGGGCTTCCCTTAACATTCCAAGTCTCTGACTTGGAATTTAAAGGCATTTAAAATATAAAGCATTTAAAAATAAGCCTAGCACTGGCACAGGTTGCCCAGAGCAGCTCTGGGTGCCCCATCCCTGGGGGTGTTCAGGGCCAGGTTGGATCGGCTTGGAGCAACCTGGGATGGTGGAAGATGTCCCTGTCCATGGCAGGAGGTTGGAATGAGAGGATCTTTAAGATCCCTTCCAACCCAAACCATTCTGTGATTCTGTGATGATTCTAATGCAGAAATGCTATGTTTCCTTTCTCAAATGCGAGTATTTTTCCTAATTTTCACCTACTCAGTATTCAAATTAAATAAAAGTTAAACCTTCCCCTGAACCCCTTTCCTGTCTGTAATTTGTTTGATATTTTATCCACGACTCTGATAAAACAGTGACATACCTGGCTAAACTGAATGTTCAGCATCTCCTTCCATGTCCTTGGGAATATGTTTCCTTCCTAAAGATACTTGGATTTTCAGTTTTTCTGCTCAATACTGTGGTGCTGCACTGCAGAAAATCCTGGTGTTTTCTTTGCTGCACCCATCTACCCCATCCACTGATGCATCCCCACCATCACAAACACTGGGGTGTTTTTCCAGCAGGAATGACTTGCTGACATGTCCCTGGGCTGGTGCTGCTGTCAGTGACAAACTGCTCCTTGCCAGGTGCTACAGGAAAATGTTCCTCAGGGGCAGCTCAGTGTGTGGGTCCCAGGCTACAATTAAAGCAGATGTTTATCATTAGTATAATAGCTATATTTATTTCTTAATGCCATTTGAAATCAATTTCTATACTGAATTCAAATGCTTAATTGTATTTTTTCTTCTAGTTTGAAGCATTACTGGTAGTGCAGTCTTTTGAATTTTTTTCCAGTTTATTTTTGTCCCTGAAGTCTAGCTGAGGTAAAAACCAGTAAAGACTTAAGGATCAGACTTCGGGGGCTGCTCCAGTGGTCCTGAATCAGCAGGAGCCTTTCTGTAGCTGGGAAGGATTTTCTTTCAGCAGGATTTGCAGGCTTGGGAAGCTTTTGCCTGAACTTCAGTGGCTTAGAATTAGATTTCAGCAGCAGAGAATGTCCCCAGAAGGCTGAAAACGGGATGTCATCCCTCTAACACAATGTCTCCAGAAAGCAGAGGAGAGAATGTTTTGATTCCTTTCACATTTACCTGTGCTGCCTTGAAGGAGCAGCATTTTCCCTCTTTTGCAAGCTCTTTAAGCGCGGAGCCTGAAGCCGCTCTGTGCGGCAATTTAGAGAAACCATTCATGTCTGAGACTGAACATCGCTGAGCAGAAAGGATCCTTACTAGCACTGGATGATGCCTGGGTAGTTCTGATGTGATTTCTGACACGGTTCCCTTCTTTCCCTGCAGGCTGGACCAAGTTTGCCCGGCTGACGCGGGCGCTGACCAACAGCCGCAGCGTGCTGCAGCAGCTGACGCCCATGAACAAGGCTGAGGTGGTGCACAAGCACTCCCGCCTGGCTGAAGTAAGTGCCTGTCCTGGGTTGACAAGATGATGCTTTTATCCCCCATCATCTTGTTCTGAATAATAAGTTTTGCACCTTTAGGACTTGTTCCAGAGTGTGAAGAGGGGAGAGAAGAAGCTGCAGTTTGTTTTCTGACACCGCACTCACTCCTCCACATCCCTGCTCCTGGACTGTGTTGTCTGCGGATGGACAGACAGCAGGACAGAGCTCTCCTTTGTTTTAGTTAGTTTAGCTAGCTGAGGCAAAGAAGTTCCCTGAACTGTGGGTTTTCTCTTTTCTTTGGCCCTGTTCAAACCTGCTCTGGCCTGAACACCAGAGGAGCACCGGCAGCTCCCACCTGAGGCCCACTGGGCCGGGCCTGGGCCGCGACATTTCCATCACCAAGAGACTGAGTGAGCTGAGCTGCAGCCAGGGGAGGGACTTTCTCAGTTCGTCATCTCTTTTGGAGCAGCAAGGGGTTTTATTGTTTAATATTGTTTAGGTTTTATTGTTTAATAAACAGGGTTTTTTCCACTTTTCTCCAAGGAGGTATTTTTCTCCCGGACTGTTGTGGGGAGGGGACGATTGAATCTGCTTTCCTAGAGGGGTCCCTTTGGGGGTTCTCTCCAAAATTTGCTCTGAACCAGGACAGTGGGGTGGACACCAGCCTGCTCCATTCCTGGGGAGGTGGGGGAAAAAAACCCCACCCTAATTCCCATTAGGTAAGGATTTTCTTAGAGGAAAATATTTCCCGACTCTGATTTTTTCAGCTTTTACTCGTCGTAAAGCAGCTCCACGTGGCAAGCTCACGTGTTTAGGACAGGTCATAAAACACTTTTATTTAAATGACACTATTTCTGTGCACACAGTCCTCAGCTTCCTGGGTGTGCCTTAACTTGGGGTGCACAGTGTGCTTCTCTACTGTGCTGTCTCACAGGGACATGGAACCAGGTTTGGTGTCCTTGAACCTCTCTCCCAGGAAAATGGGATTGTTTGAGAAACCTCTTGGAAGCATCCCTGTCTAGGTTCCCATGGCCTGCATATAATACCCTGATCTTGACTTTCCTGCAAGGCCATTGCTACAATATTTCCCCCATCACTTTTATCTTCAGAACTGATGCAATGAACTCTTTGTCTGGTTGCAAATAACTCCTGAACAGTGAGGGTGGTGCAACAAGTGAATACCTTCAGATTAATTTATGAAATAGGTACTGCCTTCATCTTCAGGTCCACTGGTAATGGAAAATAAATTGGTCAAAAATACAGGGTCAAAATATATGACCTACTGAAAAAGACAGACCTTGTGCCAGAGAACTTATCCTGGCAAGTGGCTGTGGAGACTACTGAACTATAATGATTATTTCTTTCATGCTGCATGGATTTTTAATTTTAAATCAGCAAAGAATACACAATATCTTGTTAGTCAGCTGCATTCACCACAGACTGTCTGAATTATTCCTGTGTACAGCTAATAAAAATGACTGGTAACTGTTAAGTCTGATAAGGTGAGCAGCACATTCTGGAAGGAATGAGCTGGGAAGATAATGCTCCTCCTCAGATACAGAAATATGGAAAATGGGACCTGTGCAGCAATGGTGAACCCCCCCCCCCTCAGTCTGCCTTCCTCACAGCACTTTGCCTACAAAGCACTTTCCAGCCATAAGGTACTTTTAAGAGAGGAGTTTGCACACTCTGCAAGCAGCTACTCCTGAGTACAACCTCATCCCAGCTATTCCTGAGCACACCTACTCCCTTACTTGAGATTTTTCTTGGGGTAGAACTGATAGAAGCTTTAAATGTTTGATTTTTTTGTTTTTTTTTGTTTTCATTACCTTTCTGGTTTTTATCAAAGTGAACTTTGATAATAAAAATCTTGAACTAGCAGAATGAAAACGCACAGTTTTCAGATGTTGGCAGTGTGGTGTTTTCCCTTGAATAATCCCATACCAGTAGCTTGGATAAATGATAGATTACTTACACCTCATGCTTTTCAAAATCATGATGGGTCATTGTCCTGTAAATCCATTTACAGCCATTCTTGAAAATTGTTCACCAGGACCACTATAGCTAGAGGAAAAAAAAAATGCAAGGGAGATTTAGATCAGGGAGCAGCAAAACCTCAAGTAAGGGAGTAGGTGTGCTCAGGAATAGCTGGGATGAGGTTGTACTCAGGAGTAGTTGCTTGCAGAGTGTGCAAACTCCTCTCTTAAAAGTACTTTATGGCTGGTAAGTGCTTTGAAGGCAAAGTGCTGTGAGGAAGGCAGACTGAGGGTGGGTTCACCATTGCTATACAGGTCCCATTTTCCATATTTCTGCATCTGAGGAGGAGCATTATCTTCACAGCTCATTCCTTGCAGAATGTTCTGCTCACCTTATCAGACTTAACAGTTACCAGTCATTTTTATTAGCTGTACACAGGAATAATTCAGACAGTCTGTGGTGAATGCAGCTGACTAACAAGATATTGTGTATTCTTTGGTGATTAAAAATCCATGCAGCATGAAAGAAATAATCATTATAGTTCAGTGGTCTCCACAGTCACTTGCCACCCACTCACCATGTCAAACTCAGCATGAGATTATGTTAAGAATAATAATTATGCTTTTACAGTATCGTGGGAGCTCCCAAGCACTCCACCACCAGAGGCACAGGGAACTATCAAGCATATGTTAATCACATTCTGCTTGAGCCCTAAGTAGTTTATTTTTCCAGCCCTAGTGAGGACATCTCCAGCTCCTGCCTCAGTGAACAAGGCAAGGAACAAACAGGCCTGAAGGAACCAGGGAAAGAAGTCCCAGAGCTGATTTATCAACAAAGTGTTGGGCACTGATGTGTCCAAAGAGATATCTGGAGATAACAACCTGGAGTTTGATATTTTATATGTCTCACCAGGGGTTTGCCATCTGTGCTTGTCTCTGGCAAGTGCCATTGGGACCACACCACTCCACAGAGGGCTCTGGGTTACACTGGGGCTGGTGTGACATGAGGATGTTGGCAAAGGGAGCAGCCACGGGCTCCTGGAGGTCTCTGCTGCTCTCCCACCACTGCCTGTGCAGTGGGTCCAGTGCTTTTCTGGCCATGGGATAATTCTGTACAATTCTGCTGACCCTGTAGAAAAGAAATGGCTAATTAATGGAACAAGTTAGTTTTTCCTTGTATCAGCTCTGCTGACTTTCCCTACAGATCCTGATTGCTCAATATGGGCTGAGGGAGGGTGGGACCAGGTAGGCAGGAGCAGGTTTGCATCCCTTCAGCCTGACACTGGCCAGGATTTGACATTTTGGGAAGGCACATTCCCCATCACAGAATGAGGGAGGCTGCTGTCGTTGTCCCTTGGTGTTTCCTGGAGGACAGATTTTCAGCAGAGCCAGACTTTTACTGTCTGATCTCAGCAACAGCTTTCTCTTAAAAACACGTAAAAGACAAGACTGCAAAGAATTAATGGAGAATCCCTATCTGTGGTGCTTGAGTTCATATTCTTAGTTATTATACAGTTTATTCAGAGTCATTTACTCCTCTCCATTGAGGAAGGAAGGATCCTGTGTTTCATCAGTTTTACACATCTGAGGCTGCTGTTTTCAGTCCTGGAAATATGGTGCATCATCCAGCATGGGGCAGGTGTTAGGCTGAAATGAGTTTTAAAGTTGCTGTAATTACTTATTTTATCCCATACAGACTTCAGATCCCCAGATGGATCCCCAAATGGATCTTTCAGTTGTCAGTGCAATAAATTACCACGTGTGTGTTCCTTTGTGCTTTTGTCTCTTGTGTTGGGCTGAGATAAGAGGTAATTAGATTAGCTGGGAATGCCTTAAGTGAATTTGGCTTGGTTTCTGCAGTGTTTCCAGTTCCACAATTTTACAGCAGTGAGCATGCAGGAGATTATAGTCCTATGCAGAAAAAATGAGAAGTAATTACAGGAAATAAAGGAGAACCCACTAGTGATACTGAGCTTGTGGGAGTGTCGTGGTTTGACCAGGAAGGAGTGGGAATTCTGGGAAGCTGTGGTCAAACCAATGAAGGTTTTGGGTTTGATACTGACACCTGGTGTAGCCAGTGGGGTTTGGACACACCTCCGAGAATACACAGGGGTTAAAAGCAGGGCACTGCCCTTGGCACTCCCTCTTTTGGACATCGCGGCGAGGAGTTCAGATCTCTCTCCCCCGCCCAGCCTGTTGCTGCTGGGCGGGGGAGGGGCCGGCCATGCGGTAGGCCCGGGGCCTGGACAGAGATGGGGTTGAGGGGGCTTCGGGGGGGCTTCGAGGATGGAAGGGTGGAAGATCCCAGAGAGTCAGCCCTCGGGCAGCCAGCCCCCCCCCCCCCCCCAGGAGAGCAGCCAGCCAGGAGGAGAAGGAGGGAGAGTGCCCGGCCGGAGCGGCAGCGTGTGGGCAGCGTGCGTGGGAGTCGCTCCGGACCGACAGAGACTGAAAACTTTTAACCCTTCCTTGCATGATTGGGGCCTTGCAAAAATGCTAATCCTCCTCGAAGCTGAATAAGAAGGGAGATAGGAGATGAGATAAGACAAGGACCTTGGCCCGAAGAATGTGGAGATGATTGGATGGGGAGAGATGATTTGGAGTGGCCTTTTGGCTGGACTTTTTCTTGTAGCCATGGACTCAGTTGTTCCTGTGACACAGACTGCATTTAGGGGGAGGCAGTGCCTCAAAACCAGGAGGGTTCATTCGTGAGGACCCCCCGGCCCCAGGGGGTTGGAAAAATATGGGGGGGACAGATGTCCCAAAGCAGAGACTGTGCCTTTTTGGAGTGAGACAAGGCATCCTTGAAAGACAACCCTAAAAGCAGCTCTGGCCATGTCCCAGTGGTGAGAGCACTGGGCATGGAAGGAACATGTCACAAGCGGCAAAAGGACTTTTTTTTTCCCGGGCGGTGCCGAAGTGACAAGGAAGCACACGAGGTTTCAGTGTGTTTCCAGGAGAAGCCTATGGAACAAGAAGGACTCCTTTCCTCTTCATGAACTGCAGTTTGAGTATACTAAAGTGTCGTGCCGGGCTGGGCAGTTGGTGTTTTTGAGAGAATGTATTGGATTGAGAAAGTCAGGGAGTGGGGAGGAGGAAAGTGGTTTTGTAAGGTTTTCAATTCTTTTCTTCTTTTTCCTTATGGTCTTTCCCTATTTTTCCTGTAGTTTAAGTAATAAAGTGTCCTTTATGTTTAAGTTGGAGCCTGTTTTGCTTATTCCTGGTCACATCTCACAGCAGACACCAGGGTGAGGCATTTTCATGGGAGGCACTGGCTCTGTGCCAGGCTCAAACCATGACAGGGAGCAACAACTTTTTGAAGAAAATATGAAGGAAGTGTGATATTGGCAGGGTTTTAGGCAGAGATTGTGCACATGATGCCTCATTTTAGGAGGTCAGCCAGCAAAGCTGGGGTCACCTTTGATAGGGTGTTGCTCTGGCTCAGCAGTGATTTAAAAAGGAGGTCAGGCACAAAGAATTAGTCTTGTAACTATTACAAATCTGAATGAGTGTTCATGTTTAGATTATGTGTTAGGAAGAAGCTCCTGTTTCTGAGGCTGGTGAGGCATGGGAGCAGGTTGCCAGAGAGGCTGAGGCTGCCCCATCCCTGAAAGTGCTCAAGGCCAGGTTGTGTAGGACTTGAAACAACCTGATGTAGTGGAAGATTCCCTGCCCATAGCAGGAGGGTTGGAGATACATCATCCTTTCGGTCCCTTCCGAACCTAAACCATTCTATGATTTTTTGTTCATAACTGCAAAGCAGCTGCTGGTGTGGCAGTACCCAAAACCTCTGTATGGAGCCTCTCTTCCCTTGCTGTTGGCATGGTTTCCCCACAGTCCATCTGCAAAGACCTTCCTTTTTGCAGGAAGATCCTGAGGTGCCATGCTGCTCCCATTCATTGAGCGATAGCTGCCTCTACACGTCCTAAATAAATCAGATTATTTAGAAACTGTGGATTGCCTTGCAATGTTCAAAGAGCACAGTCCTGTCTCTGCTGTTCCTCACAGAAGCCTGTAGGGCCCATCACTGGATCCTGTTCACTGAAAACTGTAACATTTGCCTCTCTGCCTCCTACAGGTTCTCCAGCTGGGATCTGACATTCTTCCTCAGTACAAACAAGAAGCTCCAAAGACTCCACCACACATTATACTCCACTATTGTGCTTTCAAAACCACCTGGGACTGGGTCATCCTAATTCTAACCTTCTACACAGCAATCATGGTTCCATATAACGTGTCCTTCAAGACAAAGCAGAACAACATTGCCTGGCTGGTGCTCGACAGCGTGGTGGACGTTATTTTTCTGGTGGACATTGTTTTGAACTTTCACACCACCTTTGTTGGCCCTGGGGGAGAGGTTATATCTGATCCCAAGCTCATAAGGATGAACTACCTGAAGACGTGGTTTGTGATTGATCTTCTGTCCTGTTTACCATATGACATCATCAATGCCTTTGAGAATGTGGATGAGGTGAGTGGCTGTAGTCTGTCTCAAAAGGGTTGTTTGAATTAAAGGTTCATTTAGAAGCTTCTTCCCTGGTGCCTTGTGTAGGCTGACCTAGAGCAGAGACTAGACTGAGTTAAAGTAGGGATTTATTAAAAGGGCTCAATGGATCCAGCTTGGGCAGCACAAGAGCCCAACCAGGACTACACCCAAGATGAACCAAAATGGTCACAGAATGTGCAATCAGTCAGGAGGTCTCACACTTTTATAAGTTCTGGTTCATTTGCATGTTGGAGTTAATTGTCCAGTTATAGCTCCAGCTCATGAATTCCCATCCTTCTTGTTTTTCTCTCTTCAGTCCAATGTTGTTTATGCTTTTGGGCCTGAGAGTTGGATAATTTGTCCTTGGTCCCCAGCTAGAGAAGGAATTGTTTTGTCTCCCTATTTTGTGAAGAGAGCTCACCATCCCTTAATATATCTCAGAACTACTCACTAAAGCAGCACAGAATCTGAAAAATAGAAAAGCTAAAACCTGAGGCGTCACCCAGTGAGGCAGCTCAAGTTCTGTGCAAATATAGGGAGTTGGCCTTGAGCTGCTGGGATTTACCGGCAAGATGCTCCTGTGTTGGTGGAGAGGTGTCTTAGGGTTCCACTACCATGTGTGGATGTTTATTTTAGAGATGGGGGTTTTAGAATGGCTTGAGTGTCATCCAAAAGCATTGGTGCAAATCCTGTCAATGGGCTGGGCCAGTTGGGATGTCCCCTGTCGCAGCCTTCCTTTTCAGCTCGGTCTTTGGGCAGCTCTGACCCATTGCAGACCTTGATTACGGTTCTGTTATTGTTCTGGCTGAAGCTGGTGACAAATTTGCCACTTATATGAAAGCAGGGAATGACTCTGAATAAGCATTTTTTAAAATCCTGCCCTAGGACTACCTTTAGAACCAGGCTGTAATTTTTTTAATGCCATTTTAAATGTTTGATTGAGAGAAAGATTTATTTCCATTTTTTTTGTACAATTATTCAACTACGGCTAAAATTTGAGAAACTATTTGAGGAGAGAGATCATAAATATCATAGATGGATGCTGAATGAAAGCTTTTTAATTGTAAGAGTGTTAACATTTATGCAGTTGAGCTTGCAGCCTAAGCTAATACAGAAAACAAGCAATAACTACAACAAATAATGCATGCGTGAGTCAGTGTACAGAAATTCATTATTAAAATGGAACTGTAATGGCTTTAGGACTTGTTTTAATTTTTCTCTAGAGCATTTTATCTTCAGGGCCATAAACAGATGAAAAAGCCTCTGTTCATTTTTGAACATTTTAGCAGTTTTTTCTTAGAATGCCGTTTAGTGGGGTTGTTTGTTTGTTTGTTTTTTAATTCTCAATTCTGCACTTATATATCCTCACTATACGAAATCTACGTTCTTTTTTTTTTTAATGCAGGTTTTACTGCAAATTTTGTAGAGCTCCTTTAAAATTTCATCCCTGCCTCTGCGTGCTGAGTAGCATCTTTTGACATTGTTCCATTTTATTTATAGCAAATATGACAGAAGTGATAATACTTGCAGCTTAAATTCAAGATCCTATGAGGGCTGCCCATCTGAAACCAGGTTGTACAGTCAGGCTGTGTAAGAAGGTGATATTAGCAAGGCTGTAGATGTAATACATCTTTTAAAGGTAACCAGTTTCAGACTCAGAGGAGCCTGATTTTTATAAAAATAGCAGTATTATCTCCAGATTTTTGAGCTTTAATATGTAAAACAAACAGAAAATTTCTGTGCCCAAGCAGGACAAATTTAAAGGATGAGGTTAACCTCTTTCTCTAACATAAACATGGGAAATAAACCATCTACAATATTTGTGACAGGGAAGAGAATCTTGACAGAGCATTATAATTGAGACACACCTAAAGTGACAAACTTTAATCAAAATGTAATAACCATAGCAAGGTATCATGAACTCCAGTGATCCTAGAGCAGCTGTCATTTGCTTTCAAACAAATGAAACATTAACTCCTTTTTAATAAAAGAGACAACAGTAAGACTCCCTTGTCATGAAGCACTGTGTTATGGCTCTGGAGCCTCCAGCAGGTTTATATTTACTTGATTTCCCTCCCCTCCAACTCCAGCTTTCCCTAGTGTCTGAAAAGAATTGAGGAATTGATTTTGAAAACAGGTATGTAAACAGTCAGCCTTTCTTCCCTGGGTCTACATTTTCCCTTTTCCCTGTCCTTCAGGGGAGATCTTGTTATTTTTTGTGATATATCTTCATTTGTGACATTTAAGTCTTTTGAGCTGGTTGGTGTGTTCTGGGTGGTTGCAGTTATTAATTCTCTTTATCATCATTTGGTTTTTAACATTTATTTTAACTGGTGCTTCTTGCCTGGAATTTAACTTTTTGCCCCCCCCCAGCAGCAGGGTGTTCAAACACTGTTCATAGGTAAAGAATACAGAAATCCATAATCTTAATTTGGGAGAGATACTTTCTCCCAAATAAATAATGAATAAATATTATAATAATATTTATTATTAAATAAAATAATAATAAATAATAATAATAATGAATAAATAATGAATAAAACCAATGTTTCTTGTTAGAAAATGGGTGTTTCCTTCTTAAGGTAAGCAGGAGAGAGTTCTTTTAGCAAAGGTTTTAGCTCTCTGTCTTGGCCCTGGATGTTGGATAAAAGTCTTAAAGTTGATGATTGTGGCATTTCAGATAAAGTTGCAGAAAATGAGCTTAGCAATAAAGACCTTGGGTGCAGGTCCTGGTGCTCTTTGAGTTCTTGGTGTGGTGATGAGGGATGGACCCAAATCAGAGTGAACAGCCCTAAAAGCCAGCTGAGTGATAGGTTGTGGGATCTCAGGATCTGAGTCCTGAGATGCCGAGTCACCGAGACCACCCTTGGGGGGCCCGAGAGTCCTGGAATGTTGCCAGAAGTGTCTGGTGGCAAGACTTTGACCCTACACGGGAGACGACACCTTTATGAAGATAAGAAGACTTCACCGGGGTGAATGGCGAAAAGATTAGCTAATTAGAAAGTGAGACACAGGGTTTAAGATTTATGTACAGGGGGGTTTAGAGGAATAAGATGGAGGAATTGGGGTGTGTCCTGTCCTCCTTCTTCTTCCCCTTCTCCTCCATCTTCTTTGGCCACGGTGGCACTTTTAGATTAGTTATTACTGAGAGTGCACCCAGCAATGAGAATAAATGGTATTGGAGAAAAATGATAAATATTGTACACGTAACAATGAGTATAAAGATACGTGGCGGTCCGGAGGACGGCACAGTGTGCTCATAGCTGACTGCTGAGCAGATCTCTGTTCGGCCGAAAAAACATCTTTTAGATAAACAGTTAATAAACATAAAAACCGAAAGAAGAACTGAAGCCTCTTCTCGTCCTTCGGTATGCGGGCTGCCCCAAGGCCACCTCGGGCCTTTCCAGGCCCCTCAAACAGCCGAGATAACCGGACAATAGGTGACTTCCCAAATTTCCCTTGTTTTTCCTACATCTGACCCTTGTTTCACATAAAGCATCAAATGCTTTTTTGCTAGTTGTTAAAGAGCTGGATGAGAAGGGAGAACACCATTGGAGGGGGTTTCTTTTCCTCCTTATGGGCAGATCTCTCACTCATGAAGAAGGGTATGGCCAAGGAGGTTTGGGATTTTGTCTCTCTGTTGTATCCATAGACTGCTCTATGTGATACCGGTGCTTGAAGTGAACTGAGATGCCTTAAGCACTAGAGTGCTAATTATAATGCCAAAATTAAGGAGATAAATTGAAAGATTAAAAAAATAAGGTTGAAAAAAGGAAATGTGTGTTTTCTTACCAAGGGTTTTAGTCCTTCAGATGTATCCAGGGTAGGATCACAGTTGTCTGTGTCATTTCCCTCATAGACAACTTTAGGTGGAGGCTGGAGTTCCCACCTGAGGCAAGCATGACTGCAAATCAAAGTTATTTTGCTGCTGAGTACATGTAAAGCCTTGGTAGAAGGATTTGATGGAGAGGATTATGACACACAAATTGGGAGCTGGGGGGGATTAAGATGAATTGAGGCAGAATTAGAGGTGTTGGTTTCCAGCCTGGAGTTACAGAGCCAGGCTGTTGGAGTCTGCTCAGGGGGATTGGGATGTGTGAGAGGGAGAGGGAAAGGGAACATAATGAGAAACACCTTGTTGACATCTAAGATGATGTGATGGATGAGGAATTAAGTGCCTAAGTGGTATTGAAAGGGCAAGAAAACAAGGTAAAATAGGCTGGAGAAAGATGAACTAATGGAGAATCCTTAGTGGGACATTTGATTTAGGAAACTTGCTAGGATGATAGTCCCAGACCCAGAAAATCAGAAAAATGCATATCTTTTCTAATTGGGCAGCATATCCTGCACTGAAATACATTCTGGCTAAACCAAAACCTTACAGAAAACCTTTCCTATACAGAAGTGAGACAGGGGACAGCATAGTGGGGAATCTAAGCAGTTTTCAAGGAACAAACCAGAATAGAGTTTGTGTGCTCAGGGTCTCTGAAACTTGGATGAATTTTGTTTTTTTTAGTATAAGAGTTCTCTGAAACTTCAGATTTAGTCTAAAAGTGTCTGCCTGTGTCTTCTTTAACATTATGCAAAAAAAAAAAAAAAAGACACTAAACTTTAGATTAAAGGGGAATATGATGTTTGGATCCAAAGATTTTGGTCCCATGAAGTTCCTATATGTATTAGGATGTGAAGTGTGTAGAGACTGGAAATAGGATTTTTGTCTTGAAGTTCCATGTTGAAGCTTGCAGTGATTCTAATTTTTTTTTTTCCCTGAGTAATGAGCTGCATGTAACAACTCTTCCACTGCTATATGCCCCAGTTTATAAAATTTATAAAATCATGACTCCCTGCTTTTGAAGCTGGAGAATTATGTTACCTTGAGACTTAACCTTTATATGTGTTCTGCCTATTAGAGAAAGAAATATCCAACCTCTCTCACTCTGGGCTACCAAAAAATTGTTTCTAATCATTTTTTCCATACAAGTCAGACTTATCAGCCTCATATTGTGATGAAATTGTCAGCAAATTTGCAGGTACCCAAGGATTCTGATCAGGTATGGTAAAACCATGCTGAAATCTCCCTTTGGGACCAAATACATTGACTGACATCCCAGGACACCAGGATGTCGGGCAGGTGTTTGGATCTTGTCTTCACATGCATTTGAGCCTCAGCAAATAAGTATTTTGAATAAATATTCCCCAAACTAGATGGATGGATGAGCTTTTGGCCAAATGGAAAATTCTTCCACAAATTAAGGGTTAAATTCAGATGAAAAAGCCTCTTATTATTTTGAAATACATGATTTTTTTTCTGGGAATTTTAACTGAGATTCATGAATTTCTGAGTTTGTCATGAAATAATATCTAGAAGCTAGATCTCCTCTGTGCCAGAAACATGGTTCTGAAATAACAAATCACGTACTGTGAAGAAAGGGATCCACAAAGTCAGGGATCCAGATGGTTTTCAGATGAGTTGTGTAAAAGATCATCCTTTCTGCAGAAATTAATTTTTGCAAGGCAATGGCTGGAAATGAAAGCAGAGAAATTTAAATGACCTAAACCAAAATTCTGTGCCAGTTGTTTAATAATGTAAGACTACATGACCCAGTGGCCTTTAAAATTTAGTGATCTATGCAGGGCACATAAAGCACGGACTCCTTGTAATTGTAATTTTCTTTTAATTGCTATTATCGATCTATTTCAGCACTGTCAGGAACTTCTTTGTATCACTGCAATTAATAGAAACTAAAATTGCAATGTCTGTAAATTGAAAGCAAACAAGAGCTGATTAAGCTGGTGTAGCCATGTTCACACCTGCAGTGCTTTACTGCAAACATTTCCATTGTGGGAGATATTTGAAGGAGAGTTTTTGGGCACCAGGCTGAGTGGTGTATGCAAGGTGAAGATAAATTGGTGTCTTTCAAGAGTGTGACTTTGGCTCTGAAGTACAGTCTATGGCTAGCTAGCTATTTTAGATCTTGGTGGCTGACTTGGAGAAAATAATTCCCAGAACTAAATCCTGGCTGCAACCAAGTGTTAAACTACAATGGAAATTCCTAGCAAGTAATGACAGAAGCACTAACCCTGGGACCTGGCATTTTCCCCCTTGTTATGCACTCAGAAGAAATTTTAATGTGGAGAATGCTGTAATTCTGTTGTAGAGTGTGAGAACCCACAATAGAATAATAAAGTGGCATGAGTATGGTATTAAGTTATAAATGTATCCACTGTAGGTATATATTTTGTAGAATTTCAACCATTTTCACCCCTTTCACTTAGTCACCTCTGTCACCCCATTGCACGGACTTGCAGAATTGCATCTCTTTGGCTTTTATTCTGAGGTTTTATTAAAGTTTTTCCACCAGTTAATTAATCAGCTTTAATTTTTTTTTCTTAATTAATTAACCAGCTACTTTAATGCTGTACAAGGTCTGGGATATGTCTGCAGGTTTCCCTGTGGAAACACCTGGAAGTCTCCATGATGTGAGAGGCAACTTGTGAAAGGAAGGAACTGAGGCAGAGCCAGGGCAGGGGGTGGTGGGTGACCTGACAGCCTCATACACCTCTCTGATGTGGGTTCTGGCACATGAACTGTAATTAGATCTCCCAGTGGTCTTTTATTATTCCATTTTTAAAATATTTTATTTCAATGTGGTGTATATATTTCTGGGAAGCAGATGTTGGGTACAAGCCATTCAAATCAAATTTTCAGTCAGAGCTGAGTAAGCTGATACAGAGTCCAGCAGAGGAAATTGTTTGTGGAGCACTTTCAAGGGAAGCTTGGAGTCCTGTGTGATCCCTATTGCTCACAAAGAAAGGGAAGGCTTACAAAGGAGGTGAGGAAATGAAATCATCTGATCAGATGCTCACTGAAGTGATGCTGATGGCAGTAGCACAAATTCCTATTTTGTCATCTGCCCACCTTCTCTACGTGAGTGAACATTATAATATTTCATGATACTGTCTTTTTTCTCTTTTTTTGGGCACACTCATGCACTAACAAATAAGCAGTTCAAGATGCCACATCCCCCTTGTATCTAGAAAAAATATTTTGCAATCACCCTTGTCTTTAAAACCTCAGTTATTTACTGTTTGACATGTGCTGCACTGTATGGTTGTGCCATAAACAATTCACTGGAATTTTATTTATAATGTTACAGCTTATTGACATTTGTGTTGGAGGAAAAAACAAGGAAAGTTTGTTCATCCCCCTGGTAAAAAACCAGAAGATAAATCCCAAGCAATAAATTTAGGGGTACTTTTGGAAAATGCACCAAGAAACCTGCTTGCTTACATTTTGCTGTAAGGACTGAAATTTTTGCTCACTAAAGTCACTACTCCCATTGCTTCCAGTGGTGCAGAGTCAAGTATTAACTGGGCTCTGCTTATATCTAGACCTGGGATCTAGATAGCTGGTGCAGAAGGAAAGCCCTTTACTCCTGTGTGTATCTATATAATTGAATACAACTCTAAATTCTGCTCTTAAAGTGGTGATAAATCAGAAATGTTGCTGTTTTTTGTTTTGTTTTGCTTTTGTCATTTGCTCATTTTGACATGTAGCTCTATAGCTCTGCAGCTTTATTATATTAATTGTTTACCAAGAAATAAAGATTCCTGATACAAGTTAGAAGATTTACTTTAACATTAACTCCAGTAAAGCAGAATTAAGGAGCTAACCAGGGATTTTGGAGCTAAGCTCTATTTAAGTAGCTAAGCTCGAAAATTTCTTTTGGGAATGATTTGCTGGTTGCATTTCAAACAGCCTTTACTTCCTCCAGGATACTCCTCCTGCTCTGCACAGAATAGAAGTTTTTGGTTGTGTGCCTGCAGGCTCACCTGCTGGTGTTGGCAGGGGTCACCCTTTCAGTCATTCCCAAAATCTATAAGCACTTTGTTTCCTCTTACATCGTGGAACAACTGTTTGGTGGAGATTGCCCAAGGTTTACAAAAATCCTGCCTCTTTCACTGCTTCAATACTTTAATTACAGAATTCACAGAATGAGCTATGTGATTTATTTGGGTTATTTTTTGTTTTTGTTTTTTACTTCTGGTGAGAGAAAGGTAATGAAAATTTTGCCCATGCATCTTTAAAGAAAGTATTTGGACTGTATTTCAAAATGTGCTAAGCATGAGATTCACCTGATGAATTCACCACATGGGGCCAGGCATTGTTCACAATGAGGTACAGGCAATTTGGGGCAGGGCTCCTCATGTTGTAAGATGCATCTCCAGAGTAGGTCTGAGGAGTCATTCTGCCCTAAAACTTCCATTTCTCAACCTTGAATGTAGTGACACTGCTGTGACAGTTCAGATGCAAACTCCTCTGTGGTCTAGTTTAGGCTGGGGTGAAATATATCCCCCCTTGAGACTGAATTTACCTCACTTAGATTTTTCAAAGGATAAAAGCAAAAGCAGAAAAAAAGAAAAGGTGTAAAACTCATGGGGTCCTTTTGAGTCTCTGAGTCATCAGCTTTGGTGAGCAGGTTCATTGTATCACCCATCCTATAAACTGGTCAAAATCCACCTTTTTTCATGATGTCTCAATAAATCTCCCGTAATTTGCAGTCTGTGCATTCCTCCCTGTGCCAACCTCCTTGGTTAAATATTTCTTTTCCCTCCCTCATGTTTGTCTCCTCGATGTGCTTAGAAAGAAGAGTCATCCCTCCCCTGCATAAACACCCCTATTTTCCTTTCCTTAATTTAGGCAAACTGATCTTGTCTAGACAACTCATTTATGAAATTTTATGAGCATTTTGGTGGCTGTTCCAGCTGCCTCTCTCTGCAGGAAGTGAAGTTCAAATACATCTCTTTAGGGCAGAGCTTTACAGGTTACTCCAGGTGGAGAATTCATCTTCACTTTGCAACTGGGGTTTGGCTTTTCTTGTTGATGGTGGAAACATTCAGCTGATCTGTCCTGGAGCTGGATGTGCCTGAGTGCAGCTCACTGATTGCTCTGGGTCATGTGGGATGGGTATGTGGGATTAGCCCATATACCCAAATATTTCATTTTCTCAGTAATCTTCAGGTAAAGACCCTTGTAGTTGTAGACATTTTTGTTAATTTGTGCTGTAATGGATGCCTTGGGACTCTATATTGCCAAGCTTTATCATATTTTCCTTTATTCCCACATGGTTATTCTCTGTTTCTGACAGTGTGCCATTAGCAGGTTCTGTGATCATATACTGTTTCTGTTTATGTCACTAAGAAGCCAGAAAAATCATTAGTAATCACCACTTGTAACTTCTGCTAGACTCCCCTTTTAGGATTTCCATTTTTTCACCCTGTCCACAAGTTCTTCAATCACCCTGGTATCCCAGTGGTGGCCCCTGTTTTCCTTGTGTTTCATAAGAATTTCACCTCTTGTGTTACTGAAATACTGCATTTCTTATATTTAGAAAATGGGCTGTGTTATCAGAGAAAGCTATGAGGAAATCTTGGATAGATCCCAGCTAGTCTGAGCTCAGCTAACCTACTGCTCCACGATTGCATTTTGATTTATCTGAAAGTTTCTAATTACTCTTTCCCTTAACATTTGTTCAGGTAATGTGTCTGTTTATTTCCTTCTTGATGCATTGGATTTCCTGGGAAATAGCAACATCATTTTTGGAAACTAATGCTCAGGATAAATTTAATTTTTAGCCCAAGCCTGGATTATTTTTACTTCATTGCAGCTTGATCACTTTAGTTGTTTTAGTTGGGTATTTTTTTGTTTGTTTTGTTTTTTTTTTTTGGTTGTTTTTTCTTCTTCCAGTTTTGAATTTGAAGGATCTTTGGATATTTGTTTTAGTATTCTTTGGAAATGTTCAACCTGGCATTTGGCAATTCTAACTTTATCTCTACTTCCTCTCTAAGTAGTTTTCTGTTGATCAATTTTTTGTTTCTTATATGTTTTCAGTTCTCTGTGTTTTCTTCCTCTGGGTGATTATTTACTCATTTATAACTGATGCTCAACTTTACAAGTTTTTCCATTTATTTGAGTTACAACTTTTTTTGTACTTTTTGATGCAAGGACATTCCAGGTGTCTGACTCTTCTACCTCTCATAGTCCACCTGTCTTCACTTATTCCTATCTCCAGAACAATATTTATGATTTACCAGCTCTTGCCCTTTTGAGAGCAAGAACCCCAGTCCATTTTACTTTCTGATTGTTCACTTTTTTATGAACTGATTCAATTCCTTCCTCAAGCCAATGGGGACTTGTGCAAAGCCCTGCCAGAACCGTAGGTAGTGTAGCATCACATTATGTGGAGTAATTGGCTGTTAAATGAAGAAATGAGCATGCTGCTGCATCTGCAGAGCCTCTCAGCCTCCTGTTATTAATAGCATTTATTCCCCAAGCTCCTCTGGAGCAGGATCAGTCTCACCTTGGGAGGCAGTGCTCTGTATTTTCTGTTTCTCTGGTGCACAGCACAGATGGGGCTGTGTGCAGATCCAGCTCTCTGGGTTTCTGGGGGTGGGCTTGATTTCTGGGTTTCTGGGGGTGGGCTTGATTTCTCCTCACAGCAGCAGTGCCAGCAATAGCCCTCAGCTCCAGTGTGCTCAGTGGCAGGGGAGGGAGGTGATTCATCCCCTCCCCATCTGGCAGAGGTGGATGGGGTGAATCACTCCCCTGACATGCCCCACTCCTCCTCTCCGGGAGGAAGGATGGGCTGCTCACAGGGACAGGGTGGTTGGCCATCAGCTTGCAGCGTTCTGTGGCATCCAGAGGGTGCTTGGAGCTCAGTCCATGCTGTGGCCACACAAAATCATTTTGCTCTTGCACACTTTAGAGTCCTGGCTGCAAAATCCACTGAGGATTTGATCACTTTGATGGAAGTTTTGCTGTAGTTGTAGTGTCCAGCATAAAGATACTAGCTTAAATTTAACATCTATATATGGTACAATCCCCCTTTCACTGCATTTGCAACACAACCTACTAACATTTCATAGCTCTGGTTCTTGGCTGCCCCATAAATTCTTCAAAGCCACAGTGTGCTGAACATTAAAATTAAGTGAAAAGTTGTTTTTTTCCTCTGACCTTTTCTGAGACAGTGTTTTCTATTAAATGATGCAGTACTGATCCCCATTTTCAAAGCTCAGAGTATTTCAGTTTTAGAACACATTGAAAATGCACATTTCGTTTCTTTTCGTTGTTGTCATTGTGTGTGTACCCACAGCTAACAACAAATAAATAAATAATCATGGAGTGAAATCTAATTGAAAAAGTGCCTAGAGTTAAAAACACATTGTTCCCTAGTAGAAAGAAAAAGATATGCATGATTTACCATTCCAGTATACTGGGATTTAATTTTGAGGTTTAAGCAGAATTTTGTATATTTAGATGGTAGAAACTAATGGCTGTTTTTGTTTTTTATTTTACTTTAAAAAATAATTTATGCAATAATTTCCAACTTCAGAAAAGATTAATTAGATTAGCAAGTAACCAGCTATTCTTTTTCAGATTCTACATACATGCAGCTCTGCTATTCTGCTGCTGCTTCAGTGTAGAGAATACTCCACTCTCTTTTCCCTGGTTTAGAAGGTTTTAGGTAGAGTCATTTTGGACTCAGATGATTTCCTGCCCCTGTTAACCTTCCTTTTCCTTTGGTGACAGTGTTCCCTTCATCCTCTTGCATGTTTGACTCTTGGCCCCTGTATAACACAACTTTATCAGCTTCATCCTTCCTGCTGCCTGGCTTATCAGGGATTCATTAAGTGCAAGAGAACTTTGCTCCCTGTTCTTGCTGGAGGTGCAGAGATCTGTTCCCACGCCGTGCATGGCAATTTTGGGAAACATCTGTCTCAGTGCTGTGTCTGGAAGAGTTCAGCTGGATGCAGACACACAGCTTAGACACTTCTTTCATTCTGGAGAGCAGCAGTTTGACAGTGTGGGAACATCTAGGGTCTGAAATGGCAAGAGTCAGGTAGTTAAAAAGGAAGGGTTGGTCCCTCTGCATGTCAGATTAAGTGCTGTTATCAGTTGTGACTCCACTATCAAATTTAATTTCCCTTCTTAGTGCATCAAGAGGATTTGAGAACGCAGACTTTGCAAGGTGCTTGTATCAAGCAATCTGGGCTTTGTTTAATCATGAATGTCTAAGTTAATTCCAAAGTTAAACATCCACCCCTCAAAAATATTTTTCTGGATAAATTTGACAGAGTCTATGTCTTTTGTACAGCCTGAATTGAAATGGTGGTACAAAAATGGCTGGTTCAGAGCCACTGATCTTGACCTCTCCTGATCCAGTGGCCTTAGAAGTCCCTGGGAAGGACTCCTGTGACTCACATTTGGAATAGTTAAATGGATGATGTGTGCCAGATGGGAATTTGGTTCCAAACTTAACACCCAAAAGGGCAGTTTTGGAGTGGGTGGTTTTTCAGTGGAAAGATTTCTGCAGCTGAGATGATTGATGATGAGCAAGCTGTGTCCTCATCTGATTGGGATGTGATAAAATACATTAGCCAAAACCCCAAGGGGCTGGATTGGATGGTTGATAACATAAGGAGATATTCTCAATTAGAGAACACAGCCAGCAGCTGTTACAGACAGTTGGCCCAGTTGAAATGGCAATGGAGTCACAAATGCTCCTCCCAGAAGGTTGGATCTCCAGCATCCAACATGTGCTTTATTCACAGGATAAATAAATCCAAACTGGATTACATGCCCCATTCACAATTTCTAATCACCTCTCCGTTCCTTGAGTGCTGAAGTTACTTCTGTCAGAGCAGATGCTCATCCTGGAGTAGGAGGGTTTCCAAAGTATTCATTATGGAGTACAAACACAGTTAAAAGAAAAATGAAATTAAAGGCAGCCTGTAATCAATTGAGTTTAGGAAACTGAATTTCTTAATTGCCCAAACATGATTCAAGGCAGTTAGTCTTTCACATAACTTCTGTCAAAGATGTTGCTGAAACTGAGGAAGAGCTTAGCATATTAACAATTGTGCATTAATTGTTGGCAATTTTATAAGTATGAAGGTACCAGCCAGCTTGACCCAACAATAGTTAATGCATATGTGATTTATATATATATGTATATATATATATACACACATTTATATACTCTATACGTGATATATCACATATTCATTTAGCATTTGTTTAGTTGCTATTTCCTACAAAGTGCTTTATGGAGGAGGCTTTTGAAGCTTCCAATATTGTCTTTCTGTTTTGGAAGATTAGACATAAAATGTCAATGTTCAATATGTCTTGGTTTTTTTGGCCTTAATTAAGGGGTCAAAGTGAAGAGGCTTTAAGATTTACAGTGAAACTTTTAACAATTAAATTCATTTAATTGTTAAATTAAATGAATTGCTTTTTGGAAATAATACATTTCATTGTCAGCTAAAATGAAGTATTTCTCTTTGTTTTTATGTAAGAGATGTGATTGTTACTTGTGCTTAGGGAAAAAAAAGCACAAATTTTCTCCCAGACTTTGGAATAAATGCTGTATTTTTGTATTATTTATATAACTGCTAAATTGTCCATGTAACTTAGAGAAGATGAAGTGTGGGTGGGGGATGGAGGTCATTCTGTAAACTCTTCTGTTCAAGGGTTGTTTGGGCAGTAAAAAGTGCAGTGTAAGCTGTGTCACTGGGACAAACTTAAACTACTGGGTGTAAAAAAAGGCCCCTCAAGTTTGAATTCCAGGTTTTTAACTCCTTCCCTAGCCTTAATCCTGGAAATGAACGGTGACATTTCAATAAAAACAGAATTAATATGTCTCTGTTTGACTGATGCAAAAAGGTTTGGGTGCTACTGGGCTGTCTTCTCCCTCTTTTGAAAGTTGTAAGCTTTCAAAGTCAAGGTTAACTCAGTAAAATATACTGAATATTTTCAGAATAACTATAAACTAGTCTGAAGTTCTCTCTTTTTTTTTGTTTTTTTTTTTGTACATATTGTTACTGTGGTGTTAGACCTTTGTTCAGTCATCCATTGGCCACAGTCTATTGTGTCAGGAATATTGGAAGGGACTTCCCAGTTTATTGGAAAAGTTGGTTGCTCAGAGTGTCTCCCAGTCATAAATCCTAAAGCAAATAAGTAGATATACATTTAGATGGAAATAAGGATGATACTCTGATCTCTGTCTTGTGTAAATGCAAAATGCAGAAATCAAAATGGGAAAATTCCACTTCCCTCTGTGGTATTAGTCATCCTGAGAGCTTGAATGCAAATATAGAGCTTCAATTTATTAAGGATTTGGGGATCTGAAACACATTCCAACAGGATTTGAAAAGCATACAAGAACTGTGCCAAACAGATTACATCTAGAAATATCAGATGTATGTTACCCTTCAAATGCTGGGAAAAGGGAGGGAAGGTGCAAAAGAAGGAGAAACAGAGGTGCAAAAGAGACAAATGTTTTTCTGGTATGGAAAACTCCAGAAACTCCAGTCTTTTACTGTTTGATAATATAATTAGCCAGTGTTTTGACTAGACTGATTTGATAATGATGCATAGAAAAGGGCAATTTAATCTTGGCACAGTAACGAGGAATGTTTGCCTCATTGCTTTCTATGTCTTAATTTCTACTTTAAATTAAATGTCTTCAGCTTCTGAATGTTTTATATTAGAAACCTTCCTTTACAAACCTTCTATTTTGAGCCACTAGTTAATTTAATGCACAAGTTAGTTATATCATGGGATTGCAGTAGATCAAGAGCATGTTTTTGTTCTCTTTCTGCATCTCTAAACTCCCAAACCATTTGTGCATTGAGAAGGACATACACATTTCTCATCCCTTCTCAGATGTTTCTATTAACTTTCTGATGGTCCTTGTGCTCTTATTCCCTAAATATTTGTATTTCCATTTATTTGTATGTCATCTATCTTGCGTGACAGGAAAAAAAACAACACTGCACCAACACTTGCTTTAGGAAAATATCTTTTGATTGGAAAGGAAATTAACCCTAAATGGAAACACCCTTGTGGTCTGTGTTTCCCTTGCTCAGGAAGATGATATGCCCCCAGTTGTTTAATTCCATGGTCAGTCAGTGAGACTTCTTATAAATAACAAAATATCCAGAGTTATGTTTGAAGGATAATAAGAGGTGGAGAGTTTTGTACCGGAGGAAGTTACTCAGCTCCTGTTTGGTGGGTGAGAGTAGCAACAGGCAGATTTCTCTGAGTTTCCCACTGTGATTACATTCTGATGTTTCTCTTGAGCATCTCCTAATATTGAGGGTTCCTAAAGTAGGTGTGCCCCTGTTTTGGCCAGAATAAAAATCCTCTGCTTGGATTTAATAGAAGGCTGTTCTCTGGGAAACTTCAGGAAGGCTCCACAGGGTTGGTGAAGTTCCATCTGTGACTCCTCTTCCACTTCCTTTTATCTTCTTGGGGTCAAAAGAGTCTCCAATTTACTTCAAACTGGTGAGGCATTGAACCACTCCTTTTGTAATAAACTTGCTGTTTCCACTTTGGATTCTACTGAGCCCTTCTGTTGCTTTGAAAGACCGAGTTTGAACAAAGTAATTTATCCACCTAGTGAGTGCCAAACTCAATTTAGCCTGACGAGGACAAAAGCACTGGAGGGACAGGAGGTTTGATCTTGTATTCTGTTATTCGAGGCCTGAAAAATTACACAGAAAGATTTTAAGCAGATGCAGGAATTGCTGTATAGCCTTCTGTCCTAAACCAGCAGGATATTTCAGCTCAAATAATGCTTTTTATTCCTTTCCAGGGAATCAGTAGCCTCTTCAGCTCCTTAAAAGTGGTGCGCCTTCTGCGGCTGGGCCGGGTGGCCAGGAAGCTGGACCATTACCTGGAATATGGTGCTGCTGTGCTGGTGCTCCTGGTGTGTGTCTTTGGGCTGGTGGCCCACTGGCTGGCCTGCATCTGGTACAGCATTGGGGACTACGAGGTGATCGATGAACTGACCAACACCATCAAAACAGACAGCTGGCTCTACCAGCTGGCCCTGAGCATCGGGACCCCATATCGCTACAACACCACGGGCTCGGGCCAGTGGGAGGGAGGGCCCAGCAAAGACTCCTTGTACATATCCTCCCTCTACTTTACCATGACAAGCCTTACAACCATAGGATTTGGGAACATAGCACCCACCACGGATGGGGAGAAGATTTTTTCGGTGGCCATGATGATGGTTGGCTGTAAGTAAAATCTGATTTTCTTGTGTTCCGTGGCTGGTACCATGCTTGTAGAGGACACAGTCTCAAGCTACGCCAGGGAAGGTATAGGTTGGATACTAGGAAAAAAAATTTCACCAAAAGAATAATAAAGTACTGGAATGCTCTTCCCAGGGAGGTGGTAGAATCACTATTTCTGGATGTGTTTAAAAAAAGACTGGACATGGCTGTTGGTGCTGTAGTCTAGTCGAGGTGTTAGGGCACAGGTTGGACTCAATGATCTTATAGATCTCTTCCAACCTCATTATTCTGTGATTCTGTGTGATTCTTATATAGTGCACTTGCTTTAAGCTTTCTTAACATCCTAAAAAACCTGTATTACCTGTAAATAATAATGAAATGAACTTGGAATTCTTGAAAACAAGTATTGAGATTATGTAGTAGCTGTACCTTTTAAATTGCTCTCAAGGCTACATAGTCTGGGAACATAAGTACATAAGTGTGCCCAGTGGCAAGTTTATACATGGAGCCTCATCTTTGCACTTTAAAGATGGCTTTTATCATGTTTGTAAGGTCTTTGCTAGAATTTGGTTAAAAGTTACAAAGTGTATTTGAATTCAGGTAGTCTGAGTTTTGCTTATAAACTTACACAAGGCTGGAATTGTTTGATGTGGTTTTATCCAATTCTTGAAACATTTAGTGATTCCATAAATTGATTGTTTACTTTATGACACTGCTTTGAGATATAAATCCTGATTTTATCTTCTGAATGTGGTGGCCTTTGTCACCAGCAAAGCTGGAAGTGAAGGAAATGGTGAGACAATATATTGCACCTTTTTTTCTGCTTCCTGCTGTTTCCCAGTTCTGCTGAAATAGTCCAAAATCAGGAGTGGTAAGGCACAACTCTCATTTCATGGTTACATCACTGCCAAGGTTACATCACTGAGGGCTCTACAGACAACCAGAAATCTTCAAAATATAGTAGAGACAACTTAAAATGTTAATAGTATTTGGAGAATTATTTTTCTATTAAATCAATAACTTGTGGTATTTCTCGGGTGCTTTCTATTTCCTGAGCACCACGCAAACACTAAGCAATTATGTAACAAGAGAGCAAACAAAACCTTTTGATAATAAGATCTGCATAATCTCTCTGATAATTATCTCAGCTAACACTTGGAGCTCATCTCTGAGAAATACTGAACTATAAAAAGGAAGTTTTCTTGCCACAGTCTTTCTAGATCTTTAGAAGATTAAAGACATTTGTTTGGAGATTTTAAAATGCTTTTTAAAAAGAGAGGTTGCAATTTTAGGACCCTTGCAGCGTGGTGCAATTAAATTTCTGCATGATGGGTTGATGTGTTTGCAAAACATTTCCAAGTCCATAAAAAGCAAATCCCCAAGCCAGAGCACTAGTGAGCTATTGCAGATAGGTCATCAAAAGCCCATAGGAGCTGATGTGCTGTTTGTTGACACTGATTTGTGGTATTTACAGAATCTGGGGACTTGGAGAATAAAGTGGATGTAGAACATTTTTATACATTGTAATACTTGCTGCCCTTGCTTTGTTTTGGGGTATTTGTTTTGTTGTCGTTGGTTTTTTTAATTTTATTTGGTTTTTAAGGTTTTTTGTTTGTTTGTTGTTTTTGTTTTTGTTTTGTGGGGACTTCTGTTGTCCTGTTGAGAGGTATTTGACAGAAAAAGCTAAGTGGTAAATGACTTAGTGTGTGATGAGAGCCATAAAAACAAGATGAATGCCACTACTATTATTTGTGATAATAACAACAACAAAAAAATACATGCATGGCCTCAGCAGGGTAAAAGGAAGGAGAGATTGTAACCTGCTTTGTGTCTGTTCCAGTTGGGTTGCTTCCTTGCTTTTTCATCTCTGAAACTCATATTAAAATGGGGAATACAAAGTAGCAGGATCAAAATTGACGCTGACAACAAGCCTGTGTATGTGGCACTGGCTAACAATTTCTATAAGTGTTACCTACAAAATTACTAAATGTTCATATCAAATTTATAAGTGGCAACTGTGAATTTAGCAGTTGGGAAATTGTGTGTAGGATTATAGGCTTTCAGACAAAATCAAAAGTAGAATCTAAAATTTAAGAAGTGTGGCAAAAGGATTACTGAGTTGCTTATTGCATCACAATAGTAATACCAAAATAAATGTGCTTTCCCTTGTGGGGTGAAAAGCAATGTGGCAGGCAGGAAGGCTACAGACAGGAGAAACCTTTTTGGTTTATTTTCAAGTAAATTTTACAAGTAAAAGTGCTAAATTATCATCAAATGGTGAATTTTCTGCACAACATCAGTGCAGATTTAAAGATTCCTGATCCATGCCCATCAGTGTGATGTGTGCTCCTGACTGAAATCCAAACCTTAATTGATCTTTTTCCACTGGTTAGAAAATAAACCAGCTTTGGAACAGGTTAATATTCCACTGGTCATGAGCTTAATATTTGCAATATTTGTGCGGAGAGATCAGACCTGCAGGATTGTATAGACATGCTTTTCAGAGCCAGCTGCTGAAAGCCTGGCACTCTGAGCTCCAAAATAAAACAGGGAGGCACAACAAATAGTCGAGGGAAAATGCAATTTCCCAGGCATTCAGAGTGTCCACTGAGCTCGGGAGAAGGATTTGGCCTCATGAAAAGGTGTAACTAAGAACTGAGTTATTTTCAAACCAAGATGATTTAGTTTCTCTTTTGAAACAGTGTTTTGAGATAAACATTCAGTAAAATTCAATTACAGTTCAGTCAATAAATATGTCTGGTCCACAAACACGCTCCTGTTATAAGCAGGGAGAGGCAGTGAAATACCTTTGGTAGTTCTCCTGAAGAAGTTTGCTAATACCAATAGCTGATATTGGCAGTGGGTTTTTTCTAACAGACTATGCCAAATAAATGTTTTAAACTTAGCACTGGAATCAGAGATAGTAATTCATCACAATCCCAGCTGCCTACTCATGCAAACTGCAGATAGGAAAGGAAATCTTGCCAGCCTTGTCAGCGAGCTGCAGCTTGTTCTGAAAAGCCCCAAGTTTCCTATTCATGCTGGCAAAGTTATCAGGACCTGGGAGGAGTATTTGGAGAGATTTGCAAATCCTTCTGGGTGGGCAGGGTTGCAGGATGGTGTTCTTGTTAAAAATATCAGATTCAGATTCTGTAGGTGCTGATGAAGCACTGCTTGGTGCGGGGCAGGGGCGGGGGAAGCCCTGATGGATGGGGAGCTTTTCAGCTGGATTGGCAGCTTGTCACCTGCTTGTTCACTGAGGACAGATTGAGTGGGATATTTAAGCTGAAATACATCACCTGTCTTGCAGGAAAGAGAGCTTTGAATAACTTAACTTCATCTTGTGGAGCTTGCTTCAGATTTCATTTTGCCTCACTTGTTTTATCTTGGTGTCCAGTGCTGTTCAGCAGTATTTTTTTCCATTGCTTCTTGACACTTGAAAAGTTAAAAATAGCCAACAAAGCATCCTATGACAAGGGAGCAAGGTTTTTGCAAGGGGTGTTGTTTAAATACCTATTGTGTGTTTGCTGCCTAGAGTTGCTGAATATGCATTGAAAATCTGATTTTTGTAGCACCTTTTGTGTTGATCTAGGTCATTTCATCCCCTCTCTGTGCAGAGCAGAACAAATAGGTAGGTCTGTCAGATCCTTCGAATGCACCAGGAATCATTTATCATTTAGGAAGGACCTTTGTTGTAAACCCCCCATTATCTTCTGTCAGCTCAGAGCCTCCAAACAAAATCTTAGCCTGTGCTGCTGCGTGTTGCTCTACTTCTGTCCAGAATCAGTTCTTAGGCTCCTGCAGCACTGCCATAGAAGCAGAGGTAAAACTGACTGGGTTTGTGTCTTTCACAAGAAGAAACCCAAAAAACCAACAACAGTAACAAAAAAAAAAACCAACCCAAAAAACCCCCAAAAAAACAACCAACCCCAAAAAATAAAAATAACCCCATCAAGTACCAAAAACCCCCCAAATCGTATAAAGGAAGAGAACAGAAATAAACTTTTGGTGCATACACCACTATCACTGTCTTGCAACTCAGCCCAGCCAGGCTTTTAGCAAGCAGAAAATAAAGGGGGGAAAGCATTTTGGGGAAGGTGGCAGTGTGGTTGGGTGAAATAGCTTGAAAAGTTTAGGAGAGATGGGGTTTTTTGAAGGAACATGTGTGAATGTTTAAACAATAAGAGTACAGTCATATGCTTCCTGCCCTCTTGTACTTTCACTGAGAGCAGCAGGCAGCTTCCCAAAGTCATTGTTTGGGCAGGGATAGAGTTAATTGTTTTCCCAGTAGCTGGTACAGTGCTGTGTGTTGGATTTAGAATGAGAATGATGCTGATAGAACACTGAGGTTTCAGCTGTTGCTCTCAGGAAGTCAAGGACTTTTCAGCTCCTCATTGCCTGCCAGCGAGGAGGCTGGGGGGCACAGGAGCCATCAGGGGACACAGCTGGGACAGTGACCCAAACTGGCCAAAGGGACATTGCACACCATATGGCATCATGTTAAACAATAAAAATGGGGGAGCTGGAGGGTGGCTGGTCAGCAGGCAGTGAGTAATAGCATTGTGCATCACTTGTTTTTTCTATTTTATCATTATTTTTTTTCCCACTTCCTTTTCTGTTCTGTGAAGCTGTGCTCATCTCAGCTCATGAGTTTTGCCTTTTTTTCTGATTCTTTCCCCATTCCAGTGGGGAAGAGGGGGTGAGCAGGTGGCTGGGGGAGTTTTAGCTGCCTGCTAGGTTGAAGCACAGCACCCAGCCTGGGGCTCAGAGGGTCTCTGACACATTTCATGCTGCTGCTGTAATCTGGAGTAATGGCTTTGGCTCTGTCCATGTGCACCAGTGAAATGGCTCTGTGTGGCACAGAACAGATTGCAGCATCAGTCTGGCCCCATAAAAACAGCAATTACAGGAGTTTATTTGTCCAGCTGAGTGGAGCTGGCATGTACATCCAGGCAGTTGGAGAAATCCAGTATATTCCACTGGTCACTGAAATGCTCTGATGATCTGTGCAGCAAGGGAAGGGCAGAATGAGATACTGAAGGCAGGAGTGTCAGTGAACATTGAATAATTCTCTGTTTCTCAGGCTGTGAAAAACTCAGGAGAACCTCTTAGTTATCCATTTATACCCAGAACTGCTGAGCAAAGGGTGCTTTGTTGTTCTTCCTTTAGGGAAATACTTTTATCCATATACATAATTTGGCTTCTATTTACTCCAGTTTTTTGGGGAGATGTTGTGGGAGAGATGATATTTTTCAGTGACTGGTTTTAAATTATGGTGAAAACAGGCCTGGTTTTGCACATTGGTTTTGCATATGAGCAGAAGAATTTGTTGTAGTGATTGTACAGGAAACCTCCTCTGGAAAATGGGAGTAATTTCTAAATTCCTCTTTCCAGGAGTTTCTAGTTTAATGTCTCAAAATGCTAACTTCTTGTTTTCCTCTTAAAATACCCAGGTTCATGATTTTCAACTTTGAAAAGGAGACTGATATAATTGCTGTCACTTGGACCTTAAGTTATATTGCTCATGGGAGAGATGATGAAGGAGGGTGTGGGTGGGTTCCTCTTGACATCCCAGAACCACAGAATGCTTTGGGTTGGAAAGGACCTTAAACATCATCCAGTACCAACCTCCCTGCCATGGGCTGGGACATGTTTCACCAGAAGGTGTCTGCTAGACACATAAATATAGATATCATTGATATCTTAGCTATCTCTATTAAATACATAGATATCCTGCCCTCCTTCTAATTTTATTAAACAGAGAGAATAGAGGACACAGTCTCAAGCTATATCAGGGAAGGTATAGGTTGGATATTAAGAAAAAAAATTTTCACTGAAGAATAATAAAGTACTGGAATGCTCTTCCCAGGGAGGTGGTAGAATCACCATCTCTGGATGTGTTTAAAAAAAGACTGGACATGGCACTTGGTGCTGTAGTCTAGTCGAGGTGTTAGGGCACATGTTGGAGTCAATGATCTTATAGATCTCTTCCAACCTCATTATTCTGTGCTTCTGTGACTTGCTCTTTCCTTTTTAAAACCAGTCAGATGCTCTCATCTGAGCCACCCCTGGCCCTAAACTCTCCTGTATTTGGCAAACAGCACTGAGAGGCTGCTGACTGCTCATGGCACCCCCCTTGCTGCTGCTCAGCTCGTTCAGAGCTGTGGCGTGGGGTGCCAGGGGCTGTCAGTCAGGCCTCCATTGGTCTGTCAAACCAAATTCATTATTTGAGTGGCTTCTCTCATTGTTCCAGCAGCGTTCAGCAGCTCCCTGCCAATATTTGGTAGTTAGCCACTTGAATGCTGTTTGGATGAATCATGGAAGTTTATCCAGCAAATTTTTTAAGCAGTGGCTGAGCCCACTCGCTGCCACAACAGTGTATCATTGCAGGGAAGCACTTGTCTGGCAGCCTCCCAGACAAGCAATCCCAAGAGCCCATAGGATTTAATTTTTGATCCTGGGGAAAGTGTGTAAGATAGCACCTTCCAGCAAAAATCACTGCCAGCAACGTAGATTGAATTGTATTTTTCCTAGCAACAGATACTAATATGAGAAGGTTTTACACTGTAGGAATTCATAGGCTGGAGTGTTTAGCTCAGGTTGAAATCCAGGTCTGCCCCTAAGGGTGTCCTACAAGAGTCAGTTCTGTGGAAGGGCTGTTTCTTTTCCTTTCTTTCCTTCTTTTCCTTCCTTTTCCAGAGGTCTGGGATATGGGAGAGATGTGGCTCTGCATCAAGGAGCTGAAGAAGGATTTCAGCTCTTCAGCAGCAGAGGACTGGTGCCATTTTTGTGCTGTTCCTTAAGTTTCTTAAAATAGGGGCCAGTGAGGGGAATGTCTCTTCCAACAATATAGCCCTGCTAGTAAGCTCTTAATTGTTTCTTAGAATCACAAAATGATAAAATTATTTGGGCTGGAAGGGACCTTAAAGATCATCTGGGTGCAAACCCGTGGCATGGGCAGGGACATTTGTCTTCTACCAGGTTACTCAGGGTCCCATCCCTGGCCTTGAACACTTCCAGGAATGTCACATCCATAATTTCACTGTGCAACCTGTTCTGCTACAAACAGATGTAATCCTCAAGCAATGAGAAAGGTGGTAAGTTCTTCAACATCCAAATCAAGAGACAGTAAAATTGTACATTCACATTTACCCATTAGTGCAAAAAGAAGAAAGTGGCACAGAAAGTTACAAGAAGTTGCCTTGCAAGGGAAAATTTCCCCTCTTGAGTGCTATTGAAAAAGCATTTTGACACTTTTGGATTGCTGAACCATAGCCCAAGTGCTATTAGCTCTACAAAGAAAGGATATCAGGGTCTTTCTATGATATCTTTTAGTGCTTACCAATCTTACTTATGTCTCACAGCTGGGGCAGATGAAGTATTTTGAGCCAGGTTATTGGTGTCAGTGCAGCAGTTGAACTTGGCAATCTCAATATTCTCTGAGCAGCTACATGGAAAAGCCTTAAGAGTATAATCACATCTCAATAGCCTACAGTAAAAAAAATCAAATTACTCTTGGGGAGTAAAAGATGTAGCACCATCCACTTTTTAATGGAACTTGAGTGTAAGAGTGAGATTGTAAAATCATTGTTTAAGTTGGAAAAGAGTTGTAATGTCATTGAGCCAAACCATTACTGTGGGGTAAGCTGCCAAGCCCACCACTAAACCATGTCCTCAAGTACACATCTACATGTCTTTTAAATATCTCTAGGGATGGTGACTCTACCACTGCCCTGGGCAGCCTGTTCTGGTGCTTGACACCCTTTCTGTGAAGAAACTGTTCCTAATATCCAATCTAAACCTCCCCTGGTGCATATTGAGGCTGTTTCCTCGTGTCCTGTCACTTGCTACCTGGAGAAGATGCCACCACCCTCTGGCTACACCCTCCTTTCAGGGACTTGTAGAGAGCAATGAGATCTCTCCCATCTTTCTTTTCTCCAGGCTAAACACCCACAGCTCCTTCAGCTGCTCCTCATCAGGTTTGTACTCCAGACCCTTCCCCAGATGTTTCCCCTCTCAGGACAGGCTCCATCATCTGGTTGTATCCACCAGACTGGGGCCATATGTGCTTTGTTTTGCTGTAATTCTGTCAGAGCAGGAGATTTTTAGATATTCAGGTTCTAGTTTATAGCAAAAACGTGTCTTTATATAAAGAGCTTTAAAACTGTAAAACAGCCTCCTTGGGAAGCTTTATGGGATTTTTTTTCCCTCAAGGTTATAGCTAGCATGTGTTTATATAAGGTTTACTTTTATTGTCATTGGCTTGATGTGTTTAAAGGAAATTATGGTATCAAGAGAGATAGGACAGTGAGTGGGAGAGGTAACAATGAAGAGGGAAATGTTATTTCATGCTACTGAGCAATATTATTTAAAACAACTGAAAATTGTTATTGAATAAATGATACGTAAATGTTGGAAATGAACCTTTATGCTCACACGCAGAGTGCAAACAATCACCTGAGATGGTCCCAGAGGGATTATCAAGTAGTCCTGGATTACTCAAAACAACTGTATCTCTCAGGAAACAGAAAGTTTTAATTAGCTCAGCTAGATCAGCAAATATATCTGACTGGCTAAGACACAACATAGCTCAGTTTTATAGCATATTGTGCTAGAGGGATAAACAAATCTGAGATAAAAGGTAACCCCCAGGGTGTCACACTGCTTGGATGGAAGGGGCTTGGCAGCCCCTTTGTGTTTGCCTGTTCTGAAGTTTCAGAGAGCCAAGTGGGTGATCTGAGTCTGTGTCTGCAGAGATCCTTGGTTAATTTTGTGTACCCGGGAGATAATACCTCTGTGTGGTTGGCATTTAAAAGGGAGAGTTACCCAAGTAAGTCAGGCCAGTGAACAGGCCTGAAAAACAGGTATTTTCTCTTGAATCTCATTAATACTGGCCCAGTTTTGCTTACAGATAACTGCTGTGTTTTATCAACTCAAGTGGAAGTTAGGATGGGCAGTTCAGCGAGGAGACAAGTTGTTTTAACAAGTGTCCTGTTGCAGAAAATTTGAATCATACCACTGAATCAGGCCTTAAAATACCGTTTTTCATGTCCAGCAATAGATTTCCATGCTTAAATTTTGTTAGGCTGACTTTCAGAACTGAAAATCCGTGTGACATTGTCACACATCCAGATATGCTGACAGAGCTGGGGGATTTTGTGTTGTTTCTGTAAAATATACAAAAAGCCCCAATTTCTGGATGGTTTCATTATCACAGTACTGCCTGTGGTACTGAAACACGTTTGGTGGTACTGGGGGATGTCAGATAATTGGATGAAAGATGACAGGTACCAGTTCTTGCTTTCTAGTTGCTTTCTTTCTGTAGGTCTGAACTAGTGCAATGTCATATTCCTCTTGAACATTCTGAGCACTAAGGACTCAGCCTGTGTATATCTCATCCTCGTTCATCCTTCCTGTGGTTTTTTCTGCAAGAACTTTGGTAGAACCAGGAAAAACAAGCATATTCTGTGTAGGAGTATGGCTGTGGGTTCCTCCTTGAAGAGCTTTACTCCTTTCCCTTCTATTTTGGAGGAAGGACAGGAGAGCATCCAAACTGGCATCTCTCCCCTGGGTACCTGCTGTGCATCCCTGCAAGTGCTGAGTCAAATCCATTTGTGTTTCAGTAGGAATATTTTGGTCATGAATGATTAAGACTAATTTTCTTCCACTGGCCAGCAGCCAGCGTGGATTTGTCAAGAAGAGTTCATGGCAAATTAATCTGATTTCTCTCTTTGACAAGATAACTGCCTAGAGAATAAAAGGAATTGAGTAGATACAATATATCTGAACTTTTTAGAAGTCTTTCTGACAGTTTTTTACTTAGTGGCCTTACAGCAAATGTGTGAAAGACGATCTCAACACAGTCATAACAAAGTTGGTGATAACTGATTGAACAATCTCTCTCAAAATATAATCAAGGGCTTTGCTGTCAAACTTGGAGGGAATTGCCAGCGAGATTTTTGCCCTGCGTGTGATTCTGCTCAACACTTTCATTAGCAGAGATGAGTGACAGAACAGAGAGAGCACATTGGGAGAGTTCTGGGAAGGGTTGCAAGCAGTTCAGATGACAGCATCAGAATCCATAATCATCCCAATCAATTGGAAAGGCGTCCCCAAGCCAGCGAGGTGAATGTCAAGAGAGGGAAATGCAGTGCACCATGTGCAAAAAGGGCAAATCAAAAGCACAAGCACAGTCCAGCAAAGTCTATGGAATAACTGGGTCTGCTGCTGTGAGGCTGGAGAGGATTTTGGAGGATATTGTAGGAGAAAAGGGATAGGTGACTGCAGACTGAATGTAACAACACAGCAGTGGGGTGAAACCTGTAAATTTCACTCCAGAAAGTATCAGGAGCAGTGCTACAAACAAGCTGAAAAGGTATTTATTCTGCTGGGACTAGGACTGGGTAGACACCTTTTTCCTTTCTTTTTTAGAAAGGAAACAGCACTTTAAGGGAGCTGTAGACCAGCTGGAGGGAGAGGAGATCATAAAAATGTGTTACAAGGCAGGATCTCAGGGGAACAGTTGGAAGAACTGACTTTGGCTTAAGCTGATGGAAGCTTAAGGGGAGAACGAAGATTGACTTCTACCATGGAAAGAATGTGCTTGAAAGGGAAAAAACTATTGATCTTCTGTGTTTTCTGGGGGGCAGTCAGGTCACTTAGGAGAGAATGAAAGACTGATGTTGGAAACAGGAATTTCCAACACCAGTCCACCAAAAATTTTACAGCTTGGGCAGAACTTTTCAGATCATGGACAGAGCAAGCACCAGGTTTTGTAGACTCCATTTAATTGGTGAGCATTGCTACAGGTAATCCTTGCTCCTCCCTCAGGATTGCACTCCCTTGAGGTCCCTCAAAGCCTACAAATCTCTGATGCTGTAGAGTAAGGCACAGCTACAAACGCCTGTTTTGTCTCAGCAAGGCCAAGCTGGCAAAGCTCACTTTTTCCAGGTGGTTGACCATCCCTAAACATCTAGTGATTAATTTCAGTACAGGAGTTCTGACTTTTTTTGGCTTTAAAATTTTTTGTAACTGAAATATAATTCTGAGCTAAAAGTTCTTACCTCTGGGTTTTCATAATGACTTTTTTCATTAGTAAATATTTACGCTAAAGAAAGAAAAAAAGAATGTAAGACGTTTTGTTCCTCTCCCCTCCTTTTTTCCTCTTGTCTTTATTTCTTTAAAGTTTGTTTTTTAAATGCTGCATCTTTTGGTATAACATGCTGGAAGTATAGTAGAAGGATGGAAGTAAAATTTTCCTTGAAGACTGAGAAAAAAAAAAGAGACATTTGGGAGCAATTTTTTTATTTTCAGCCATTTCTCTGTTTTTCCAGGGGAAACCAAGCAGGTAGATAAAAGGAAGACCAACAGATAGAAAAAGATATTTTTAAAATTTGAAAGATTAGTAAGCTTTTATCTTACTTTGTCCACATTTTTGTTGCATAACAACATAAAAGATTTTCTAATAGAGCAGAATATTTAATTTCTTCCAAAGTGCCTCATGAAAATTAAAACACATATCAAAGCTCCATTGTGAAGTGTAATCAGAATCTAAATAGGATGAAGTTGATGGAAAAGGGTTTTTAAATATCTGCTGCTGGTTTCTGCATGGTGATGTGACAATGGGAGATGGAGGGGAAGCTGCATTCCTCTGCAGGAAAAGCCCAGCTCTGTACCAGTGGTATTGTGTTGAGAGAATTGTGTCAGTTCTTCCTCAATGGAAGATGGTCAGTTCTGAGGTATTTGGAACACTGGGAGGAGCAGTCATATCCATGGCCCTACAAAATTTGTGGCTTTGCCTGTACATTCCAACAGTAATGGTGGCAGCTACAGAAAAATTGTGATTCTTACATTCTATGGGCAAGGTTGAAGAACCTGAACTCAGCATCAGTGTCACCCAGGCAAACACTGTCACCCTGTGAGTGGGTGCTGCATCCCTCAGGCCTCATCACTCTTGCCTCATATGTGATCAAAGGATGTTAGGTTAAGGGCTAGGAAGGCAGAATGAGGTGTGATGAATTCCTGTCTATTTTTAAAATTCATTTTACCCAGTCCTTCAGTGCTTCTTCAACTGGGAGCTTTAAACTTCAGGTGTTTTTTTAAGTCCCACTGACCTCATTGTTGCTCAGTGAGAATTTACCTTTATGTGTTCTTTGGCCACAAACCCCAATGAAGGAACATTTCTGACATTTCAGGTTTATTGGTCAATCTTCCAAGTATTGGCAATAGTGCATTAGGGGGGTAAGCCCCATTTTTAGGCTCACACCTAAAATCCATGTAGGTGTGTTGTAAAACCTCAGCATCCATTTCAATGAGGTCCCATGTATGGAAATTATGGATTTTTTTTACATTATATGTTTGAATGGGATTGGTAAAGACATTGGAAAACACCATCATTCCTGTATATGGTGAAAGGACAAGCTTCATTTTCCTCCTTCTTCCTCCTCATTCAGGAACCTTTCAAAACACAAAATCTGATGCCTCCTTCCACTCCCTTATTTTTGACTAGGAGATGGAGGCATAAAGAAGGTTACTACTGAGCTTCATTAATGCAAGCATTTCCTGCTGAAATTGATAATCCACCTTACCTAAAGGAAGTGTAACTTTCTAGTTAATCAAACACAGTCTTGAAAGGGGGAAAAAAAGGAGAGTCCATGGTGTAAGAAAGAAGTTCAGAATAAAGCTGCTGGCAGCAGTGCCAAAGTAGGAAACTATTTAATGGCTGTGAGTCTGAAATAATTAAGTGTGAGTGAAGATTGGTCATGCAAGAAGGATCGTGTAATCAAATCTTCTTGTCTCAGGATGAATGAAGGAGGAGAGAAGGGGAAGACAAGTGTGTGAGATCCCTACAAAACCTGTGGTGTGGCCACAGCCCTTGGAGGTTGTTGGGCAGCCCTGCCGTGCCCCGTGCAGGAGGTGATTTCAGCAGAGCCCTGTCCAGTGAGGAGCAGGCTGGGTGTGTGTGATTCCATAGCAGTGATGCCGTACTGAGCCCCATCACATCCTGCACTTTCTGCCTCCTCTGGGAAGTCAAGGGGTGGCACTGGCTGTTAAATGGGATGTAAAATGACAGAATTGGAGAGATTTATCTGAAACATTACTCTATGTCAAAATAATAAATTTTCACTGGCTGAACTTTCTTAATATTTTTCAGGGGTTGCAAGAGATGCTCTTTATTTGTGTGTGTGTTGATGAGCAGGGTTGGAGCAGGGTTACAGTTTTACTTTGTAGATCCCACAGGCTGATTTGGATATTTTTGAAGAAAACATTTTTTTCCCAAGCTTCTGAGTGGGACCCAGCGCTGCAGCTCTTTTTTTATGTTCCACCAACTGCTAAGGGAGCAAAGCAAATGAAAGCACAAGCTTAGAACAAGTTTCTGTTTACCCTGTTAAAAACCCAAACAAGCCCAGGAATAGCAGAAAATATTAATGAATTAAATCCTGAGTGCTTTGCTAAACAGAGGATTTAGTGATAAATGTTGGGGCCCTCCCACTTCTTCCTGTCTTAGGAACAGCTGAGATTTAAACTCCTCTGCATTACAGACAAAATAGCAAGAAAATTATTCATATGCTTTAAACATGGATGTGCTCTTGTTTAAATGCTTCTTATAAGCATTTAAACAAATGTTTCTAAATGGTTGCAATATTCCATGGGTGATTAGAGGCTTTGGAAGGAGTTTAATGGAAGCTGCAGCAGTACTGAACACCCACACGGACACCCAGAACAGGAGGGACTGGAAGCCGAGCTGAGCAGATTTGATCCAGCCTAATTAGTCAGGTTGTTGTTGTTTTTACAGTCTATTATTGATACACAAACATGCTGCTGAAGAATTAGTAATCTACAACACTACAGTTCATTAGAGTTTTTAGTGGTGCTCTAATAGCCACGCTCCATCTGGATGATAATAAGAAATAATGGGCCATAGAGAAGTTATGCATCCTCACCTTCTAATCCATTTTCAGCCAGCTGAGAAGGCAACAAAGAGGATGTTTGCTGAAATATTATAAATTCAAAGGGAACAGAGTCATCTGTTTATCTCTGCAAAAGGCATTTATCCCTTTATTCCTTTGTGTGCTGCTCTACTGTTTCTAACCAAATTTCTGCTGTGGATGAAGGCAGATCATCGTGTCAAAGTGACACAGACATCTCTGCAGTGGCATGATATCTTTAATGGTTTTTGTGTTACTACAATGAGGATGTCAGAATTAATCATACTTTCTCTCAAGTTTATTGTCTGTCAGGTTATAATTGCAGCAGCAAGGCATGCTCAGGTGTAATGGCAACACATGGAGGTTGTTTACTGATGTGTTTTCATGTGTACATGAAAAGGAGAAGGACTCAGCTGTGGCTGCTTTTAATTGGCAACATTTAATACAGAAACAAAAGCTTTTGGGTAGAGGTGTCTAAAGGTTGAGGCTTTCATCTAGGAAAGTGAAACTTTCGTTTCATTTCCAGATCTGACATTTCGTAGAATTGTGAACTGTGGTGTTTGATAAATATTGTGGGGCTTTATTCCTCTCCAAACCCTGATTTGTTGGTTTAAATGCTAAATGGTTGGGGGCAGGAACTCCACATGTTTTTGTAAAGTGCCTATCAAACCATATTATGGGTTACAGGGAACAAAGTAAAACGAATTGCAATATTCCAGGAATCAAAAGAAAAAAATAAAATTAAAAAAACCCAACTGACTCCACTGAATTAATCGGAATTTCTGTAGCTGACTCCACATAACTGGTTCAGACTTTGGGTTAAGTTCAAAGAGTGCAGGAGACATTTAATCTTTGCCAATCTAAGCTTAAAAGCTGAGGTGAAGGCAGAGGTAAATGTAGGATAGTGTGCATTGCTGTGGCTGGCCTAATTGTCTGCAGTCAGGATATTCCATGACAGCCAAGAGCTCACATGGGCCTGGGCTCTAACATTTGTGGGAATAAATCAGATGAACCTTGTAGTTCATCCTAATTTAAAAAATAATAAAATACATACATTGTTTTGCTTCAGTGGATGGAGCCTTGCAAGTAGGTAGGGCTGGAGGCAATTCTTCCTACCAGGAGCAGTGTGTTCCATGGTAAATAGTTCCAGGATTATTATAGCCAGGGTACATGGGAACTGTACAGATTTGTGCTGAAATTAGTCCCTGTCTCATGCTTCTCAGACAAATGTGATGAACATACGTAGGCATAAAGGCAATGATCTGATACATCCTGATCTTTTAAATTGAGAGAGTAACGTGTTTAAGGCAGAGCCAATGTTATTTAGTTGAATGGCAAGAAATACCTGGCTGACATTGCAAAGCCACAACAGCTATCTGCTATAGATATGCCAAAGTTCCCTAACAGACACTGAAAATGGGAGTTATATAGGATAATATGCAAATATTGAAAACACCAGCACAGCTTTGGGAGTTTTATGTCCCATTCCCTGTCAGAGAGATCTCGGCTTTAACATCATGTCCCTGTTTTCTGTAAGCCTTTCCCATTGCAATCAATATGGAACATTTCAAACTGGTTTAGGATCTGCTCCTTGCTCTCCTTTTGCTCTCCAAAGCAACACAGAAATGTTAGTCACAAAAAGGAAATGTGAGATAATAGCAAGGTTAAGATGAGCCATCAAGCCACCACTCAGAGGCTCCTGACCTCTGAGCATGAGATCTTGGAGTGCTAAGCCTTAAGAGTAATTAATATAGACAATTCTTTTATATTTCATAAAGAACAGAAAACCACAGTCTCACTGGTTTCAGTTTTTATATTGCTTTGCACTTGCTGCATTAGATTTTCTTGGTTTTTTGTTCTTTGAACCTGTTTCTGTCTGAAACATTTTGTATTAAGTTTAAAAAAACCCACAATAAATTCAATTCTTCTGTAGATGAACGAATGTTGGTTTTGAATGCCTTTCATATTAGAAGGATATTTCCAAAATTTTTATGTGCATTTTATCCTGCTGTGATCAAAAATTGCATTGAATTTGAGGTGTGTGTGCCAATAGCTCCTGCTGCTCTTAGACATACTTCCAAAAATTAATGAAAAAGTCTGTATTTTTCATGTAGAACTACAACAGATCAAAACCAGCCAAAATAATTTTCCCTCAGATTTGCTGGGAACATTCACCTTGACGTTGGAAAATATCAGGCCAAAACAAATTAGTCTGACGAAAGGAAGGAAGTTTAGAGTGGGAGGTGAAACTGTCTCAGCTGGGGAATGCAGTGTTCAGTCTGCAGATGATAGTTTAACTTTCTTACTTTTTAATTAAAAAAACCCCAATGCTGACTATACTTTTGTGAGACATAGTATTGCCTTACTTCCATTTCCTGCCCCAAATGAAATTTGGCTATCAGCTTTATATTTGCAATATCCTCTTTCCTTCATTTTATAGTTGCTTCACATTCAAGACACCTAAATAAAAATATCAAGAAAATTAATATCCTACTCAGCAGATTTGGTTGAGAGTATCACAAAATGAGGACAGATTTAATTTTTGACAAAATCCATTTCTTAGGTTTTGATTCTGTTAGTTCATTTCAGAACCCAGTACTAAACAATGGGCTTTACTCAATTCCATTTAAGCAGTCTGGGTGTGTCATTGATCAGATTGAGATGTTTTGTCAATTATTCTGTTGTTATCCTCAGACACTTATACACTGTTTTTCTTGAAAAGGTTTCTGTGAAGATGATAGTTAATTTTTTCCCTAATCTTTCTCCCCAAATTGCTGTTGTGGCACAGCTATGGCGTTCTGTTTGGCTATAATTGGGATCAGGCCATCTGTGTTGTCCCAGGGCAAAATCCTGATCTCCATTTACCCCTGTTGTTTTGACAATAAGGGAAAACCTACAGGATACATGATAATAATTTCCTCAATTCTTCTCTTCTCTTCTCTTCTCTTCTCTTCTCTTCTCTTCTCTTCTCTTCTCTTCTCTTCTCTTCTCTTCTCTTCTCTTCTCTTCTCTTCTCTTCTCTTCTCTTCTCTTCTCTTCTCTTCTCTTCTCTTCTCTTCTCTCTCTTCTCTTCGTCTCTCGTCTCCCTCTCACCAAGCTGGCTTTAGTCAGGGTGTATTTGTGATGTTGAGATGTAAAAGTGAGTATCTCTCAACTCAGAGTTACTTTTTTATGGGTGATCTGTTTCTACAAGCCTGGTGTTGTGCATCACAGTAAAATATGGAATTGCAAGAAAAATACTTTTTTTGGTTTCGTTATGAAATAATCCATGTGATCCGATCATGCAGTGGAAATATCATGAAGCATGGGAAATAATTGCTGTTAATTAAACCTTCCTGATTTAAAACCATTTCTGTAATCTAATTAGGCTAAGTATGTAGCTCAATACTGTATAGATTAGTTAATGAAAATATTTTTGAACATGAATCATGATGAAATTAGAAAAGGTTAAAATTAATTATGGTCAGGAATTTTTTTTCCTTCTTTCCAACCCTATCCATGTGAATTAACTGGGATGTGAGGTCTCCTCCCTGTGTTTCTTTGTGCTGGCAGAGGAGAGAGATTCTGCTGTTTTCTGAAACATTTATCACAGCAACAGCCATAAGTATTTTCTTTCCTTTGGGAGGTGAGTGCTCTGTGTTCTTTATGCAGGATAAATAAGCTTTTTCACAGAATTATGTTGTCAAAGTCTTTAAGTACAGAATATTGGAGGCATTTTAAACATTATTAAAAAGGCACTTTGGGCCCATTTTGTAGCAGTCATTCTGTTTGCTTTGGCTTTAATCTTGCCCGTTTTTCACTGGAAAATCTGATGCACACTTTTCCCACACAAAGGACAGACTCCCACCTTTTTTTAGTCAGCACCTACAGAGCTGTCCATTAATCAAGCACTTAATAGAGACTACAGCAAACTTATTTCAGAAGCAAAGGACTCCCACTTTTAAGGAAATGCAGGTACCAAATAGCTGTGCTAAATTCTCCAAGGAGGAGGATTCAGTTTGCCTCCTCCTTCCAGTGGCTGCATTGACAGAGCTCGTTTCTGTGTGTTTTATGCAGATCCCTGAGATTTCACCTCAGCAAAGGATGAGCAAAACTACAGAGAGAGTAGGGAAAAGGGAAAAATGGCAGACAAGTGTGGTTTTCCTCATCCAGACCTCATGGGAGGAGAAGGCCCCAGACTTTGGAGTGTCAGAAGTGACCTGGGTTCATGTTAAAACCTGGGTGAAACTGGAATGGTTGTTCTGTGCAAGGGGCTTGTTTGCAGTGGAAGTGCTTTCATGGAAAGGACAGTGCATTATTTTATTTATAATAAAATAAGTTCATTTCAATTCTAAAATTTCCATAAGGGAAACAATTACATAGCCAGATTGAAATACTCTGAGCTTTTACTCTGTCAATTCTTTTATTGGCCTGAAAAAAAAATGCAGTGGGGAAAGAAGGAAAAGAGAGGGACAGCATCTTCTGCTTGGAGCATGCAGGGGGGAATTCCAAGGCACTTTCTCCTCCTCCTTGAGAAGTGTATTCCTTTACCTTGGGATCCTAATTCCATCAGAAATTCTGTTCCTCAAACCCCGTGGTTTTAGTCCCTTTGCTAATTCCACTCCAGGGCTCCAGGTTGAGTGGAGTTTTGTGTAAGCACATCTTTGAATCTGGTACAGTGCCTTCTTACCTTGTTTCTGATTGAAGGCTGACATGGTGAGAAGAGAATTAGAAAATGCTTTTATGCACATACCCAAAAACATTCCAAGGGACAACCAGTGATTTCTGATTCCAGGAGTTATCATGAGACATTTAGGGCAGGAAATGTTGGCAAGCAGTGGCAAGTTACCTTACCAGGGGTATCATTGGCTTAGATGAACATTAAATTACTCCTGTGGTGGGTCTTGTAAATGTGATTACCATATTATTGCAGCAGTGTCCTCTGGGAGGATTTGAGTTAGGAAGATTTGCAATGAAGAGTTGGATGTTGAGGCTCAGAGAGTACCAGGAAGGTTTGGGTTTGAGTGTGCTGTGCCTGTATTTGAACCCAGGCAGGAATATGGATTTACTGGCCAGCACTGAGCAGAGGCTGAGGATGGAGAGATGAAAGCCTGTGCATCCTAAAATTTCTCTCCTTTTGAGCTTTTCAGCTTCCCAGGATGCATCAATTTTTAAAATGAGACTTCAATCTACAATATTTTAGCCCCTTTAATGAAGGTTTGGGTTTTTTCCTTTACTTTTCCCTTTTTGCCAGTTATGTAAAACCATCTGCTGTTTACATTCTGCCACTTTGAGTGCTCAATCCCTTTCTTTACTTTGTTTCCTTCTGTCTTTCACTCTGTGGAAATAATCATAATAATATTTGGAAGTTTGATTTGGAAGTTGTTCTGTGTTTTTCTGTGATGAGTCCAGTGGCTGGCAGGCACAGCAAGGCTCAGAGGTCCTGTGACACCCTTGATAGTCAGGGTTGATACTCAGGGTTGATTTTCCCAGAGCAGAGTGGGTGCAGGAGGCTGGGAATGGCACTGGCTCCACACAAGCAGCTTTGCAGGAATGTTCAGTTGTGCACCTGTGGCCTAGAGCTGGTTTTCAGGATAGCCTTGAGCTCAGCATTGCAATAATTTGTTTTCTGGGCCCTGTGAAGAGCTGGTTTGTCTTCCACCTTCTGTAGAAGATGTAGAGGGGAAGAGGTTAATCTGAGTAAATTTGGGGTTTGATGCTCAACTGCTGCTAAGCAATTATTCCTACTGACAGCAGGAAGGCATTTTTCAAATGCTGGTTTATTTTTTATTCTCACTTTGCTGGAAAACCCACAGATTACTGCTTTACAGCTTCTCCATTTGCTTATCCCAGCTTTTGATCAGCTCTAGAGGTACATATTAAAACTGCTGACAAGATGTTCATCAAGAGAATCAAACAAAAAGAGGAGGAAATGGATTGTCAAATTTGTTTCTGAACATCCTCTCCTTCCTTTTTATCCCAATGACTCTGTTTCCTAATCATGCCTGACTTGGGGTAAAATTCATCAGTGCAAATTATCATCCCAATTATTATTTAAATACCAATAGTTTTAATTAAAGAGAAGATTTTTGTCTGCTATTCTTCTGCCTCCTTTTTTTTGTTTCCTTCCTCTTTTAAAAAAAATTAAATCCCAGCTCTGTATCCACTCAACAGCCTCAGCAATTTAAACATTAAATACCTGACAGTACATTGACTCTCAAAGATGATAGATTGGAAGAGCTGTAATGCAAAAAACTCTTGGAAAAACTCCTCAAAACCAAGAATGTCAGGGTACCCTACATTTTAGTGTTGGTCTTACTTGTGTTTCATTTGTTAAATGCAGAAGCAGTGGTGGTGTGAAAGACAAGAGACCTGATGTTAGACAGGTCTGGCTCTTTAACCTGTCCTTGTTCACTGGGTAAAGCTGAGGGATCATTTAACCTCTTCCCTAAGATGATGTGATAGTGCAAAGACTGAATCCCTATTTTATAGGAATATTGCAGTGAAAAGAAGCTTTGATATTATGACAAAACCACAAATGCTGCATAACCTGATGTTAAAGTAGCTTAGACAAATTCTTAAATATGAAGAAGAGTTGGAATGGACTGTGTTTGTAGTCTGATGGAAACCATAGCTTAGTTATGCTGGAGATTTTTTATTGCAGTTTTCCAGGGTGTTTCTCAGCCCTGGGTTTTCTTTATGTTTTATCTTTTGGCAGATGCTTTACAAGCATTTCAGTCACTGAGGCTGCTATATTTAATGCCTGTATTACTGTTACCACAGAAGGTGTTAATATCCAAAATGATACTTCCCCTGAAAAAGCCAGCAGCATTTATTCTTGCTCTTTGTCTTTAAGGTGATTGTCAAGATTTTGCTATGTTTGGAGAAGGAAATTATGACATTCAAGCCACCTCAGAGTAGTAATTCCATTAGAGTATACTTTTCAATTCCTTAGCTATGGTCTTAGCTTCTTTAATTAGCAGAGAAATTTAATAGAGATGTATTAGTGAAAGGAAACTAGCTTTGGAGTGTTATCTGAAGACAAAAATAAATACCCACTTTCAAGGGTGACTGAATGTGGACAGCTAAACTGGATCCACAGGATTTTCTCCAAGGATTTGTTTTGCAGGATGAACACCAGAGGTTACAAAAATGCCCCACCATGTCAAATCTTCAAAGCACTGGCTGAAGCTACAAACCTTATAAATTCTGTGCGGGAAAAGGAGCCTTTTCCTTGCTTCCTGCATGGGAGCATGGGGCACAACTATGGAAATGGCCAGATGAGTTTGCCAAGGATTTGTTGTTGAACACAGTGAGTATTTAAATGTTGGGAATCCCATGAGCAGAAGGGTATGAGGCAGGGTGGCTGGCAGGATGCTCTGCCCATCTGGGACCCAGCCCCACAAGGGCAGCTGGAGTCAGAGTTTGCTCTTTGATGGGAGCCAGGGGTGATTCCCCATGGCAGAGTCACTGCCCTCCCCTGGGTCCTGAGGGGAAGTTGGGCATTTCTTTCCCCAGGAAAATCACTCTGAGCAACCATTTGTGGGCTGAGGGGTTTCAGTCCCTCATCATTCACCCTCTAGATGTTCCAGATCACCTTTCTGGCTTATCCCTCTTCCTGTCCTAGGCTCCTGCCTGTTTCTTCCCCAGGTGTTCCCTCCCAGGTGAACTCACTCATCTAGGAGCTGGCCACTTTTCTGAACCCTTTCCCACATCCTCTGAGTTTTCAGCAACCTCCACTGATTGCAGGTCCTTCTGCCTGGTCCCTCCCAGATCTTTGCTGAGTCTCAGTCTCTGCAGAAAAGCAGCATTCAAGGTGACTCGGGAATATTTAGATTAAAAAGACAAGCAGCTGATGGTTCTGAGTAATTCCAGGGTTAGTCCTTATTGCAACACAATGATGCAGGCATCAGAATTTTCTTAAAGTTTGTTTTCTGCTTCTGTTTTTTCTCTGGTTCTGTTCCATGCTGTCCAGAGACCCTAACAATGATTCAGTTTTCACTTTGCACGGCATTCATCCAAGTGAAATTCTGCGTCCTGAATGTTTATGCTGAAATGCTCTGGCATCACAGCAAAGCTGCCTGTACAGACCAGTTTTGCCTGCAGTATCCTGCCCCTGGTTCTTTAAAAAAAAAAATAAATTTCTGTGACTAAGAGCATTTAATACAATTACATAATTGCATTAGGAGAAAAAGTAAATTATTTTAAATGGAGTGCTTCTTCCAAAATTGGTATTTTAAAAGACTTGGGAAAAAAAGCTTACTTCTTGGAAAAAATCAAATTATCAAGATGGTGTTTTTTGTGCAAATGCTTCCTACTTTTGAAGGCTTTATTTTTCAACTTTTGCAAAAAGAGTTGAGTACATTAACAAGCAATTGAAAAACATCTGAGAACACTGCAGCCATTTTATACTCCTTGCGAAGAAGGGAGAAAATGAAGATAATGTTTTGCCGTTTTTAAACAGGTATACTTTTTGCATAAGTAATAGGCTTTTATTTGTCAAATGCCTTTCACTGCATGTTTACTGCTATTTGTGGGAAAAGCAGCAGCTATAGTACAATTCTTGAGAAGAAAAGCTGAAAACAGGCAGCTTAAAATAACCACGGTCAGGTGCTTGTTGGGGATACGGGCAGAGAGGAGAAGATTGCACCTGTGTTTGCCATCCCAGTGCAGCTGACTTCTTAAAATCTTTGATCACCCAGTTTGTCATTTCTTTTCTCAGTCAGAAATAGTGCTTGGCTAGCAAAGCAAAGCACTATCTAAATACTTTTGCCTTTTCCCTTTCATTTCCTCTTTACTTCTGCTGGTGCTAAAATCAATATACTCAACTCCCAGAAACGTCTCTGGAGTTGCCTGGGGCAAAGGAGTCAGTCAGGAGGTTTTGTTGTCAGAGTGGTGTTAATTCAGCACCTCCAACAATGCAGATAATGTCAAACTGTCAGGATACAGACACTTTTTGAGTTCTCAAAATAGGTGGCAGCTTTTCTGTATCGATTTTGAATGGATCATGAAAAGTTCATGTAGCAAAGGTAAAAAGATTCTAAAACCATTACTACCAACACCAGGAAAAAATATTAAATATTTTCAGTCTAGCCTCAGTCCTCCTTCCTCATCTTTCACCCTTTTCTATTCCCTTCCTTTCCCTTCTCAGCCAGGGACTGCTTAAAAGTTCTGTCAGCTCATGGGGAAGGACTGCTGCAATCACTGGAGTTTGATTCTTCTGATTCCAGTTTTATGTAACTTTTTTTCCTCCAGAACGTCTATTGTCACTCTTCTCTGAATAGACATTACACTTAATACAGATTCTTCTTGTCTTTTTTGTCATTTAAATGTAAAGCCCATAAATTTAGAACCTGTTAGAAATTATTTTTAGTTACGAAAAGAAAGTGCTGGGTAATGTTCTTTTCTCTGACCAACTGCTGGATACAAAGAGCTGGTGAACAGCCTCCAGAGCCTCCAGTTCATCAGTGACAGTGACAGCATTAAGTCATCTCTAAGATCCATGCAGAGGACAAAGCCACTGCTCCTCTGTGGACAGGTGTGCTGCCCCTGTCATGATTTTAACAAAGAGGAGTTTTAATGATTCAGTTTCTATTTGAAATAAAGTAGGTGAAACATAGTGAGAAATAGACTTGCTTCTGAAAGACTGTGCTGCATATTTTTGGAAGTTGCCACTGAGAAGTTCTATTTTTTATTTTTCTCCGAAGAAAAGTGAAAAATATCATGTGGGGATCAGTCATGGTAAATGTGCTCAGTAGCCTTTCCCAGATGTCATCTCAGCCCATGTGAGGATCATGAGATCAAAAAGAGAGGAGTTTTCTTCTTCCAGTAATTAAGAAAAATCAAGGTACTGGATGAACAATTGCTTTCAAATTGCTTGTAGTAATTTAGTACTGGACTGTGCCTCAGTGGTAACTGGCCTGAACATCCTCATGAGTTTCAAAACACAGATATTCGGTGTGGCCCTTGGGAGTCTGAATGCCCTGAATGCAAATACCATCAGAGCATTGCAGAAATCCCTTCCTAGGAAAAAAAATTGGGAGATTCTTAAAGCCAGTTAAAATCTTTGAGGGAGAATATTATTTCAATAGAAGAAGCTAATTTGTCAAAAAAGGAGGCATTTAACTGATCTTGCCAAAATATCTTTTAAAACCTTGTTAGTACTCTGTGTCCCCTTCATTCCATTATGGGACAAACTGACCTATTAATTTTGTCATTAACCATCCTTAGCTTTGAGTTTTTTATTGTCTCATGTTACCTAGTGGAACATCAAATTGTGAAAAACTGATTTAATTTTAATTCCTATCACCATAACTCACCCCCACCTGCCCACAGTGTTTAAATCTAAAAATTATTCTTTCTTTCCCATTTGGACTCAAAATCAAAGCTTCCTAAGAAGAAGAAAATCTGAGCCTTATCAATCTCTACATATTTTTGAGGGAGATTTCAAAGGCAAATATAAAAATATATATGGTACCTGTTAAGAGGAGACCATGAGTGGACATGCTTTGCCATGTGTGTTTCACTAATGTCTTGGTGACATTAATTTATTTTATTTGTTAAATTATGGAGCAATTAATGACTCTGTGTCTGCTTGTGGCAGGAGTTTTATGGGGTAGGCACAGGTTTGCTTAAATTATCTGTGGGCTCTGAGCAGGGTCAAAAGGATCATTTTTCTACACAGTCCCTCTATGTTCTTTGAAATACTTGCTGTTGGCTGACTACTTGTAGGGGAGGAACCTGGAAATGGACTGTAAATTCATTTTGTGTAAATGAGACAGGAGATTGGCAAACTCTTAGTAATTATAATCAGTAAATTGTAACTTTTGAGAATTTTAATTTGCTGTTACTTTGGTTGCAGTGCTCAGAAATGTTTCACAAATGAAAATAAATAAATTAGCTGAATAAATCAGTTATTGAATCTGGTGTCAATCTGCCCCAAATAACAATTTAAAAAATGGAATTTCATAATAGCCTTATGCCTCTGAAGTGTGAAAGGGATAAAACATCAAGGACTTCAGATACAGTTTTGTTATTTGACTTTTTCCTTAAGTTTTCATTAGCTTTTTATCTTAGCCTTGTGAATGAATCCTCATCAACAACAATAAAAGCAGGTTTTGCTCAGCAAGTTTCTTAATAATGTATAAATGAAAATAAATGGATTTTTTCTTTCTGTGCAAAGCTTGGCTATTCCCAATCTGTATAATTTCTGCAGTATTGAGTGCATAGTTTTGAAGAGCACAACCACAACTCCAGTGGTGTGTGTAAGTAAAAATAATGAATTTAGTTAATATTCTGTTTTGCTAGAGACATTCACAAGGACAAACGCACTATGCCCATGCTGTGCATTTCTGACTGTCTCAGATACAGACTGTGGTCCTCTAAATTGTTCATAATTGCCCCGAGGGCTGTAATATCAGCACTGTCCAAAGCCAGGCCAAAAGGGATTGAGCTATGAATGCTGCTTGGTGTGCACTTAACATGCTTTGGCTTCATTTCAAGTTTTCAAATTAATTTTCAAATTATGTTTTCCTGGTTGGAAAGGTTTGGGTCAGGAGGTAGAGGAGGTTGTGAGAAAATTTGGATTAAAGTTTTGGAGTGATATAGGGGCCAGGCAGGAGGGGTTGGAGTTGTCAGAATTGAGAGGAACTTGTACCAAGGACCACTCTTCTAAGTAAGATGTCGAATTAATCTGGAGCTCCTGGCTGTGCCCCTACTCTTTGCAGGAACTCCTCTCAATGTGGACCTTTTTCTGGAGCTGTGAAGCTCCTCAAGAGCTGCAGAGCCCTGTATATCATCTCAGCCATTCATGTCTGCTCTGAAATGCACTGTCTTAAATCACATTGCTGGAAATTCAGGAAGCTTGCCTGACCCTTTAGGGTGAGGCTCCATCTTAGGCATCTGTGTACTGTAAACTGCATTTTTTTCCTTCCTTGTTTTTGTTGGTGTGAATGGTGGGGGGGCTTGGCAAAAGCACTCAGCTGTCACCCAGCTTGTCTCCTAAGATATATCCTCATCAGTTGCCTCATGCTGAGGGATGCTGAACAAACCTCACTGCTTGTTGCCTTCCTCTGGGTGCCCTTGGCTTGTCACATCAAGCATGGCCTATGTCCCTCCACAGCCTGTCTTGTACCAGCAGCAGTGTGGCCAGCAGGAGCAGGCAGCGATTGTCCCCCTGTGCTGGGCACTGCTGAGGCTGCACCTCAAACCCTGTGTCCAATTTTGGGGCCCTCATGACAGGATGGATGTGGAGGGGCTGGAGTGTGTGCAGAGAAGGGAACAGAGCAAGGGAAGGGTCTGGAGCATGAGGGAGGATGATGAAGATGAGGAGCAGCTGAGGGAGCTGGGAATGTTTAGCCTGGAGAAAAGGAGGTTCAAGGGAAGACCTCATCACTCTGTACAGCTCCCTGACAGGAGGATGCAGCCAGGTAGGGGTTGGGCTCTGCTCCTGGGTAAAAAGTGATGGGAGAAAAGGAAATGGTGTCAAGTTGCTCCAGGAGAGGTTTCAATTGAATACTAGGAACAATTTCTTCAGGGAAGGGTTTGTCAAGCAGTGGCACAGCCTGCCCAGGGCAGTGGTGTGTCGGGGTCTCTCGCTGGTCAGAGTGATCCTGAGAAATGTTAGAAAGTCTCTTTTCCCAGCCTGGTGCTCAAAGAAGGAGTCAGAGCTCTTCATTTCTCGGTCTCAAGGTTGTTTATTGTATCCTATCTATAAAATTCTTTCTCCTGTCCTGCCGAGGTCCACTCAGCAAGACAATTCTAGGCACTCTGCCTGCTCCCAGGGCAGTGTTATGTCTTTATACTAAAAACTACATGTACAATGTTTACAATTACTTCCCAATACCTATCACCTATATTAGACAGTGAGCTTTTACTCTAAACCAATCTAAAAGTGCCAACATCACAGCAGAAGATGGAGGCCAAGAAGAAGAAGGAGAAAGGCTGGACATGCCCAGATCCTTCCATCTTGCCCCCCTGAACCCCCATTCTAAAAACCCCAAAATCTACTTTTCCACCGTTGATAAATTCACTGTCATTCTGCTTGATTTGTCATGGCTTGCAGATCTTCATCTAAGGTTGGTAATTTCCTCCATGGGTCATAATCAAACCCACAGGGGCACCTTGGGCTCTGTGCCAGGGTCTCTGAGCCCCCTGGCAGGGTCTGGGTGCTGAGGACAGCCAGAGGGATGTCCTGGGTGCTGACAGTGGTGGAATCTTCATCCCTGGAAGGATTTGAAAAGGGTGTGAAAGTGGCACTTGGAGTTTAATGGTGGCCTTGGCAGTGTTGGGTGAAGAGTTGGACTCAATGATCCCAAAGGTCTTCTCCAACCTAAACAATTCTGTGCTTGCATAAAGCTGTGCAGTCTTGGTCACTATCAGCAGAAGAAGGCTTTACAAAAAAGCACCCCCAATTTTAGCCCTATTATTCCATGAAATCTGCCTGCAAGGATTAGCTCATTAATTATTTTTTATGGATGTGTGTGAAGGTAGGGAGCTGGTGAAGATGTTCTGCATAAATTCTTTAGGAAGATCCAGGAATGGAGAAATATGGAGTAATTTCTTACAGTGTCATGGCAACCAGCTCTACCCAGAGGAGGCATCCTATCAATTAGGTTAAATAATTACGAACAACATTGAGTAAAATGAAGAAAAACAGCTTAGAATCATGTCAGGTGGGAGGCAGCTGAGCTACTAAACAAAATAAAAAATAAGCTATATCACTTCTGGAAGAATTCAGCAGAGGCTGAAGGCAGATGTGGAGAAGAGAAAGAAATGAAGAGAGTTAATGAGATAGAGAAAAAAAACTTGTGGTGGAAACTTACTCAGATAAAATAAGAAGTGTTTGGGAAAGTCCTTAGTTTTGTTGAAAATTTATTCTTATTCTTAATTATGCATTTTGAGGAAAAGAATTGATATACACAAGGGGTCTTTTTAACATCCAAACTAATATGTCCCTGTTTTCCAGAGAACTGAAAAGTCCTCTCTTGATCATTCTCTTACTCTGCTATTCAGATTTTTCTTTTCACACTACAGTGAAATGAAAAAAAAATCCTTCCCTTGTTTTTGCTGCTGGAAAAGTGGGAGAAAATCTTAACTTATTTAAAAAAAAATTTACTTGGATGTTGGAAAAGTAGAACATATTAAAAAAAATAAAACATTTGAATTCTACTTTGACTTTAGAAGGTCTTCTGCAGTTACAAATTCAGACTAAGACTCAGGTTAAGGTGTTTCTTTTTTTTTTTTTTTTTTTTTTGCTAAATCTTATCCTCTTTCATAGAATAAAAGCAGCAAAATAATGAAGTGGGAAATAATGATTTTTAAAACCAAGACTGCACGTCTCAATTTTATAAAATATTTCATTCTGAATTTCCTAATGAAAAATAGAACAGGGACAATTGACATAAATGATTAAGTGGAACTTAATCATAAATGTTTAAGTATGGAACAAAATTGAATAATTTACCTTTCTTTGTAAAATGTATGTATTAATGAGAAATGTGAAGTGACTGTGAAATGATGATGATGATTGCTATTATTCCTAATTCTAACTATGAATAGGCATGAAGAAAATTAAAATTGTGTCCCGAAGGCCTTTTCTGCTGCCTTTGGGAAATTTCTCATACAGCTTCTCAAAGGAAAATACACTCCTACATGTTTATTGCCAACCCTAAAACTCACTAACATCAGCAGCTACTTTTTATTGACCTCAGTGAATTATGGACCACAACCTCTGGGAAAAATGACTTCAGATTAATATCATTAAGAACTAAAGCAGGTTAGCTTGCAAATTTGGTTCAAAGTGTTTTTATTTAGGTTAGGTAGACGTGTTTTAATGTTATGCTTACTAATATGTGCTCACAGGAACAAGCACTTGCATAAAATGAGAAATATGTGAAAGATTGTTTCTCCTAGACCATCAGCAGAGGAGATGAAGAGGCTCTGCTCCATAGTTAATAAATCTGAATGCCTGAAAAGATTAAAGGAAATATTTGCAATTTGATCAAACAACTGTGGGGAATAAGATGAACTCCTTTGGGATTGGGTTTGCGAAACGGAATAAAAAATGTAAAGAAAAGAGCTTTGCAAAGTCAACTGCAATTAATAGTTCAGTACAAAATTAATGTACTATACTGCAGAGGCTGGGGGAGAAGCAGGCTGGAAGGCCTGAAGAGATGTGCTAATAGAGGGGTTGTTGAATATAATTTTCCTGGGGTTTGAAGACTCCATCCTGCAGGGCTTGCAGCAGTTTCTTGCAGAAGTAGTTGGTGGTAAGATAGCTCAACGTGAGTGATACTTGCAGGTGTTTAGTAACATGCAAAAAACATTAATATACTGTCAAACTCCTAATTTCATGTGCAAAGCCTGTTTTTTGTGCAATTTCAGATGTCATTGTCCCTAAAAAAGAACATTATTGGCACACATGACTAGCTATGAGTGCCTTGCAGCAGCTCAGAAACAACTGAAGGTGCAAAATAACTGGGGAGACACCCTGCAGTCATTGCCTCAGCTCTTAACATGTGAACAAGTTTGTCAAAGGCATCAAGGCCACTGAAATTAACCTCTTGCATTTGTGGCTGATCTCACTGGTGTGTGAATAAAGAGAGCAAGATGCTCAGTGTTAATGGCACATTCAGGCTACCAGACTGGAGGGCTGAATGTGTCTTTTAGAAATTCATGCTTTCTCCTGCTGCTAAAGAGTTAATGCTTGAGAGATATCCCATCCCATAACTGTTGTAACTGTTGGGTCAAATCTTGATATTTTTATTCTGTCAAATCTCTCGTTTATTTTCACTGGACTTTCAGGGTTGGCTTAGTCACTCTTGGGTAACATCCAAGAACAGCTTTGTCCTGCTCTGGGAAATAGTCAGTCCTGCTTGTAGTAGAAAGATGATAAAATCTTCCCAATTATTGTGACCTAAGCTGTGATACTGGCATAAACCTAAAAAAAAAAAAAAAAAAAAAAATTAAAACTATTGAATTCTGCACAGAATTCTATTTTTAACTTGTAGTTGTATCTAAATGTAGCTTAGGAGACAACTTAGCTTAGGAGAAGCAAAGAGAAAACTCCCTTGTGCTGCAGGTCTGCTGAATCCTGAAATCAAGGTTTCTGGCTTGGTCCAGCAATCCCACCACAGGATTGTGAAAAGGACTGATGAAATTCAGTGTCAGTGCACACAAATGAGTAGGTAGCAATACCTACACAGTAATGTTTTCTAAATTAGCAGCTCCCACTGAGGGTTGACACCCGACTCCTCCTGCTGAGACTCCCTTGAAAATATCGGTGCAATATTCAGTACCAGTCAACAAAAGGCAAATAGGATTCCTGGGCAGGCAATTGAAATTAATGTTGTTGCACCACACTGCTCTGCTCTGCAGCAAGATGCTGTAAGATTAAAAAGGGTGTCTGAAAGGTGACAGGAATGAGGCATGGCATGAGGGCTGCAAACACAGAGTGGGCGATGGCTTAAAAAATCAAGAGTGGTGCGAAGGAGATGGAGAGAAGCAATTACTCACTTTCTACAAAGGGTGGCTGAGGGTGGTCAGTGTAAAGGCTAGGGCAGCCAGGCTTGCAAAATAGCACAAAAAAAAATAATGTTATGGTGAGGAAAAAACCCAGAAATGGATTTGTGGAGTGGTATTAGATATTCTGGGGGGAGATGGTCGGTGTGAGTGTAGTCCCTGGGCTCTCTGGGTTTGTGGAAACCTGAAAGGAGTGGCCCAGGGCAGGAGTGCACTCTGCACCTCTTTCTTGACCTCTTCTCATAAATATCTGGAGGGGGCTGCAGTCAGGGGATGGGTTTTGGCTGGGTGAGCAGTTAGTGTGGTGCTGCTTGTCACATTTATCACTGTACACATCTCGGTGTTCCCATCCCTGGAATCTTCCAGGCACTATCTGGAGCTTTACAGCAAAAACTCCTTGGTCCCACAGAGCAACTTCACTGCAGCATCCCAGAGCAAGTACATTTTAGTGAAATGGGACATTTAAAAATGCCATGAAACAGTCATCAAAAAAAGTTGAAGGAAAGTGATAAAATACACTCAATTATTCTCCTCAGACACTCTCCAGACACCAGTTTAATTTCATTGACTTCAGTGAAATTAGTGTTAATGTAGGAATGGAAATGCAGCAAATCTAATTCCAGCATCTCCTTCCTGGAATAGTGAGCAAGAAAACAGAGAGGTAATCAGGTAGAAACAAGTGCTGATCAGAAGGAGTTGGACAGGGAGGAGAGGGGCTCCAGGAGCTGCTGCCAGGAAACAAAGATACTTTTCCAGTCTCACATAGTCATGGAGAGTTCAGCAATATGTGCGCTGAGACCAAAATGAAAAACCAGGCATTTTTTTGTCTTAGTTTGAAGATATATGCAGTCTTTTGTTGTTCTTTTGAATATGCTCAAACCCTTCTGCCAGGACAACATTGATGGCTGGCAATGTTTTAGTGTTGATGGCTAGCTAGTCCTGTGCAAACATTTACCTTTGCACAGGACTTTGTGCAGTGTGCTAGCAATGTTTCCAGAAATATTTTTTTATTTTTGGTGTAATGGAGAAGAGAATGATGCAGAGCTGTGGGACTGGTGGAGAGAAGTGGAGGTAATGTGAATAGTACAGTACCTGGACAGCTTTTTTCACTGAAAACAGATCTTTTTATAGCCTTTGGAGTGCTGATGTCCAGTTCTACATATAAATTTATAAATAAATATATAAATAAATAATAGCTTTTACTATCTGACTTCGTGATCCTCTGATGAACAATGCAAAAACATTTTTGTGATGTTGTCTGCCATTTTGCCCTTCACAAGGGTGCTTTTTGTCACTTGGCAAAGGTGAGCAAAGAGAGTCTCTGTCAGACCATAGGTGTTCTCTGAAGTGCTGTAAAAACTCCCCAAATATACTGAAATTCAAATCAACATCATTTAGGGAATGAAACCTTTTTCTTAAGCACATTCACCTTCCCCAAAGAGCCTTCTCCCTGGTAAGAAGTGGTTTTGTGGCAGCTCTGAGTGACTGCCAAGACACAGACCTGTGACATGGTTGTGACAGCGTTCACAGAGGTCTTAGGATGAGGGAAGAGACGAGGATCTGACTCCATGTTTCAGAAGGCTTGATTTATTATTTTATGATATATATTATATTAAAACTATACTAAAAGAATAGAAGAAAGGATTTCATCAGAAGGCTAGCTAAGAACAGAAAAAGAAGGAATGATAACAAAGGTTTGTAGCTCAGACTCTCTGTCTGAGCCAGCTGCCTGTGATTGGCCATTAATTACAAACATCCAACATGGGCCAATCACAGATGCACCTGTTGCATTCCACAGCAGCAGATAATCATTGTTTACGTTTTGTTCCTGAAGGCGTCTCAGCTTCTCAGGAGAAAGATGTCTGCGACATGCGGTCCCACCAACATGTCAGGCAGGGGGGTGGACGTGCTTTGAGTACACAAAGGGTTAATTGATAACGCTGAGTGCCACATTGAGAGGCCAGCTTCTTTCCTCCTCCCAGAGGGATACAGCACAGAGCAGGACATGTGATTTCATGGAGTATAAAAGTGGGAAATGTGCTTGTTTTCACAGTTGAGTTCAATTGGTGATTGGCTGTTCTACAAGGCAGCCACAGAGGAAGCTCTGAAGAAGCTGTCAGGCTTGGTGACAGCTCAGCATCTGTCACAGTAAATCAATACTGCCATGGAGGACAGGTTCCCAGAGTGAATAATCAAAGTAGAGTAAAGTTAATTCACCTTGAAAGTCTGAAAACGTTGGTGTGAAATTTTTTAACAAAACCAGCATTATTCCAGCAAAAGAGGAGAGGTGCTGATGCCCAGCCCTGAGCTCTGCCCAAGTGTGGGAGTGGGGAGCAGGCTTCACACCACTCATGTGCACAAATGTGCTGATAAAATGGAAATCTGGTGCTAATAAATTAGGCAAAAAGGAGTTTGGATTGGCCCTTATTGCTAGCAGTGTGCTAGGAACTCATGGCTTGGTTTTGTGGAAAATATTCCATTGCAATGCAAACTGAGGGTGTGTGTGAAGATAATGAACGTTCCACTTTTTTTTAGGCTGTTAAGACTTTTTTTTTGCATCAAAATATTATTTTCTTCCATTGTTCAGGTTTCTAATATTTAAAATTAAAAGACTGGAGGAAAAATGTCTTGCTGTGGATGGTTTTAGTTTTATAAAACCTGGAGGTGAATTGTTTCAACTTTTTGTGAGACTTTTTTTTCCATTGGTTTTAGTGCAAACATGTCAGGGAAGAGAAATTTAATCAGAGCTAATCTGTCAGCATCAGATGGAAACTTTTGGATACAAAAGTTTGCTAAGCTCTGTCTAGAAGTGCTGTATTTGCTGGATAGAGAATTAAAGTGCTTCTGTAGATGACTTAGATAAGTAAGAAATATTATTTCTGAGTTCAGTGAAGCAGTTTTGTGGTCATTTTATGAAGCAGAATTACTCTGAAAATAATAGGATGGAAACATCATCTCCAAATTTGAGGCTTTTAATATTAAGGGTTAAGTACTTAACTTTGTTCCTAAAAATAATCTAAAATTACTCACAAAAATCCATTTTCACACAGAGTTCAGGCTGAGTTCTACTGAATGGAAGCAATATTGCTTTAGCTGATCTCTGTCTCATTAATATTTTCAGACAGATATTGTATAAATACTCACTCTTGTGGTAACAGGGATGTTTACCACATCTCTCATGGCTGTACATGGCCTGTATTTTATAGCTGGAATAATTTCTTTAATTGTCCCAAATCATTCTTGTTATTTGTGTTAAGATAAAACCCGACATTGAAGTAAATGAACAAGCAAAATTGGATTTTAAAGAACTAGAAAGAATGAGCAAATTAGAAGACTCAAAGTAAAATTTGCACCTCCCAAAATTCTGAGCCCACTGATGTTTTACATTCACCTTCACACTGTGTATGTGTGTATGTACATATATATATATGTATATTTATGATTATCTAAACCACACCAGCACACAGATTTATACAGCACAAACTTCTGCACTGGCATACACATAAAAAAAGAGCCCAGGAGCACAGAGCTAGAGGCATCTTTTCATACAGTGCAGTACTTTGAAGGTGTGTTTACAAACTTTCCATTATATTTTAACAAGACAGGCAATTTAGGTGGTGTTCTCAGTGTGCAAATGATGTTTTGGCATCCTGCCTCCAGCAACATTGCTATCCTGAGTTCATCTTAATGTGACAAGAACTTGGTGTCCCACTAAAAAAAAAAAAAATCCTTTAAAAGTATTAAAGGGGGCAAAAAAATCAACAAGAGAAAAAAGCCTTGAGGCTCAAATCCAGCAAGGAGCCATGAAGTCATTTCACACAGGGATACTGACAGCTGCCAACTTTGCTCAGGAAACTTTTTTCTTTGAGGTGATCCCTTTGGTTCCTGTGCTACAGTTCAGTAGTGCTGGAGACCCTTTGTGTCCTGTGCTTGTTATTGGTGACAGTTTTGACACACTGAGGCACAGAGAGCAAGGCTCAGGATGGTTTTGATCCCTGGGTCTTAGTTCTGGACAGTAACAGGAGTAGGGACAGCACTCTGGAATTATTTTTTTGATGGAGAATGGAAAGAGAAAGATTTATGTGATAGGTGGACGATTGTCTGACAGACACAATTCAGCTTTTCCTGAAATACTGGGGAGATTTGCATGGAAATGAGGCAATGTTGGAGATAATATTCAAAATGGAGAAGATGATAAATAAGGATGGAGCAAAGTGTGCTAGAGGCGCAGAAGTTGCTGGAATTTTGCGTGAATGTAATTCTCATGAACTTTGGTTAACTTCTGCTTCTCTACTTTCCTCCTGCACCCACTGTAATTACTTTAGGGAAGTGATTGTGTTTTAATTACCATTTACCTTTGCACAGGATTTTGTGCAGTGTGTAAAATGCTAGACATGCCATTTGGAAAGGAGGTGATGGCTTTTTGAAGAAACAGGAATGATGAAGCATTATTACAAGAAATGGTTTCACTCATTTCACTAGTTAATTCTTATCTGTGTTTGTGTCATACTGTTCAGCTAAATGGTAAGTTAAATATTCCTGCCCCAACTGTCACCCTTAAAATCTGTGACCCATTAAACCTAAAATCTATTGCATATGAAATGTGTAAAAGAAGCCCTAATCAGCCTTTTACTTCAGAGCTCTTAGAGGGAAAGATTCTAGAATTAAGGTCTTTTCACTGCAAAATAAGGATTTTTCCAGCAATGTGATGTTTTTACCATTTAGTTAACACAGGGTACTGCTGGTTGCCCTGCTGCCTGTTGTGGTGTAATTGCCACCATTTTTCAGGCTGTGCCTTCCCATATGTTGCTTAACACCCTTGACTAATGTGATGAGGAAGACGCAGACCCTGGCAGTCCCAAGACCTGTAAAGCTTTCAGATGGAAAGAAATGCAGGAAATTCAATCCAGATACCAACAGGAACCCCCTGAGCTTGTGCAGGGCTCTCTTTCTGATGGCTGGCACTGTTTCTCAGGTGAAAGAATGAAGTAATTTGATAACCTGAGTGGCTGTGGAAGGCAAAGTTGGGCAGGGAATGTGTGTGCAAACTGATTTGAAGCTGCTTAGCATCAGACCTGGGAGGCCTTGGCCCCTCATCCTCAGGGGTTGAAATGAGGAATTTTCTTGTCAGTGCTGCTGAATGACCTCAGCCAACTCCAGCTCTTGTCCATCACTGCCACAGGACTGGAACCCAAACTCACTGATAGCTGTGGGCAATGGTGGCTTTAATTTAAGACTGTGTTTTGCAATACCATTTCAGCCACTCTTGGCTTGCGGCTCTGTGCAAAAGTGCAGGTGGTCAGGTCATCACATCTGTGTGGCAGCAAGACTTTGGAGCTTTAAAGTAAGTATGTTCCATTAGCTGAGTGTGCTCATGGAAAAAAATAATCTCCTAGGTTCACCATTTAAACATTAGTGACTGACCACACAAGTGCAGTTGAAAGCCGTCATTTTAATAAAAATTTATACATAAGGAATGCCAAATGCCCAACTGCCTCCAAAGCAGCTGTCCCTCCCTTCTGTGCAGTGCCCCTGCAAGGGGAAGAACAGTGGGAGCTCCTACACTTTGCTACTGATAGTCATCTAATTTACATATTCATTAAGTTCTTGTCAAGCAAATATCAATGTTAACAGGGATTTTACAGGCTTATCTTTTTTATCACTATCATCTTAATTTAGGATTTGCACTACTGTAGTATCAGGAGGGTTTAAAATAAAGCCTGGATGTGGCACTGGATGCCATGGTTTAGCTGAGGTGTTGGGGCATGGGTTGGACTCAGTGATCTTTATTGGTCTCTTCCAACCCAGTGATTCTGTGAATTCTGTGGAGCTGCTGGGCCAGGAAAGCAGGGGTGGCTGTCAGTGGGACCCAGGAGGAGCTGTGCATGTTGTGTGGCTGCAGAATGGGATGTAGGAATGCCACCCAATGCAGGACACACATCTGGGCCAGGCTGCTGGTGGGATCAGACTGGAACCTGCAATCATAGTGGGCTTTTGGCCAGACACAGCTGTGTGCAACTCCCCCCTGATGGTTTTGGTGAGGAGTTCAGAGCTGAATTTCATGGCTGAATCTAGAGCTTTGCCCATTAGGTTCTCCTCTGCAAGGTGGGTTTGACAATGCACACTTATGGGAGGATAAATACATTGGATGATGTGTCATGGGCTAAAGGAGTAATTGGAATAAAGTTTTTTTTTTAATGCTTTGGATGGTTTTAGAAGAAAAATGTAAAAGTTAGTGTGCTCTGGTGTTGGCATCTCCCTGTAAATGTGGAAAAACCGTGATTGAACACTGATGTAAAACATTCCTGGGATGGGGGAGAGTATTTTAACAGCAAAATATTTAGTGGGACCAAGGATTTAGAATCAGGATTGGCCTTTTGAAGAGCTGTAAAACCATGGGACTGTGTTGGTGCTTTCACAGGCACAGCTGGCAGACAGGAGTGTCCCTGAGGGGGAGAGGTGGGAGGCTGGGGCTGGCATCAAAGAAGTGCTAAAAAACAGTGATGGGGGAGGGGGCTTAGCAGGATTATTTTCTCCCAAGTAGTAACTTGGTTGAAATGTGTTGGTGGATCTGAGGAAAGCTATTTCTGTTAAGAAAGTGGCAGCTTTTGGCTGCTGCTGCAGCATCTCAGTGAGGCTGTTTGCACTGTAGGAGATGGCCACTGCCTGGTGTTGCACCAAACAGAGCCTGCAAACATTTTGCAGTCTGAGCAGATGTATTAAGGTGAGGTGGAAAGAAATAACAGAAAACTGCTCAGCTTCTAAAAACATAAATCAGATATTTGGGTACTGGGTTTCTCTCTACTCATATTTAGTAAATTCTAGTGGTTTGAGCCTGTCTGGATGCCAGACACCCACCTTGTTCCTGTCACACGTTCTCACCTTTCTCTTCTCTGGCTGCAGTTATATCTGCATAATACCTTTTTTTTTTTTTCTTTATTATTCTTAAATGTGATACCCCAGAGGTGTTACCATCATTTCTAATTGGTTTGGCCAGTGGCACATCTGTCCTGGAGCTGCCTGGCATTGGGTCTGCTGGACGTGGAGGGAGCTTCGAGCAGCTTCTCACAGATGCCACCCCTGTGTACACAGAAACCACCCTCTCAGTACCAAAATTAGGCTGTGCAAACCCAGCACAAAAAATGTATGTTGGAGTTCTTATTTAATCTCTCCTGAATGATAGAAATTTAATAATACTTACCTTAAAATCTTGCAGGAATAGCTTATGTCAAGAATTAGTCAAAGAAATTGCAGCTAGCCTCAACATGCAGAAATGAAAATCTATATTTTTCCATGATCACTGCCTCATAGAATTGTTTATGTTGGAAAAGACCTCTATGGTCATTGAGTCCAACCATTAACCCAGCACTGCCCAGCCCACCACTAACCCAAGTCCGCAAGTGCCACATCTGCTGTCACTTAAATCCCTTCAGGGATGGTGACTCCACCACTGCCCTGGGCAATCTGTTCCACTGCTGGACACTCCTTCAGTGAAGAAATGTTTCCTAATTTCCAATGTACCTCTCCCTTGGCACAACTTGAGGCCATTTCCACTTGTGCTGTTGACTGATATTTGGAAGAAGAGGCTGGTACCACCTCACTAATCTTCACAACTACAGTTTAGAGGAACATTGTATATGCTTGGATTAATAATTTTCCAGGACGTAAGGAAAATCAGATCTCTCAATTAAACCTTCAGTTCCTTAAGGCAGATGTTCCTATCTGGATGTATTTAGCATACAGTCAGGATAATAGGAGATCGGAAATGCTTTAGGATTATTTAAGTAAGTCTGAGTCATTTTTTCTTCCAGAAAGTTCCTTATTTTTAAATAGGCTAAAACATTTATGTAACACCATTGCTAAATCATTCAGAAATGTTTTATAAAAGTACAAATGTAAAAACATTTTATACGTAAAAATATATAGTACTTGGGTTCTCGTATGTAATTTTGGGGAGATTTTCCACACTTAAGAGTAAAAATAGAAACTACAATTATAGTTGAACCACTTACCTCACCTTTAGGACTGAGAAAAAATATTTCTGCATCATTACACCAAATTTATCTCTATAAAATTTAGTGAAGACTGTTCCAGATCTACACACATAGAACAATTGAGTTAATGAGTGTTGCATGACTGTAGGAACATAACAGGAAATGTTTGGAGAAATTCAAGTCATTATGGAGAAGGTGAATAAATGCAGTTTGACCTAAGCAGTCTTTTAATGAAATTGGATAATTTCACCTTCAACCTCGTCTTTCCTGTTTATTGTAAATGGAGAAACTAAATTAAAACTATTGAGTTTTAAGTGTATGAACAACTTCAGAGATTTCTTTAGAGGTTGTTTAAATACTTTTCCTGTAAAGAGAGGCACAGCATTTTATTTTCTTTCCTTTCAGAACCTTTTGCACATGTTTTTTACTGCCAATTCCACCTGCCAAAAATAATTAAAATACAGCAAAAGTGAAATGCCCTTGGTAGTGCTTATCTGCCTTTGTTTTTTTTTTTTATAGGTGAGGGGTAAGACTCACACTTGTCACTTCAATATTTTCTCATTAAGTAGAGATTCTCTGACAAATCTTCACTTGCTAATTATGGACAATGATGGAGAGCCTTAACCCACTGAAGGTGCCAGGAGCATTAGATGCTTGTCAGCATCTCCAAAGTTCTGTTGCATACCAAGGCCTGCAAAATGATAAAATCAGCTTTTTATATATGTCCTCCTTTTCTAGTTATTATGTAGAGAACAGGAATGGGGAGAGTATTTATGGAGAGAGGTAAATTATGAAAAATCTTCTCTCCCCCAAAACCTGCAAACCACCCTCATCAGGGTGTGGGCATGGGGGAGCACCACGAGTGAGGAGAGCCTTTGAGGCACAGCTCCAAAGCTGTGAACATCTAAGCAGGCTCCCTTCAACTCTTTGCCAAAGATCCCCTATGCAGTAACCTGTGAGAGAAGTGGAGTATTTGGATGAACTCAACCATTTTTACCATTTCCAATTGGAAAGGAAAGCTTTGGTTTCCATCAGAGAAACATTGCTGAGTTTGTCTCTGCAATCTCCACAGCCTGGTGGATTCTGGCTAGGTGGTGTGTACAGGAATTTTGTGTGCTTGATTCAATGATTCATTCTACCCATAATTTCTTGAAGAAACTTTTTTTTTTTAAGTACAACTTTTCCAGGGCCCTATATCATGAGACATAAACCCAGAATTTGTTCTCTGGCTTTATATTTTTCTACAATTCCTCTCTGCCAAGAGGAGTTAATAGGTGCCAGGTGCTCCAGACAAGCTGTGTTCACCATGGCATCCTTAGCTGTTTCCAGCCTGGCAGGTGACAGAGTTGCATCTCTTTGTGCCAGTCTTGCAGGGCACATTTTCAATCAGCCTGTGTGCTCTGGGTAGGTCTGCATGGCCAGCTGGGTTGCAGGAATTGGATTTGCAGGTGCAGTCTAGCTGTAGTTGTAGGTTGTAGGAATTCTACTTCTGCAGAAAAACAGCATTTTGGGGGCAATTGGGGCTTCTCTATACATTTATGATGATTTGCAGTAACATCTAACATCAGGGATTTTGTGCCCTCACATACCTGATGAGATGAGTGCATGATAAATCAGCAACTGTTCAAAAGGATGAGGGATGTTGCACTTAAGAGAAGTGATATTTCATCAGGTTTGTCTTGCTGCAGAAGTCCAAAAGAGCAGAGAAAGCTAAAGAAATTTGAAAAGTCATGTGGCATTCATCCGTCTAAACTTTCCTATAATCCATATGCTTGTACTCTTAAGTGTTGATATATGTCTGAATGGATACAGAGGAATAGAAAAATCTTTCTGTAGCTTGCAGATATGACACAGCAATCAGAAAAGCAAGGAAAAAACCTGCCCTTGCAGCATCACACAGACTGTTATTCTGCTCTGTTTTCTTAAACAGAAATCTTGTGTTCATTTGTGCTACACATTGTGTGACTTTGGTTTGAATTCTGTATTTGTGATGAACTTCGACATCTGATTTCTAGCTGGACACAAAAATATCACAGTGTGAAATGGGAGTACAGTTCTTCTATTAGATAGGTTTTAGGAGAACACCATGTTGCTTTAAAAATGCCACCTCTCACGTAGGGGTGATGTACAATAGTAAATTGGTTTGAAACAAAGTGAGATTTCTGGAATGAGGTAGAAATGGGTTGTGTAGAGGGAAGACATTAAGCACGGAGTGATAGAAGGCATTTTTTCCTTTCACAGTGGTTTATTTCTTACCATTTGTAGGCTGCAGTTGTTTTGTTTTTTTTTTTTTAAAGCACTATGGAAATGCATAACTGAATTCTGCTATAAAGTATGTCTGAGCAAAGATTATTAAAAATGACAGGCACATTTCTGTGTATTTGATAATGTCAAAAACAGAAGTAGTGCAGCACATTGGTATTATGAGATACCAGAATATTTCTCTTTTCTGAAAAGTCTGTAATGTCTAATGTTAGAGTGTAAGACATAAAATTCTCTGACATTATCTTTGAATTATGATTAGCATTTACTAGAGTATACATATATATTTTCAAATTTTTTTTTTTGCAGCTCTTCTTTATGCAACTATTTTTGGAAACGTCACCACCATTTTCCAGCAAATGTATGCCAACACCAACCGGTACCACGAGATGCTGAACAATGTGAGGGATTTCCTAAAATTATATCAAGTCCCAAAAGGCCTTAGTGAAAGAGTCATGGATTACATTGTCTCAACCTGGTCCATGTCTAAAGGAATTGACACAGAAAAGGTATGAGTACCTGAGGTACCACTTTAGATAGCAAGAGTTTGTGTCCATTGTGTGCTTTTCCTGTATAGCAGCTTATAATTTACTTACAAATTCTTAACTGCATGCTATACCTTTAATATGTTGGTGTTTGGAAAACAAAAAGATTGTTTTTAGAGTGGACTGTTTTGCTGCTTTGAATGTATGCCTTTCTTTTTCATTGTTGTAAATGTTTTCTGCTTTCCAGTCTTGGTTTGTCTAAATGCTAAATAATTTTAATGTACTTAACAATTGAAATCAATGGGAAATTGGTCTTCAGATTAGGCCAAGAACATAGTTTGGTGTCTAAACTACATCTGTATTATCCTGAGAAATATTGGCATCTGTGCATTGCAATTAAATGAGTTTGATTGGCTTGGACCTTTTGCTGATGCCCAGGCCAAAGACGTATCCATCAGCATAATTAGTATAAGATTTAATGGCAGTAGAGATTGATGTGCCTGAGTTCAAATCTCTGGAATGGCACTTTGGCCCTTTGGTAGGAAGGCACAGAGAATGTGATATCCTTGGCATCCATGCCAGGGTGGAAGTCCTGCAGGACTTTAGCCCTCAGAAGGAACTGATCATTTAGGTTTCTTCAAAATCTGGTTTAAGAAGATCATCTTTGGAGAGTGGTTCATCATGTGCCAGGACTGACCTCATGGCTTGTCCTCAAGAATTCTCTTTCTGCACTGCATGTGCAGTGAGCCTGTCCAGCCTTGGATATTTCAGAGAGCTGAAGTCAGATGAGGGAAGGGCTCCAGCCTTGAACATAGGGCAAGATAAAACAGCTTTAGGTTCAGATTTTTGTTCAGTGAGGATCAGCCATGCTCCTGTGGCTCCTGTGGACCTGGTACACGTCAGCTTAAATTGGGCATTCAAGCTCCAGTATCCATGATTTCCCTCCTGAGAACTTAAAGGCCAAGGGTCCAAAGGAGTTAAGGAAGAGTCATGACAGATGACAGATGACTCCTGAAATGTGCTTGCAGAGCTTTAAAGTTCTTTCTTCAGTTGAATCTCTGGTGCAATATGGGAGGGTGGTGCAGATTGTTCAGGTATTCCAGGATGAAATCTCTGCACAGAAAAATTTAGTCTTACATCATGTTTTTGCAACACCAGTTCTCTGATTTATCATCTGCTATGAAATTCAGTTTACCACAACAAATACAACTACTTTAAGTAGCAAAATCTTAATTTCTTTGATTCTTGTGCTTCAGTATGCCACATTCTTTAACATGCTAACTTCTTAAACTAATACCCTAATTTCCTAATCCTGATTTACGTGTTAAAAGTGAGCTTTTTTATTCTAAACTCCTGTAAATGCATTCAGTCCTACTGTATAAACTTCCAACTACATGAAAATTCAACTGCCATTTGCATTTATCTCCTTGCTGTTAAGCCAGAGTCCTGTGTTTCTCCACTGCAGTTTCATTAGATTTTAATGATGCTTTGCAGTTAATTAGGAGAACCTATGCGTTAATTACTGAAATTTCCTACCATAGTTTCCGCATGTCCGGTTTTATAGATGATGAAAACACAGTTAGAGCCCTAATCTCTGACTCATGGCAAGCATTGTTCTCTGGTCTGTAGGATGGAGTGGCTGCTTAGCTAGATAATTAATTTACCTGTAAAATCTGTGACTTAGGTTTTGAACAATTTTTCCCTTGGTGAAGACTTGCCTAAACCTAGGCCTGGATGCAAACCCAGTTTAAAACAGTGGAAGGATTTCAGGAACCTCTGCATCTGGACATCAGTAGTTGAACTAATGGAGCTTCCCAAAAAAGCCCATGGTACAGAAGAACACAGACAAGAGAAATGTAAGAACTTGAGCACTGGGTTGGATATTTTGGTATTTTGTGTCCCTTACAGCCTGCAAAAGTCTGCAAAAGCAGCAGCTCCAGTGGCCTGTAGTGCCTGCACAGAGCAGCCCAGGGGCTGGATGAGGGCAAGGACACGGCAGTTTGCTTTCTGCAAAAACCTTGCCTTTAGCAAAAGCTTGGGAAGCTGTGTTGCAGCCAGCCTTACATTTATCTCCACTCAGGAAGGTGTCATGATGTACATCACCCAAACCATTGCAAATTAAAGCTGAAAAATCATAGAAACAGAGGTACAGTCCTAGAGATTGGTCATCTAGGGTGGGTGGCTTCTCTTGCCTTTTCCATTAACCCTTCAAGCCTTGCTGAAGACCCTCTGTACTTACATTGCATCCATCTGCACCAAACCCAGAGCAGCCAGAGGATGGGAGCAGAGGGACCCCGAGGTACCCAGTGTCACATCAGATTTATTTTTGTGGCTACAGAGAGGCTGGTGGGATGCACTGCACCTGCAGCTGAGCTGCTGAGTCCAGACAATGCTCCAGCTTGGAAGAGGGGATTCTTCTTCCAGATCTTGGATTGCTTCTCTGCACTCCTTCTTCTGGCAGCCTGGACCTGACCTTAGAGGTTTCTGCAGTTTCATTTTGAAAGCTCCAGCAATGACATTCTGAGCAGTCTGTTGTGAGGATGTATTTGCATCACATGATTTCCCATTTTCCTTAATTTTTATGAACTTTTCAATAAGCTGCTTATTATCTTGCAAAACACACATGTGCTCATGACACAGCATAATTACTGAGGAATTTCAGCTTTTAATTTTTCATCAGACAGATCAGACAATTTCTATCATCCAAGGGTGTTTTTCAACCTAACATACTGTATTACATCCTAAATTGTTCCACATATATCTCCATGGTCACACTGGAGTGTGTTTTGGGACATCATTTGCCCCAAATTTGTAATACATTTAATTCAGTCACACAGCATGTTAAAATGACTGTGTTTTGAATCCCAAATTTAAAGAAAAGAAGAAAGAATGAGTTTTTTATGAGTATTACAATAGATTTCTGTGGCGTTGGACAATCCCAGCATTGAAGGAACAAGAGGTAACATGTGTTTCTTTGATAATTAAAGATTTTAAATTATTGTGCTTGAAATCAAAATATAAGTTAAAAACTTGATTGAAATTACTACCACTTCACATCTGTTGATTTGCTGTCCCAATTATTTATCCCTGAATAGCACATTCAGTGTGCAGTCTCAAAGAAGATCTTGGCCAAAAGTGAAGAGTCCTTACATGAGAACTGAAGGCAAAGTGGAAGTTAGACTGGAGGAGGTGAAGATCTAATCCTTGCTGTCTGTGTAGCAGGATGTCCTGAAGAGAATTTAAAATCTCAGTGTGCTTTCCTTGTATGTGGAAGAGGATTTGGTCTCCCACACTGAAGTGGAGGTGCTTTAAGCTCAGAATTTTGGCTTCCCTGATCTCCTTGGGAATAACTCATCTTCAAATCTTGCCTTCAGACCACATTGCTTCAGCCTGTCTCTGAGTGCTCACAAACAAGGAATTAACAATGACACTAAAAGCATTAGCATATTTATTATTATTACCTAAGGGGAAGCAATTGGCCTCTGATCCATAATCTTAAATCACTTAAACATGAGAGCCCTCCTCTGACAGCTGGGATGAGAGATGTAATACATGGACACTTATCTCCTGGTGTAACTTTGGCTCAAACAAGATGGGATTTTTTTTTAAATTTTTTTTTTAATGTTTAGTGATGCAGATTTTTGGGGTTATTCATCTAATAACGAGTAGGGTTAAAAACCTGACAAAACTGAAAAGCTTTTATATATTAAGCAGTATCTCTCATCCATCAGAACCTGGGGTTGTTTTGTGAGAGGTAAAAGAGGCACTGCTTTATGTGTATGTGACCATTTTAAAGTAGATTTAAAAAAATCTTTGCAGAAATAATTTGGTGTATGAAATACACTGAATTCAAATATCTTAGTTTTTATGAAAATATCCAGGCAGCAAGTGAGAAATTTATAGATACTAGCTCTTCTGTGAGAAATAGGTCATTATCCAGGAAAGCAGAACAACCATTAACTAACATGCAGATGTCTCAAGGTCTTATCTAATGATAACACTGAAATGTCTGTAAAACCCAAAGGTTTTCTCATCTTGACCTTTGTGCTGTTGTATGGCTTACAATTTGCTCAGAAGGCAATTAAATAAATGTCTGTCATGTTTTAGCAGTAGTTTCCTTCAGAAAAGCCATAGGTTGAATGAGAAAAAAGTAATCTTGTTTAGTTTCAACCTGAACATCAATGGCAATTGGGATAATGAAAGCCAATTCCACATTGCGCTGGCTGAAATGGAAATCACAGGAACATAACACAGTATTAGAATTATTCACTGCCAAGCTTTCATAATGGAGATGGGTTTATGTTAAATAGACACAGGTTGTAACTTCATTAAACATGAATCTACATGAGGACAATGCAGCTTATTCATGTTTGTTGTTAATAAAAGCTTCAAGAGATGTAGAAATAATTAGTGATACCCTGGGACAAATTGAGGAATCAGGCTGCCATTCCTGCCATGTCCCATCGATTGAGGTGCTCATAAGTGCTGGCCGGATTTCCTTGTGGATGACCAGGAGTAGAAGCCTGCCAAGCTTTGTGGCCAAAGAGAACTTCCACAACATTACCTGGGACAGCTGCACACAGTTCCCTGCTGGGAAGGGTCATTTGGACAAACATTTTTGTTTTGCTGTAGAGGCTGCAGAGGTTGTTGGTGGTTTCTTGCAGGTTGGGATGAGGTGAACAAGGAGTTGTGGCTCACCTCCCAGAGCTGAGCTAGGAACAGGTACAGTTGGAATCCACAGATCTCTGGAGAGCGGGAGGCAGGAGAGATGCTCAAAATCTCACTGTCCTTCCCATGGGTCCGTGAGTGGGGCCTGTGCACTGGTAGAGCTTTCTGTTTCCCCTTTATGGATTGTTTGCCTCTTGGATGCACTCTGCAGGACCAGGAGAGAGTATTCACAGTTATCTCTGCCTCTTGGATGTAATATCTTGGGATTAATACAGAATAAATGGTGATTTTGTCATGCTTGAGGAGATGCCAGGCAGGGCTATGGAGTTGCTCATGAGTTTAATTCCTGAGGGAGTAAGTCCCTGAGTGGATGGGCCAGGCAATTTCCTGGGCACTGCCACCAAAGAGATGGAGCAGACAAAGGGGCTCTCAGTTCCAGACCACATCTCAGGGAAGCTCTATCCACATCTGGTTTCATCCTTCATTTCCCTGAGTGTCTTTACACAAAATGAAGCCACCTCCAGAAGATGCACAAAATGAAATAATGCACTGAACAATTCCATTCTTCCAAGGCTGACCTTAAGTGTCAGAAACTGTTGTGACTTGAGAAATTCTTTGATGCATGACACATGCTTTCTGATATTTCTTTTTCTTGTTTTATCTAAAAAGCTGGTTTTTGAGGATAGATTTCCCAGTAGTGTGCAATCCCTTGCCCCATTAGAAGGCTGTGCAATAATTTTGCTTGTGGTAGCTATGACAATAAAACTGAAAACTATAAAACCTTTAAATATGCAATCTTTAGGCAACCTGGGATCTACTACTTGTGGTCACCATGGATGTTATCAGTGCGCCACTTTTCAGTGCATTAGACAGACCAGTAGCTCCTGTGCTGGTGAACCACTTGATTCCTTAAAGGACATGTTGCCTTTCTTCTTGCCCTGATTTTCAGAGACTCAGCCAGATTCTATGTGTATTGACAAAACAGAATTTAATGGACTCTACAGCAAATTTCTAGGGATTTTTTAAATGTGTCTAACCAGTTACTTGGCTAAAAAAAACAAGTTAATTTTGCTATGATACCACTAAATCTATCAATTTGAATCACTGCTTCAGCTCATATATTATTAATAAGAAAACAAGCCAAACTCAGATGTGATTTTCAGATTTCAACTTTAGAGCATTTAAATCCAAGTGACCTTGGATCTTAGTGCAATTAAAACAGAGCACAACATTGCTGCTGACATTCAGTTCTTAGGGCCAAGATACTCAGAGATGTGCTAAAGACTACCCTAATGCATTCAGGGTTAATTACTGCTCAGCTCCATACATCATCTTTGAGATCCTTACAAAATTACCTGATTATTACAGAAAAAGGCTGTGATTTGCCAATCAAATGTTTTCTTACCTTTGTCTCTTTGGCCTCCATCCAGTGCTGAATGTTTTGGCCAGGCCTGAAATAGAATTCCATACTCATATGAGCCAAATCTTTCTAAAAAATCTGAGTGACTTGGTCAGCTGCCTAGTGAGTATTGTGGGTTTTTTGTAAAGAGCTGACCTTGATTCTGACTGCTGAATATGTCTGAAAACCCAGAGTGGCCTTTCTCCACAAAATAAAAAGACCTATCTGTGGCCTCAATGGGTTTGAGGTTGGAGTTTATTTTCTTTATTTTCAAAGCTGGCATTTTTAGTATCTTGGATATTTGTTACAGTTATTAATTCAGGAAGCAGTCCTAGTTATTGCACCATAGAATGTCAAAGCTCTTGGCTTGGTTATCAGTCAATATATTCCCAACATACAACCCCCAAAATGTGGGAATCCTGTGTGCTGAAAGAGGATTGATAGCTAATGTTCATTATTCATTGGCCTCTGCCCTTTTTGTTGACAAGTCTTAGCAGATTCTGTAACACCTGCTAAGTCATTCTGTAGTGTTTTCCAGCTGGGAAAGATTTTTTTAACAAATACTTAAACCTGTAAACCCATCCTAAAAGTTATTGTTTGGACGCGCTCTTAATCTGTGCAGTTTTTGTTTTGATTCATTTGCTTTTGTTTGAAGTTTTTATAATCTCTGCTCCCTGTAGAGTTCTTTGAGCTGCTCAGGAAGCTTATCTTGAAATGCCTGCACATGCTGGGGCAATGGATGAGAGAGTTAAAAAATCAGATGGAACCTCCTGGGGAGTTTAATTCCCCACCCCTACAGATATCGAGCTGAAAAGACTGTGAGACCTTTTGTGCTAATTCCCTGTGAGTCTTCCAGAGCTCATTCCTGTCTTTTCCCATCTCTAGCAGCAGCCACAAGCCATTCTCTCACTGTCAGCATTTTCCATATGAGATGATCTAGAGATGATGGTGCTGTTGAGTCTTTGCTTTGGGACTCATCTTGCTGGGGTCTGCATCAGCTGGGTGCCAGGTGGTGATGGCAGAGTTCAGCAATTGTCTTACACTGACTTGGAGGAGATTCAGTTTCCTGTGCAAAGAGGGAAAGTGATAAATATTATTCTGTTCATTTAAATATTTTTCTGTTTCTTTATTCTACTTTCTCCTCCCTCAGCTTTGGAGTGGCTCAGGTATTTGTGGATACCAGTGTGCTGTTCAGGGAGCCTTGCTTCTTTCCTGGTGAAATCAGAGTTGGTACAGCCAGCAAAGATTCTCCTCTGGGTAGAATTCAGCATTCTCCTCTGATTTTGCACTGATATGTAGCAGGTTCTGTTCTTTCATGCTGCTTGGACACATAAGGGAGAGCTGGCTGCAAAGTCTGTGGCTACAGATTTATTACAAAGCAAATTCTGTAGCAGCACAAGCACCTGTCCCCTCCAAGTGCTCCAAAACCCTCAGTTAGCACCTGAATCCCCTGCCTGCCTTACAAACTGCAGGTTTCACTGCCAAAGGCCACCGAATCTGCTAGAAAATCTCCTCTTAAGAAATCTGTCCTGATGGTTTTTGCTGCACTGTTGGAAGAACACACAGGGCAGAACCAATGTCCCAGCTGAGCTTTGGTTCTGTTGCCAGGATGTGTTGGAGGTATTTCCCTCACAGTGAAAAGACTGACAGAGCATTGCAGAATATCCCCTCCCTTAACCTTTTTTTTTTGATTTGCACCCACATGTGTGCATTTATACCCAGTATGGACTCAGGGACAGCCATGGTGCTACTAGTTTGTATTTCTTTGGCTGCATGCTGCCTTAAAAATGCTGAGATCTCAGTGAGAGCAATTCACTACAAGAATGTCCAAAGTCTTGTATTGTCAGTAAGGGGTCATTTTCATGAATATTCATCTGAATTTGAAGTGCTCATTTGAAGAGCATGCATTAAACACGTAGCTGAGTGTTGCAATTGTCTATCTTTGCTCTCTTTTTTCCCCTACATGTATCTACATTTATCTATGGCAGTCAAAAATGCCTTGCCAAATCTTCTAGTATTAAATATTTGTTTTTCTTGTCATCTGTTTCATTCTCTGCTCTCAATGCCTATGTAGCAGGCAGGAAAAATCAAATTAAGCATATTTGTTCCTGGCTAACTCTTAGATCATTACTCATTCACTGCTGATGTTGATAACCGATATCTCCATATACCTCTGTACAGTGATTTGTCATTAGGAAAATCACTTTATCATGACATCAGAAAATTCCTGAATTATGCTTTCTAAGACTGGCTTTTCTCTGTGCAATGGATTTTTTTCTCTCTCTCTTCATATTACAGTGTGTAATGATAGATATGCTGCTTGTGTCTATAAAAAGAATGATTCTTTGAGTGTTCACTTTTAATACTCTGTATTTAAGTCTGTATTTGTGAGGAAATGATATGCTGCTTTGTACCCAAGTGTTTTTTATTCTTGAGGGACACAATTATTTTACAGTCCAAACAAGCAAAGGGTCTTGGAATATCTCAGAATATTACAGGAACAACCTCTGCATCAGCTTTACCAATTTTTTCTGCAGTTTGGAAGCTCAAAAGCTAAAGTTTGGTAATCAGTCATGTATGAACACAGACATTTTTCTTAAGAGCAATGTTTGAGAATTCCTAGCTGGTGGCCTTGTTAAGTCAAAAGCACTTAAATTTCTGATAGTATTAAAGGGACCTAAAAAACTTATAACCATGATTCAGGCCCAAGAGTAGATAAAAATGTTCAAAATCATCAATCATGGTAGAAAAGAAAGCAGAATTTTTCATTAAGTTACTATTGAGATGAAGAAAGATGGCATGTTTCTGTTTTATTGTAATAAAGACAAACTTTCTGTTTGATCCTCAAGTAAGGCTGAGGTGAAACAATCACTCTCAAAAGTAATTTTTTTTTTTGCTGAGAAACTAAGGTGTGCCCATATTTCTACTGGTAAATGGAATGACTCAGGTAAATAGACTTTTGTAAAATTGACATTTGCCCCTGTTAAATTATGGAAATGTGATACAGAACATGGTCTACAGTGACTCAGACAAGATACTATTACTAATGCAAATGATGGCTTATAGAGAATATGCCTTGTCAAATGTGTTTATTACTATTTTTATGATAAAACATACTTATGCAGGGGATTTTAATGTGTTCTGTACAGCATTCTGTTACATAAAAATACTGTTAACTCAAATTGCCTAACTCTGTATTAACTAAAATAAAAACTAAGGATCTGGTAGCTCTGGGAAGTTGGTTGTAAGTGAGAAAACCTCATGCAGGGGGAAGTTCCCAAAGAGAGCCTGTGCTTCATAGTGTTAGACAGAAAAAGAATCCTCTATCTTTCTTGTTTTTTCAAAATTGAGAGGTGACCTGGTCATATTCTATGAACACCTGCATGTGGAAGAGATTTATGAGTATTGCAGATCTTTTATCTCAACAAGATCATAGATTCTCTGACTGTTGGCTGAAAATGAGAAAAAAAAATAGTTTAGAAACAGCACCTGTTTTGAAAGACAGAGTAGCTGTCCATTGTAACAAATAAACTGTATCATTTGCAAACTTCCAGCTGTAATTTTACCAGGTATTCTGGGATTGATGGGAATATTTGGAGTGGAAGAGGTTAGTGCAGATGATTACAGTAGCCCCTTCTCACCACACACTGGCATAGTACAGAGAATGGGAGAATAACTTCTGTTTCACCTTTCTGCATTCATTATGTCTTTGATCCCAAAGGCACTTTGATCTATCTGAATAAGAAAAGGACTAATTATTATTATTAAAATAGAATTTATTTATTCTTTTCACATTCTGTGCTCTAAGAGCTTTAGTAATGCTTTGCAGTAATTTGTTTTATACCTCTCCTGCATTAAACAGAAATTAAAATCGTGGCTTGAGTTCGTTAACATGACCATTTACCTCAAAGCTTAGTCAGGGTTACCAGAGTCTCCCTCTCCTATTATTACATGATAGTTAACTCATTAACCCAATGTCCCTGTCTCCTGCATTGTCTGCAGAGCAAGCTGCCAGATTAATTCCATATGATGGGAAATTAATCAGTACTATTGATCTGCAGTCTTCTTGGTATGAGACTTCCAGGGTGCTCTTAGTCTGATGCTCTTTTCTATCATTTATTCTAGAAAAACATTAAGAGGCTTTATATGTTTCCTAGTGCAATTAGCTACTGTGCATTTTGGGACTATGAGAATGTTAGTGTGTTTAGGAGGCTGTGCAGATATTAAACACACAGTTTACAAACCCAACAAAATCCACAGGTTTTCACTTTCTTTCTTCAGGTGTATTTGTGTTACTGTTTCAATAGGGAAAGCTATTTAAGGTAAAAAACTAGTTGAAGGTCTTATTTAATTGATCTGCAATGAAGATGTCTTCATAGTGGACAGTTCTTCACTCACCTTTACTTTACATTTCACGAGGTTTCAATATACTTCCTTTTTTCTCCAATCTCTTTGGATTTTGTAGTCTAGTGGGCCCTCCTGAGCAGGTAATTCCTTGTATATGTCACTGAACTGAGCCCTGGGTGTGTTTGGACATGTGTTGGTAAGTGGTCACTACATCAAGACTTCTGTAAGTTGTTTTTTCTGAGTGTGAACAAAATGTGGTGGTTTTCTTTGTTGATGGTCTGTCTTTGCGTGTCCTTGAGCTCCTTCAGCTCTGTGAGTCTGTTCTGTGCTCCTACAGGGATTGAGCATAGCAGCAGGCAGACAGTCTGGGCACCAGGTGTGGACGGACACCCACAGACAGGACAGAGCATTTCCACCTCTGGAAATGAGTGTGAGATTCTGGAAATGAGTGTGAGAGTGGTGAGGAGTGAGCAGAGTGTAACAAAACAGTCCTGTCTTCCACATCATGCTTTCAGACAAAGTGAAAGCTGTAGATGGGTGGGAAAAGACTGCCCCAAATCAGGATAAAACTCCCACCACAAGCTGTATGAAATGAATGGATGGATGGATGGATGGATGGATGGATGGATGGATGAATGGATGGATGGATGGATGGATGGATGCATTGATGGGTGATGGATGGATGGGTGGGTGGAATGCATTGATAGATGGATGGATGCATGGATGGATGATGGATGGATGCAAGCATGGATGTATGGATGATGGATGGATGGATGGATGGATGGATGGATGGATGAATGCATGGATGGATGATGGATGGATGATGGATGGATGGATGGATGGATGGATGGATGGATGGATGGATGGATGATGGATGTGCATGGATGGATGCATTGATGGATGCATGGATGGATGGATGGATGGATGGATGGATGGATGGATGGATTTCAAGATCCCCCTAGGCACACCTTCAGACCCACCCCTGCGGTTTATTTCAAACAGTGGTGGCCTTGGTGTCCTATGCCCAGCTGATTATTTTTCCATCTTTTCTTTCGCCCAGGTCCTGTCGATCTGCCCCAAGGACATGAGAGCAGACATCTGCGTGCACCTGAACAGGAAGGTTTTCAACGAGCACCCTGCCTTCCGGCTGGCCAGCGACGGCTGCCTGCGAGCCCTGGCCGTGGAGTTCCAGACCATCCATTGTGCCCCGGGAGACCTCATCTACCACGCTGGGGAAAGCGTCGATGCTCTCTGCTTTGTGGTCTCAGGATCCTTGGAAGTCATCCAGGACGACGAGGTGGTGGCTATTTTAGGTACTGTGATCTCTGCTGTGGTCTGTGTGTGCTTTCCTTTTGCTGAGGTTTGAATATTAACGAGTTTTGCTTAAAATCAGCTGGGACTACAGGAAGGTAGCAGTTGTCATAAGATGGAGATGCTGTGCCTCCAGAGATCCTTCTCTAGAAGCAAATCCTTCATGTTTTGTGCCATTGGGAGTGTTCTTTCTGCCCAGGATGGGTCACTGGGCACAGCTACACTGTCTCTGAGCAGAGGAGAATGGCATCTCTGTGCTTGACATGTTTAAATGGAGGAAATGCACATTGTTTTATCATACTCCCTCAGGAGGATTTCCTCATTAACCTTCACATAGGGATTTTCATTTTTATCTGCTCTAGCCCAGAATAACACCTGCAAACAGTCTCTGCAAGGAGGCAAAATTTTTGCTTGTAGTGAGCTGGCTTTATAGAAAATAGAGTGATCTGACTTTGCAAAGGGATGGGGTTACGCCGTACATCAAACCACAATCATGAGAACTCTGAGTAATGGGGAAATTTAGGTAAATCACCTTGTCACTCCACTGTGCTGTCTGGTTTTGGGAAAGAGCCCAGTGCAGACCCTCATTAGCTTGTATTGGACTGGGAAAGGTTTCCCACCTGGTGGTACTGAGTGGTCAGCACCGTTGTGGAGGCAGGAATCCTCCTCAGAGGCAGAGCTATGTGGAGGAAAACTGGTGGCTCTGCAGAAGAAAACTACCCAGAGCCTGTCTTGCCTGTTTCAAATAGGCCCATTTATTGTAGAACTCATATCCTGTTGAATATCTGCCCTTCTCTTAAGGTGGAGCTGAGGGCAGATCCAGAGGGTTCCTCGTCCTAGGGCAGCTGTCAGACCCCACTGAAGCTCTGTGCTGCTTCTTCCCTCTAAGGGTGGCTCCAGTGGGCTCCTGACTTTCCCTAAAAATGTGTGTGTGCCTGGGACTGGGGTGGGATTGGGCAGAGTGTGGATGGGGCTGAATGGGAACAGCTCCTCCAGGGCATCACTTGGATTCTCCCAGCTGGAGTAGGAGCTCAGGAAAACTCACATCCGTGCTCTTTGGAAATACCTGCTGCACCTTTTTGTATTCTACTGTACACTAAGTTTTTAAAAAAGAGAGATTTAGTGTAAGAATGAATCTGTTTCCATATTCAGACATGAAGTCATTATGATGAAAGCTCCTAAATCAACAATTTCCATAGGAAATTATTCCTTGTATTCCAGCTCACTGGACCATTTCATTTTTATAATTAATCTCAGTGATGATATCTTATATTTGCTTACAGTTATTTAAAAAACAAAAGGCTTAAGAATAAGTAGCAGTATATAAACAAATAAATGGTTTTTATAATGAAAACAATAAGTATGTAATTTACTGAACTAAGAGCTATCACTCTTGGATTACACGCAAAAATTGATTGCAGTTATTAATGAATACTGTGTGTTTAGAATGACAAGACATTAAGAACTTTTTGTTTCTACCTTTTAGATGTATTAAATCTAGCATCTATGTTAATTCCCATTTGACCAGAGAGAATTTTAACTATCTCTGTTTAAATGGTTTTAATTACCAAAAGTGCCTTCAATTCTTCCATGACTCAGAGCTGTGTTCATCATGTACTACAGGGATTGGCAGAACGTGTAAATGTAACTTGAAGCAAGATAAACTGCTTCCTCTAGTCTCAGAACACACTGAAGAGTTTTTTCATGCACTGACAGATTATTTAGCAGAATAGTGAACTGAATAATTATGGGATATATTGTCCTAAAAATTCACTTGTGGAAGAAAATCTCTCCCAGATGTAGCTGCAAAGGCATTTCTAGTGGCAGCTGTGGCACCTGAAACAGCAACTGAGATCAGACAGTGAAAAACATAATTTTTATTGATCTTTTCTGCCTTGAGAAGTTCAAGCACAAGGAACATGAATTTGCCTAAGGGGGAGACCAGGTTTAAAAAAACTGACTAATGGGAAAACCTCAGTACTTGCTTTGAATGCTCCAAGCATCTGCTGCCACACTAGTTTTCCCAGGGAAAGTCAACTTGCAGGGTTGTGCTGCCAGTCTGTCCATCTTCTCACCTCCCAGCAGTGACCTAGAGTAGAGGAAATGCAATAAGTATCCTTTGGAAACTTGTCCTCATTAATTTCCTCTATGAGAGCAGGAATGAACAGGACATTCTTTCTGCAGCCTCTGCTCCTCACAGAGGAAATAATAGTGCAATGTGGTTTTGTACAGTAGTGTGTGATTTGCCTTACTTAAGGAGAGGGAGAAGGGGTGTTTTGTTTATTTTTCAACCATGCTTACCCACAGATGGATGGTCTGATGAATTTTTAAATGTGGAATATCCAAGAGAAGTGAGTCAGGTAGGGACATTATAACAGGTTAAGAACCATCATGTCCCATCTCTGACATTCGTGCTTCCATTCCAAGTGCAGGGCTTCATCCTCCCTCAGGTCCTGGCATGAATCACTCCATGGGTTTTGCTGCTTTTTTCCTTTGTCCGTCTTCCCTTATCGTGTTCCCTTGCCTCCAGCCAGGGTGAGCTGGCACATCCAGCCTCCCTGCCTGCAGAGACTTGGCATCCGATTGTCCAGCTGCTTTCCTTTTTTTCCACCTTCATGGAACAACCATCCTTTCTTTCAGCAGCTTTCTTCCTGCCTCAGCAGTGCCAGCTTTGGTGTTCCCTGGGCTTGAAATCAGGTGGAGCCTGGTGATTGACAGGGCAACTTGCAGCACTGTGATATTTGGTTCCCCCCAGTTTGATTTTGTTCTCATTTGTGGATAATTAAACACCCAGCCGCTGCAGTAATCAGCATTACAGAAACACTAACAGTGAGAGAATGACTCCAATTGCAGACCTGCAGTTTTTAGGACTCATTAAAGGAGCTATCCAGGTGCCCCATTATGTTCCCCTCATTACTTACCTCCCCTTCTCGAGGGCAGTGTCCCACCTTTTGCAGGTCCTGGCTGGAGCAGGGAGTTCTCCATGTGCAGAGCTGGGGTGCTGCTGCACTGGGGAAAAGGAGACACAGACATTTTAACATAACTCATCTGCAGCTGCCAGCAGAGTGGAGAAGGGCAAACAGTCTTGTCTCTAATTATCCAAACTTTCCCAGCAAGCAGGGTGACCCTGAGAAGGCACGTCAGTAATTTTCCACCGTCTCAAGCAGGAGTAAACAATTTAACTGGCACTGCTCTGCACAGGGAGGTGTTACCAGCAAAGCATCTCAGGGAGGACCAGGGGTTTGGAGTCCCCAGGCTAATGAAAAGAGGCATCAGCTACCAGAGGGCAGCTCATCATTCACCCTGCTGCCATTAACCTGCATTTGCTCCTGATGAGGAGTTACACATCGGTGGCAATGCCATCCAAGTGGCTCTGAAAGTTGCTTCCCAGCTCCTGCTATCTGCACAGCTGGCTGGTTAAGTTGTGCAGTAACTTAAACTGGGCATATTGATTAACAAGGTTTAAAGAAGTTGTTTTTTCAGCAGAAAAATAATGGTCTGCTGCGTTCAGATGTTGATTGTAGGAATTGATCAAAAATATTGCTCAAGCTGCATAGCGATAAAAATATATTGAGCAGTGAAATCCTGGTGGGGGTTGCTGCTGAGTGAACTCAGTATGATAGTCAAATCAAAATGAATATAAATGTAATCGTTCACATTTCAGCCACAACTTAGGGTCCTGATCCCATAGTATTCAGTTATTCGCCTTTATGTTAATTCGCAGCATGTTCTGCATATAATTCCAGAGTAACCCATTGTTAATTGCTGCTAGACAAACCAGACCTTATTAAAGGTCTGCTTCCTTAATTATTTCCTTTTTTTTTTTTTTTTTTTAATCTGGGAAGGGGATATGATGCAGTATGAGAGGAGTAAAGCAAGTTTCTTGAGTTTGGTATGGCAGGTGAAAATCGGGATGAGTCTTTTTCTGCTCTTAATGCAACTTGTGTTTGGAGATCAAAAGACTGATAAAAGATCTCCCACCAAATCACACAGAGAAAAGTTCTTTAGAGGAAGAGCATGTAAGAAGCTCCCATTTGGGTGAGCAGGAATCCCAGGAGCACCCTAGCTCTCATCCATGGCATTAGCAAGATGATATTTGGTATCCATGCAGAAGCACTTTGAATTTCCATGCCAGGGCAGCTGGGCATGTGCTTTGTGCAGGACAGGAATGAGTGTACATGTGGAGCACTTTGTGACAGGAAAACCTGCTAGTCCAGTTCCATCTCACAGTATTAGTGGCTAATTGCCTGATTTTAATTTGTTTAGTTGCAGCTTGGGTTTCTTCTCAAGTGGAATGAGGGTGGCAGAATTGGCCCCTGTGTCAAATCAGCTC